>NW_020954737.1:14824879-15053918 GCF_900497805.2 Vombatus ursinus | reverse complement strand
TGTGTGTGTGTGTGTGTGTGTGTGTGTGTGTGTGTGTGTGTGTGTGTTCTCTCTAACACCTTGGATAATTCAGAGTGGCTCCTTTCTCAGTATCAAGTGTGGTAGCTAATGGTCTGGTCTGGGAGTCAAGAGACTTAGGTCCTTGTCTCAGCTTTGATACTCACTATCTGTATGACCTTGGGCTAGTCACAAACTCTTTAGGCCTTAGTTTCCTCAGCTTAAAATTGAGGACATTAGATTAGATGATCTCTAAGGACCATTTCCAGCTCTAAGATTCTATGTCTATGATTATTTGGGTGGAGGTAGGAGAGAGAGAGAGAGAGAGAGGGAAAGAGAGAGAGAGAGAGAGAGAGAGAGAGAGAGAGAGTGTGTTTAGTTATTTTAGCAACAGCACCAAGTATGCTCATGAATCCCCCTCAACTTCTGTCTTCTTTTAGTAATTCAATCCCTCACAGCCAATTCTTTGTAAAACATCATGGGGGTAATCTATTCACACGAATAAAACATAGTAGCGTGTGAAAACAACCATGTTACACTTTGGTAAAACTTCTGAAATCCCTTTATAGGTCTGTTGAAATTATCCTAAATTCTAGAGAAAGGGTATGGTCTCTTTTCAGCAGGGGTTCTTCACCTGGGGTTCACAGAAGGGGTTCCTGGATAAATTTCAGGGGAGCTGTGAACTGGATGGGGAAAAAATAACATCTTGATTTCAATCTAATTGTTTTCTGTGAGGGATTGTCTGGTGTTGGCTACTGCCAAGAGGAAGTTGTGGCAAGATGGGGTAGGAACAAGATATTAGGAAGTGACTGGAGCTCACGCTCCCGAGGCAGGGGCTGTGCTAGGCGGAGTTGTGGTGAACTGGGATGGGAACTGGATACGCAGAAGTAACCGGAGCTCACGCTCCCGAGGCAGTGGGCAGTGCTATGTGGAGCTGTGATAAGCTGGGGAAGGAACAGGATACAAGGAAGTAGCCGGAGCATGTGCTCCTGAGGCAGGGGGCTGTGCCACGTGGGAGTGGGACGGCAGAGAACGAGTTCCTTTGTCTAGTCCTCTTTCCTAGGTGCAACGTTAACCCCAGACGTCTCCTTCCTGACTTCCTGGGTCACGTACTTTCCCTTTGTCTATGCACTAACCCCAAACGTCTCCTTCCTGTATCCAGTCCTAGCCTCCTGCGTCACTTCCTCTCCCTTGGTGCGCTAAACCCAGACATCCCCTTCCGGTATCTGATCCTACAATCAATGACTAGTAGGTGGGCTGGGGAGGAGGGGCTAAGCAGGTACTTAAGGAACGGTAGGGATCGGAGCTCGCTCTCTCTTTTGCTCCTGCTCTCTTGCTCTGGCCTTCCTGCTTGGCCTTGCTGTGATGGCCTCTGAATAAAGCTCGAGTGTTGGCACCTCCTGATCGGCTTGTCTCTGTGTGTTTATCCGGGTGGGCACCGAAGACTGGTAAGTAGACTTGGCAGCCTGTTCCTTATAGGAGGAGAGTGCACGGTGCGGCCGGCACAGTTTTCTTTTGTAATCCAATATATTTTATGCATTTAAAAACTTTATTCTGTGAAGGGTTCCATAGGATTCACTAGACAGAAAGGAGTCTATGACACAAAAAAGGTTAAAGAAAAAAAATAGAAATAGGTCTATAAGTGAATGAAAAACTTGTGTTGGTCAGTTGTGTTTAAATTTTTCGTGACCCTGTTTGGGGTTTTCTTGGCAAAGATACAGGAGAGGTTTGCCTTTCCTTCTCCAGCTCATTTGACAGATGAGAAAACTGAGGCAAACAGGATTAAGTGACTTGCCCAGGGTCACACAGCTAGTAAGTATTTGTGTCTGAGGCTGGATTTGAACTTGGGTCCTCCAGACTACAAAGCCAGAACTCTATCCACTGAGCCACCTAGCTGCCGCTGCCCCCTTTTAACATTCATTTAAAAAAAAAAAATCAGAGTTCCAAATTTTCTTTCTCCATCTCTTACCTCCCCACTAGCTGAGATGGTAAGCAAATTGATATAGGTTATATATGTGCAATCACGCAAAACATATTTCCATATTAGTCATATTGTGAAAGAAGAAACAGACCCAAAGGAAAAAAAAACACAAAAAAGTGAAAAATAGTATGCTTTGATCTGTATTCAGACACCATCAGTTCTTTCTCTAGATGTGGATAGCATTTTCCATCATGAGTTTTTACATGTTGTCTCTCCCATTAGACTGTGAGCTCCTTGAGGGCAGGAACTTTTACCTTTTTGTATCCCCAGCACCTTAGCACAGCACCCACCTGGATCCTAGTAAGTGCTTAATAAATGTATATTTATTGACTGAATGTGGATAAGCTGAAAATAGGGAAAATTACAAAGAGTTATGATACCTCAAAAAAAAAAGTCTGAAAGTCTCAGTGCAGAAATTAAGACTTGTAAGGGTACAAAGTCTAGAAAAGTTCAGGGGAAGTTAGAAAGTTGTGGTTTATTCAAGCCAGAGATAAAACCAAAATTAGATTAAGCAATACTTGGAAACTGGTGAAAGCTCATGAATGTTGACCATAGAATCATAGATTTAGAGAGATCTGCTATCTAATTCAATTCCTGCATTTTACGTATGAGGAAAGTGAGCCCCGGAGATGAGGAGTGACTTATCTAATGTCATATGGCAAGTAAATAGCAAAGCCAAGATTTGAACCTTGCTGCTGCAATATGAAGGCCAGTATTATCCCACTGTGCCAGTTATATCTTTAACAATATCATAATTCTATTTTCCCAAGCCTTGGTCTAAATTGAGAATCACCTTTTCAACTACAGATTTAGTATACTAGGTAAAGTTTGTGTTTTAATAAAACATTCTTCCCTCCCCCCACAGGAAAAAAGCATAACTGAGTGAGAAAATGTACTCATCTTTGATTTGGTTAACATGAAAATGGTAGAATGAAGAAGGAAGGAAAAGCAAATAAGGTAAAATAAAAGTTACATAAAAGTAACATGTTGAATTGATTATGTACTTTTTTTTAAAAGCAAGCCACAGCTAAAAAAAAAAAAAAAAGAGTATGGCATGAGGCTCTAATCCAGAAATCATCACCTACTTGGTAAAAGGTTACCTAAATTAAAAGCAGAGTTCCTAGAAAGAAATAAAGCTGGGCTTGATAAACCCACACCTATAAAGTGATGTTAAACATCACATCTTCCTCTTTACTTTCCCCAAAGCTGTAGCTTTTATTATTGAATCTACTTAGAAAATATTCACCTGTTGAAAAAAAAGAAGAAAAAGAAAAAAAAAACAAGGAAAAAGAAATTGCTCTAACAGACATTGTATGACAATGTGATGTTGTAGAGAGAGTACTTGGTTTGGAATCAGAAAATCAGTATTCAAGTCATAGCTCTACCAGCTTAGTGACTTTAGGCAAAAGACTTTATCTTTCTGGGCTTCAGTTTCTTTATCTGTAAAATGAGGGGACTGAACTAGAAGGCTCATTCATCTCTAACATTCTCTAATGTTGTTCAGTAGCTGTTTCAGCAAATCACCTTTCTGGACCTCATTATTTTTATCTATAAAATAAGGGGATTGAACCAGAGGGCCCATCCGTCTCTAACATTCTGTGAGGCTGTTCAATAACTCTTCCCTCCTCCTCTGACTACTTTAAAAAGATTTTACTCTCTTTTCAAGAAATGAGCCAATGTCCAGGGCTATTTTTTCCCTGTTAAAAAATAAAAGGTTACTGGAATTGAAATTTTAATTAAAACTTACTTGCCTGGAAAGGTGATACTTTGACCTACTTATATGCAACTTGCTGCCTCCAGATGTACAGGAAACTGACCTGATAAATGGGAAAAGAGGCCTTAGAATGACATCTCCTAGAGAAATGGGGATGGATCTTAGCCTTTTGCTAATTAGCAAAGTCAACCCCATGCAATGTTCTCACAGTAGTATCTCACTAGCAGGCCAACTTTCCCCACTGTGAATGTAAAAGTTGATATGACTTTTATTCCGATTTTCTAAAAGCATTAAGACTTTTCATCCTGAAGTAATCATTACTGTTTGACAGCTGCACCAGGGTTTTCATTATATCATTCTTCAGAGGAGGAAAAAGAGTGAGTAGGCCTGTCTTGGGCATCAGCTTCATTTTTGACAGCCCACCCCTGCTCTGAGATCTTATTGTTCACACAATATCTGGCTCTTTGTGAACGCCTGTCTTTAAAACCACAAAACCTTATTTAAACTTAATCAAAAATGTCTATCTCTTCTCCCCTTTGTTAAGTATAAAGAACGAACAATGGAAGCTAGGTCACCATGAAACATGGAGCACATGGAAAACATGGATTTTGCCAGCTGTCAGGCACAAAAAAAGTGGATTGAAGTGGCTTGCCAAGTAATGACATGAAGATCTTTTGACTGAGTCCTTTAATTAGCATGAGATCACATCTTTCTGACTAATATGTCCTCCACACTTTAGCACGATTAGGCACGATTCCGTAAGAACTGTAGTTTGAGGAGAAATGAAGGAGAAATATTTTCTACAATATGAGTCCCTTTGCTCTGGCTTCTGAGAACACATAGATTAAGTTGTTAAATCAAGGAATCATTAGTGCATAGACTCTTGGGAGACATCCCTCCCACCTTGGTACTCAAGAGTAACCAAAATGTCATTTATTTTCTACCACTACACAAATAATCATGTAGCCAATCCCTGAAACAAAGGTGAGAGGTGGGTGGAAAATTTAATAAATCTTAACTCTGCTCTCTATAGCTCTTCAGGGGAATATACTTTGGTGGGGATCTGGGAGTACATTGAGCTGTGCTGCAGATGTTTGTTTCATTGTAATCTGTAGTAAGGGAAGAGGGTATAGGTAAAAGGAGAGGGCATGGCAAGATTCTTTTGGGGCCTGGGAATGAGAAAGTCCCCAATTAGATGCTTAGTTGTTTGCCTTGGGCAACTTGGACTGGATGACTTCTTTTCTGGAGTGTTGAAGTGGGAATTCATGTTTCTATGGACTGTTCTACATGGCTTCTGAGGTCCCTTCCAGCCTTGAAATTTTGTGATTTCACTTGTCTGGATTTCAGAGTCTTCAATGGTAAAATAAGAGATTGATAGAAATTAGAAAAGAATTAGTTGTGGTGCCTTTCACCAATATGACCACAAGGGAGAATTCTAAACCAAACAAGGTATAGTGGCAATCACAAAAGATAAAAAATTCCAATTGCTTGAAACTGAAATAGTTTCACACCATCAAACAAGTGACTTAACTTCTCTGGGCCTCTGTTTCCTCATCTGTAAAATGATGGGCACAGACTTAATGACCTCCAGGTTCCTTTCAAACTCTAAATCAGGGACCCTATGAGAAGAGAAGCTATATATTGGTAAAAATATCTTTGCAGAAAACATTTCTGATAAAGGTCTCATATTCAAAATATATTGGGACATAAACATTTAAGTCCAAGAGCCATTCTCCAATGGATAAGTGGTCAAAGAATATGAACAAAATAGTTCTCAAAAGAAGAATAGCAAACTCTAAATACCATATAAAAAGCTGCTCCAGATTATTTATAAGAGAAAAATGCAAATCGAAACAACTCAGAGGTTTCACAGCACACCCAGCAAAGTGACAAAAATGACAAAAGATGAGAAAAGTCAACATTGGAGGGGCCATGAAAAAACCAGGCAGACCAACACACTGCTGGTGAAGGAGTCAACCGTTTCAAGCATTCTGGAAAGCAATCTGAAATGATGCCAAAGAGTGACTAAAATGTCCTTACCCTTTGACCTACTCCAAGGCATAGATCCAGGGAGGTCAAAGACAGAGAGAAAAGTCCCACATACACCAAAATATGAATAGCAGCACTTTCAGTATTAGCAGAGAACTGGTAAAGTATATCTGCATCTGCTGATGACTAACTAAGCAAACTGTGGTGCAGCAATGTGATGAAATTTCACTGTGCTCTAAGAAACTGATTATAAAGAATTCGAGAAACACTTGCGGGGGAAACGATGCAGAGTGAAGCAAGACAACTGGGAAAATAATATGCAAATCAACCTCAACAAAATAATAAGAAAAAACAACAACAAGTCCCCAAATGGAATGCCATATAATAATGATGACCAAGCTTGGTGTCCTCTCCCACTCTCCCCTGCTTCTTTACATGAGTGAGGGACTATGGGTATGGAACGCTGAACATACTATCAGACTTAGCAGAAGTATTGGTTAGTTTTGCTGACCTGGCCTGCTGTCCCCCTTTCTTTTTTATTCTTTGTGGCAAGGAAAAGGTTCTGGAGGCAGGATATATGTTTAGAAATGAAAATATATCAATTTTTAAAATCAATGTATCAATATCAATATATTGATCAAAATATATATATTTGAAAATGAAAGATACCAATTAAAATTTTTAAAATGAAGAGTTTGAACAAAATGTTCTTTAAGATCCCTAACAGCTCTGATGAGATTTTATGATTCTAGCCATGTGACCCTGGACAAATCACTTAAACCCCCTTTGCCTCAGTTTCCTCATCTGTAAAATGGGGATAATTTTAGCACCTATCTTTCCATATTTTTGTGAGGATCAAATAAGATTAGTACAGCGCCTGGCACATAATATTTATTGTTGTTGAGTCATTTCAGTTGTATCCAACTCTTCATGACCCCATTTGAGGTTTTCTTGGCTGAGATACTGGAGTGGTTTTCCATTTCCTTCTCCAGCTCATTTTATGGCACATAGTAAGCACTACGTAAATGTTAACCATTATTATTAGTCTCTGGAAAAGCGAGGAGACTGGTACAAAAGAAAGGAATTATATATTGTCTAAGACTAGGGGACATACAAAGTAACAGCGACAGGTAACGTAAAAAGCTTATAGAATTTTGAAAGAGGGGCAGCTAGGTGGCACAGTGGATAGAGCAGTGGCTCTGGAGTCAGGAGAACCTAGTTCAAATCCGACCTCAGACACTTGACACTTACTAGCTGTGTGACCCTGGGCAAGTCACTTAATCCTGATTGCCTCACCAAAGAGGGGGAAAAAAGAATTTTGAAAGAGAACAAGATCAGGTAGCTTTTACAACTTTGAGAAGGAACTTCTGGAAGGGACCTCTAAGATGATCTAGTGCAATCTCTCTTCATTTTATAGATGAGAAAACTGAGGCACAAAGATATGAAATGACTTGAACTAGGTCACAAAGGCAGTAGAACCAGCTTTTGACTTTTTTTTTTTTTGGGCAATTGGGGTTAAGTGACTTGTCCAGGGTCACACAGCTAGTAAGTGTCAAGTGTTTGGTCTGAGGCCAGATTTGAACTCAGATCCTCCTGACTTCAGGGCCCGTTCCATACCCATAGTCCCTCACTCATGTAAAGAAGCAGGGGAGAGTGGGAGAGGACACCAAGCTTGGTCATCATTATTATATGGCATTCCATTTGGGGACTTGTTGTTGTTTTTTCTTATTATTTTGTTGAGGTTGATTTACATATTATTTTCCCAGTTGTCTTGCTTCACTCTGCATCGTTTCCCCCGCAAGTGTTTCTCGAATTCTTTATAATCAGTTTCTTAGAGCACAGTGAAATTTCATCACATTGCTGCACCACAGTTTGCTTAGTTAGTCATCAGCAGATGCAGATATACTTTACCAGTTCTCTGCTAATACTGAAAGTGCTGCTATTCATATTTTGGTGTATGTGGGACTTTTCTCTCTGTCTTTGACCTCCCTGGATCTATGCCTTGGAGTAGGTCAAAGGGTAAGGACATTTTAGTCACTCTTTGGCATCATTTCAGATTGCTTTCCAGAATGCTTGAAACGGTTGACTCCTTCACCAGCAGTGTGTTGGTCTGCCTGGTTTTTTCATGGCCCCTGCCCCTTCTATCCACTGCGCAACACCTAGCTGCCCCTAGAACCAGCTTTTGAATCCTAGCTCCCCTGACCCTAAGTGTTCTTTTCACTATGCCATGGTGGCATTAATCTTAACTGAAACCCTTAGACTTTCCTCTATCTTTAAAAAATAAAGAGTATATTTATGGCATCACAGAATTAGAATTAAAAGGGATCTTTAGATATCATTGAGCCCAACTCCCTCATTTTACAGATGAAAGAACTGAGGCCCTATTGGCTGCATTTTAGACAGTAAGGTAACATAGACAAGAAATTTGGTGAACTAGAAAACTAGTTTTTGTTAAATGTTTAATGAATGTGTTTCTTAAAATGGTAACATCTCAAATTTGTAAGCTTCTTTAAAATTTTTTTAAAATAAGTTTTTATTGATATCTTTTTAAAAAATTACAATAATTTCCCTGAATATGCTTTCTCTTCCTCCCACTCCCAGATAACCACCCCATAAAACAAATAGTGGGTTTTAAGGGCAAAAAGAAGAAGAAAAGAAAAGGGAAAGGGAAACATTAGCATAACTGATCATCAAATTTGTAAGCTTTTAAAGATAATAAATAGTTGTAATAGAAAAAAGAAAAAGAAAACTTCAGGTCCTAGAGAGGTTAAATGATTTACATAGGTAGTAAATGGTAGAGCCAGGATTTGAACCTAGGACCTTTGTCCAAAGCAATCAAAATTAAAGCCTTGTGGCATGCAAGGTTATTGTTTAAACCCTCTCCCATTCATTATTTATCCCAGTTTGACTCCAGAGCATTCAGAGTCAACCCCGCTCCCCCCCCCATCCCCAGGAGATCACATAAAAAACCTTTGTTTCCCAAGGCTTACCATCAAGGATGGCCCACTGGTTGTCAATTTCTGTGTGCTTCAGGTAAGAATCTTCAATGGTGGGGTCATAGTCTGGCACAAAGATCTTCTGGAAAAACTGGATGGTCAGGGCACTCTTGCCCACACCACCATCTCCAACCACCACCAGCTTGTATGTGGGGAGATTGTCACTTGGTACAGCACTGGTAGCCATGTTTCTGATAAGTCAGACCTGGAGAGGCAAGACATGTTGAATGAGACCAGCAGCCTCAGCTTTTACACCATTCCCAATCCAACACAGGGGTTTGGTTACCACTCCCTTAATTGGCCCAGGTAGTCAGCCATCTTGCAAGAATATCACCAACCCCTTAATCAATAAATATTTATTGGGCACTTACTATATTCGAGGCACAGCACTTGGTAGGAAATACAAGGAATTTATACACCTACAATGAACTTAATTGCAGTTACCCGTTTTGACAACAGTTTTGATTTTATTTGATTTTAAAAATCTACTAGCCTATAAAATTTACCAGCTCTACTCTCAGCAGATTTAATTGAGTCCTAGTAGACAATGTACCCTCTGTCTTCTCCCTAGCATGTTCTTTAAGGTTGTATAAGAGGATACATTAAACTATTACTTGGTACAGTAACATCAGTAAGTAAAATTAATAGAGCATTGGATCTGAAAAAAGAGCAGATTCAAAAAGCTTCAAATGAACACACATATACAAACCTCCACTTGCTCATTTAGCAATTTCTGCTTGACATTACCCGGTGATTATTTTGGAACCTAAGAATGACTTAATAGCTCATTTTATTTCTCCATCTCTGCCCAAAGAAACAATCAAAGATACTATTGCAATGCAGGGGAATTCTACTCTAAGCAAACCCAATATATAATAATCCAAGATTCATTAAAAATATATATTGGGAGTGATTCCTTTTTTTTATGAAAGAATCTTTTGCTTTACAAGACAATTTGCTGCAGGGCTCTCATGTTGACTATACCAGAGACTATGAGGAAATACAGAAGAAATTTATAATTGACATGATGCCTGCCCGTCCTTGAGTTAGTTATTAAGACTCTTTGGGAGAAACAGAGCCAACATTCACAAAGAGAACATATCAAAAGGAAAACTATTCCTAAATGCAAGCTGTAAAGCTAAAGAGAATTATATATATATGGTAAGTTCCTGGGTAATTCTAAAGTGAATGGTGAGAACAGCTTCAGATAGCTAACCATGGGAGTTTCTGCCTTTGACAAAGATTTATCTATACTGATATATAGGATTTAATGACTCATTAATTGATTTCAGGAGAAAAAAAAACCCATGGGTTAGATATGGGAGCAATTTGTTTCACAGCAACAATGTTATAACAGGAAGTACATTGATGCATGATGAAAACTCAGACTATAAAAAACCTCAAATAGGTGGGAAACTCCAGTCTCATCTTTTGGACCAAAAATTATAGGAAACAGTGAGTATGGGGAAAGTAGCTCTATCTTCCCCTTCTCAACATCTGTGATTTGCTAACACAGCACAGTCACATTAAACAAATTCCCTCACTGGCTGTGTCTGAAAATATATATTTATATATATACATACACATATAATGTATGTGTATATTTTACATGTGTATATATTATACATGTATATCATACATGTACATATTATACGTGTAATATCATATATAAATACATGTATATCTTACTCTATAACTTGAGTTCATAACTTCTCTGTCAGGAAAGAGATGAAATGCTTTATCACTGGTCCTCTGGAATCATGGCTGGCCATTGCATTCATGAGAGTTCTTAAGTCTTTCAAAGTTGTTTGTCTTTATAATGTTGTTTTTGTAGAAATTATTTACCTGGCTCTGCTCACTTTATTCTGCATCTATTCATACACATTTTCTGATATTTCTCTGCAAACGTCTCTTTCATCATTTTTTTATGGCACAATAGTTTTCCATTACATTCAAATACCATTATTTGCTCAGCCATTCCCCCAATTGATGAATACCAGCTTGGGTTCCACTTCTTTGGCACTAGAAAAAGAATTACTATAAATATTTTTGTAGATTTGGGACCTTTTTCTTTTTCCTTGATCTCTTGTGGGCATAGGCTCCAGTGGGTTATTGATAGATCAAAGGGTCAGTTTAGCAACTTTTGGGGCATAGTTCCCTTTCTTTTCCAGAACTGAAAACTGGACCAATTCACAGCTCTACCAACAGTGCATTAATGTACCTGTTTTATTGAAGCTCCTCTAACATTTCTTGTTTTCCTTTTTTTTTTTGATCAACTCTAACAATCTGGTAGAACCTAAGAGTTGCTTTAATTATTAATTATTAGTTATTATTTAGTTATTAGTTATTTGAAGAATTTTTTCATTTGACTATTGATAACACGGATTTCTTCCTTTGAAAACTCCCTGTTCACACACTTTGACAATCTATCAACTGGGGAATGGGTCTGATTTTTATAAATTTGAATCAGTTCCCTATCTATCTTAGGAATTAGATTTTTATCAGAGAAACCTGTTGCAAAGATTTCTCACCCCCACCAACTCCCAAGCTGTTTCCCTTCTAATCACAGCTGCACTGGTCTCGCTTGTGCAAAAAAACTTAAATTTTATGTAATAAAAATTGTCCAGTTTACCTTCTGTTTGTTTCTGATGTGACCTTTTGTATCTAAATTATATATCTATTTGTAGCTTATCTTGGTCTGTGGCATGAGGTGTTGATCTAAAACTAATTTCCACCAGAATCCTTTCCAGTTTTCCCAATAGCTTTTTCCAAATAATGACAGACTGGTCTTCTCCACCAATCAGAGGGTAAAGGTAGGTGCCAAAGAACAAAGATACATCAGGGTTCATAAAACTTAAGCAGGGGGGTTGTCATAAAGTATGATTAATAAGGTTATAGTCAGACTCACTGAAAAACAATCAGCAAACAAAATTCTAAGTAATAGCTCACTAATGGATACTTAATGGATATGTGTTTGAAAGTTGATTAAAATCATATCACAAAACACTTTTTTTTTAAAAAGGATAATGTTCTTTTAAACTCTACGTTTAACATTTGATAATCTGTGCCCCTGGAGGAACCTAGGCTACATAAACATCCATCCACCTCTTCCTTTATACCTTCAGAAGCACTATTTCAGTAAGATCATCTAGGGAGAGAATCATTTCACCAATGTTCTAAAGGAAACCATGGCGTCCCATAACCCTACCTACTCTCCATTCAGAATCTCTTCCTGCTCAGTATTACATTTCCTTCATGACTAACACAGCCCTCCATCTATCTGCGCAACTTTCCATTCTATAATTTGGCATCCCAAATTCACCATTTTATGTACCAGACCTGCCATATTTCTATTTCCTATTACTGTCTCATCCTTATACAGCCCACGTCTAGCCCTGGGCCAATTTTCCACTACCCACCCCTTCCACTGTATCTTTTGGAACCCCTGTTTCATTATTAATAGCTTTCCCTTCCTTCATCCTTGATTCTTTTACACTTATTTTACCTCCTCACATTCATTAAAACTTAACTTTCTCCTGAAAATTCCTCACCTCTGGTCCTCCTCTCCAATGTTGGCCACTCCATTTGTCATTCCTACCTCAAAGGGTCTGGAGGGGAAATCAGCATACCCTTTGCTACCTCTTTCTACTTCCAGACTCCTGCTTTCCCACTGTTATTCCACAACTTCTTTGAAGTTCATGCCACCTTTTCCCTTATCTCTATCATCCATCATAGTGACACTTCTAGACACTTTTCTACCTTTCCTCCTTACTTAGGTCTTTGAATATCTCCTTTCTACCCTTTTCCCAGCAACAATGAGGGCAAGGAAACTAGAGCTTTGCCCTGGGCTGGAATTTGCTCAAGTAAAGGCTGTTTAGAGAATTGATGACAGTTCATGTACAGGAATACAAGAAGAAAGGAAGAAGGCAGGAGGTGGAGCTCAGTGGCTGGGTGACACTATAGTGAGGTGGAATAGATGATAGGGACAGTGAGGGGTTGGGGATGAGGGTAGGGGTAGGCTCCTAATGCTCCACCACTTTCTGATCTGTCTCCCAGGGTTCTATAAGGGTTGAAAGTAAGAAACAGGAAGGCCAAAGAGGACGGAGACCACAGCACAACAAAGCTCTGGCCTTGCTTAGGGATGGGGAAAGAAGTCCAACCCTGCCCCTGTGAGCAAGTCCCTTCAGTGTAAATAGCCCTGGGCCTATCCTGCATTTTTTCCCCTTTCCTACTCGTCCTAATGCATTTTTTTATTTGTTAATCTATTTATTCATCTGCTTATTTATTTATTTTAGTATTTGGTTTTTAAAATTCTGAATACCAAATGAAATAGGCCATTTTCATATAAATAATAGAACAGAAGAAAGAGAATTGTATAAAAATGTGAATGTACAGCTTTTGACTTTAAATATATAATGAATTCATCATATAACTGTCAAAGCTTTCCTGTTTGTGATTTTTTCTGATCTTGCTTTTTTTCTCTTTATTTTTTTTCCTCTGGCTAGGTCCAGAGCAAATGAGCCCACCATACTCTAGCGACTATAATCCATAGTTGGGAAGGGAGGCCCTTAAGATGGAGCATGACTGGGGAAGGAAGACAACCTCAGTCTCTGCTGAGGAGCTTTGCCTCCCCTATCGCAGGGGACTTTTCTTTACCTCAAAATTTTGTCTTCTCTTGCCTCTCATACTTTTCTGAGGCTCAATGTCATAGGGTGGGTAGAAAAAGCAAGTTGAAAGTAAGGTCCACTCTCCTGTAAATTGAGAGGAACAGAGACCAAGATGCCTAGGAGAGGGAAAAATGCTTCCTTCCCCAGGACTACAAGTTCTCAGCATGACCTGGATAGAAAGGGATACAGTTGGGGATGTGAACCTTTTCTTGCTTTCTAAGATTTGGCCTCTCAAACTGCTCAATTTTTCCCAATGTGGAGTGTGATGGAGTATGGGCGGATGAGAAGAAGAACACTATGAGTCCAGAATGCCTCTGAAAAGACTGAAACTCTGAACGAGGCCAAATTTTTGTTATCTGGTTAGGAATCAAGAGACTTGAGTTCTATTTCCTGACCCGACACTCACTCTCGGCCTGTTTCCTCCTCAGTAAAATGAGGAGATTGTACAAGGTGGTCTCTGCAATGCTTTCCAGTTCTGATAGTCTGAGATTGGGCTCCATTGGATTCCACCTCAGTTGAGTCTCAAATTTAATGAGAGTTAAATGATCTTTCCTTTGTGGTCTTGGGCAAACAATTTCCTTCCTCTGGGGCTTCCATTTCTTCCTCTTTAAAGGAAGGGAGTTGGATTAGATAGTCCCTAGGATCCCTCCCAACTCTCACATGAAGCTTTGAGGGTTTGGATGGAGTTTGCTTCAAGCTCTTTTCAAGCATGTTTGTTGTAAGGATTATTATTCTATTCCAGTAATCAGGCTTCTTGGAGGCCATATATGAAGAAACAACTGACCTTAATCTATCATTAACAGGAATAAGTAGTTAAAACAGGAAGCTACCAGATGATTTCTAGCCAAACTGGCCAGATTGTTTTTTCATGCAGAGCATTCCATCTACCATCTCCATGCCTTTGTCCTAATGGTGCTCCCTGCCTAGAATGCACTCCCTCTTCACCTACTAGAATCCTAACTTTCCCTTAAGGCCAAGCTCAAGAGCCATCTGCTACACGAGGTCTTTCCTGTTTCGCCTCACTACTAGAGTGCCTTCCCTTCAAATTATCTTGTTTCAAATGAAGTAAACAACACAGCCCTCCATCTATCTGCGCAACTTTCCATTCCAACCTTAAAGTGCTATATAAATGCTAGCTATTGTTATCAATTGTATATATTTTGTGTATAATTACTTATGTATATGCTACCTCTCCTAGCTAGAGTGTAAGCTCCCTAAGGGCAGGCACTTATTTCACTTTTGCCTTTGTACACCCAGCAATCCAGTACGTGGAACATAGCAGACTCTTAAATGGTTTTACTGTCTGGTTGATAAAACATTAAAGCATCTCCTCAATAGGATCCACTCAGAAAATAATTGGCCTTGTGGTCCAGAAAGCAAACAAACAAATCAAGTGAATGAAGCCCAAAGAACTTTCACCTAAGGCATGGCATAAAAAAAATAGTTAAGAAAATGTATTATCGGGGCAGCTAGGTGGTGCAGTCAGTAGAGCTCTGGCCTTGGAGTCATGAGGACCTGAGTTCAAATCCAGCCTCAGACACTTAACACTTACTAGCTGTGTGACCTTGGGCAAGTCACTTAACCCCAATTGCCTCACCGGAAAAAAAAAAAAAGAAAATGTATTATCAAAAAAAAGGAGGTGAACCAGTCAAGGAAGAAGAATGAATCCAAGAGGAGTGGGTAGCCCCAATGCCATACTGATATTCAGGAAATGTTCAAAGACCTATAAGAAAGCCTCCAACATGTTACATAGATTCTCTTTGTAAATGGTATTGTTGGATTCAATGAGACGAAAAAATATACAAGAAAAAAGGGAAGAATTGCTATCTCTACCAGTAGAAAGCTTGCTCCCATTGAGAGGATCTTAGATAAATATCAAAGTTAGCATCCAGAGGCCACTTGCTATGCCTTTAAATTACTGTCTAGTCCCCTCCCCCTTTTGCCCTTCATTGACCTCGTGTGTTCTACAGATGAAGAGAAAGACTGATAGAGGTAAAGTGATTTGCCCAAGAGGTCAGGCAGGTTATATTAGGGAATTTCTCAATCCAAAGGTCCAAAACACCCACACGGAGTAATTGCTCCCAGCTTGGTCCATTTGACTGGAGGCCAATAAATCAGGAGGCAAAGCTAGAAGATAATAAAGAGTTTTAATAATCACCAGCTAGTGGGTTGCTGCCAGGTGAAAAACAATGGCAACCCAATAGAAAAAAGGTATACATACACACACACACACACACACACACATATATACACATACATACATACTAGATATTTATATATACTATATATCATATAGACATGTATGTGTATACATGTATAATATATGTATATGTGTGTATGTACCACTCATAGATGGATACACATATATACGTGTGTGTGTGTGTGTCTTACACAGCCATGATGTACATAGAGGTATACATGGCAGATGTAGCAAAAGGGAAAAGTTTAAATTAGCCTATCAGGTGGCTAAGCTTTGGTGCTTTCCTTAGTTGAAAGATTGAGTATTAGCAACAGGACATTAGATGATTTTGGAGGGGAAGGTCTTTCCCTTGGGATGACTTGTTAGCTTTATAGTCTCACAAGTTGCCCTAGGTCAGGTTTATTTTGGTAGATAAATTATTTTTGTAGTTAATCACATCTAACCATCTGGGTGGGGAAGGAGAGTGCCTAGATGGGATCAGAGGTCTAAGAGAGTGGAGGACTCCCTTTGAGATAGAACCAGCACAACCCTGTAGGCTCCATTTTTTTTTATTACCAAAAGTTTACTTTAAATGTTGGAAGCAGGAGAGAATGTGGTTCCCCTAAACTCACAGTATTCAGGTTCATCTATTTCTTTAATAGTAGCAAGGAACAAACCTGGGATAGGAACCCATGTCCTCGAGTCCAGATCCAGTGCCCAGTATTCTGCCCCTAGTTGTGAAAGTGCTGTTTTTACAGCCCCACAGAGACTGTATAGGAAGAAATGGTGAGGGAAAAACATTATTCTTTATTTTCTTCTCATACTGGTGTGAGGGGAAAAGACATAAGCAAATATGATAAGTGGTCCTAACTGAATAAAGTGCCAAGGAGGAGTTGAAAAGCAACTGAAGAAGGGTACAGTTCATCTCAAAGGGTCTAAAGGGGGGAGTGATATTACAATTTATCAAGCACATACTAAGGGCAGGACACAGTGCTGGCTAGCTAGGAAGAAAGAGTTAGGAAAAACTGTCAGAATGAGCATAAAGGTGGAATTACTAAGGAACCTTTGAAGGGTAACAGATTGGCCATTTCCATGTTAATTCTTGGTCTCCAAAAACATTTCCATTGACCTTTACTTAGGAGATAAGAGATCTTATTTGTGAGACAATGCTACAAAAGAACAGGGTATATTAATCATTCCTCTGCCTCTGAGACTTGGTAAACAGAGATTTCAAGGAAAATCAGGACATTTCCCCAATAAAATGGGATAGGGAAAGGAGGGTTAGGGTTTTTGTTGTTGTTGTTAATTTGTTATGTTTTCTTTTCTTTTTTTAAATTAGTACCAAATTTTGCAAGGAAAGTGATTTACCCTGTAAAACGTTTTACAGCTACTGTTTTCCAATTCATCATAAGTGATACCTAACGGAAACTGCAATGAGTGAAGGGGTAAAATTTAGCAGCTGGCGGTTTTTCTCGGAGCCACTTCCAGGAAGGCTAACAGGAACATTCGGCACACTGCAATTCAATAAACATCTAATTGGTGCCTACTATGTGCAAGGCTAGGTACTGAGGATAAAATGAGGACAAAAACAGTCCCTGCCCTGGGAAGGGAAGGGGGTGGGGGGGAAACGGATAAAAGCAATATTTCCTAGGGCCCTGCCATATAGGCTGGGTTATCTTTTTCTTAGGGCCCAACCCAAAAGTAGTTAGGCTAGCCTTTCCTTTAGAGGTGCTAAAAATCATTTTTGGGTGAGACTTAACTGACCCAAGGGACTAAGGCTTGAACCTTTGATATAGCTTGCTGGTGATATAGCACATGTGGAGCCAGGTTTCTGACCAGCAGACCAGCATAGCCAACACAAAGGCAGGGAATCAATGCCAAAGTCCGGTTGAATCTCCTTTCCAAGCTACAGCTAAATAATGTTCTTGGGGCAGCTAGGTGGTACAGTGGATAGAGCACCGGCCCTGGAGTCAGGAGGAACTGAGTTCAAATCTGGCCTCAGACACATAACACTTACTAGCTATGTGACCCTGGGCAAGTCACTTAACCTCATTGCCTAACCAAAAACAAACAAACTAAAAAAATAAATAATATTCTTTTGTTAACTGATAGATATTCATTTTAGTTCCTGAATATGAAATCCTGTCCTGAGTCAGGACCAGTCTACAACAAGGAATAAGATTGGGAAAAAAACCTCTGATGGGAGGTGGCACCTGAGTTATGCTTTGAAAGAAGTTAAGAATTCTACAAGGCCGAGGTAAGTAAGTACATTCCATATATGAGGGATGGAGCAGCTAGATGGGACCTAGGTAGTACAGTGGATAGAGTGCCAGGCCTGGAGTAAGGAAGACTCATCTTCCTCATTTCAAATCTGGCTTCAGACACTAGCTGTGGGACTCTGGGCAAGGCATTTAACTCTGTTTGCCTCATATTCCTCATTTGTAAAATGAACTGGAGAAGGAAATGGCAAACCAAGTATCTTCACCAAGAAAACCCTAAATGGAATCATGAAGAGTTAGACACAACTGAAATGACTGAACAACAACGACAATACATAAGGGAGCCCTTTGTCAAAGAGATGAATTATCTCTAGGGGAATGTTAACACTTATCAGGTCATTATGTGGAAGGGGAGTGATCCAAAATAAACCTAGAAAGGTGGATAGGACCCCAGCCAAGGAGTTTGTATTTTATCCTAGAGAAAATTGGGAGCCACTGGAGATTTTTTAGGAGGGAGCTGACCCAGCCAGATCTATTTTAGGAATATCAATTTGGCAGAAACTCAGAAGACAGATTCGAGAGGGAAGAGACTAAGTCACTGTAACAGTCCAAGTAAGAGGTGATGAAGGCTTAACTAGAGTAAAAGTCGTGTGAGGGGAGAGAGGACAGATTCTAGAGTGTTGTAAAAGTAGAACTGGCAAGTCTTCGTAACCTAGGTTTCATTGAATAGCAGAAATTTAGCTGCACATGAGTGTATGCTTGGTTCATAAGGCCCAAGCAAACCAAAGTACATTAATAACTAGCATGTTTGTGGTCATGTCTACAAAAACAGTTTGCATTGCTAAATGATGGTCTCAAGGAACTCGTTCCACTAGTACTGTGTGTTTGATGGCAGCCATTCAATTATGGAAAGCTTTAAAATATAACAGAGTAAGTCATCCTAGTGATCCTTTAGAATGTCTTTTAGCCTCATCTTGTTGGCCATTCAGAGGTCTCAGAATTAAAAATGATCTCCTTCATATGGAATATAAAGAGAGCCTTAAAACACATCTAGTTGGCTCAGTGGATAGAGCACTGGGCTTGGAATCAGGAAGACTCATCTTTGAGTTCAAGTACATCCTCAGACACTTATTAGCTGTGTGACCCTGGGCAAGTCACATCACCATGTTCGTCTCAGTTCCTCATATGTAAAATGATCTGGAAATAGCAAATCATTCTTGTATCTTTGCCAAGAAAACCCCAAATGGGGTCATGAAGAGTTGGATACAACTGAAATAACTGAACAGAACAGAACAAGTTCCACCAAACATCAAATTGAAATGTCATAGCCAGTTCATCTAAATTCCTTAACTTTATGAAAGATCAATTACCTAGCTCATTGGGGGCTTTGGGTTTCTTAAGAGATCAGGAGGGTGTCTGAAAGAGCATTAGATTTGGAATACAATTCTCTGCTCTGGTACCAGTGCGATCTTGAAAAAGCTATATTTCTTTTGTTGGTATCAATCTCCTCAACTGTAAAATGAAGGTATCAGAATAGATTATCTCTAAGGTCCCTCTCAGCTTTGACATTTTATGTTACTAATGCCAGCACTTCTTAAGAAAATGGAAAAAAAAAAGTGAAGTGAAAAAAAAGCAAGATGAAAAATAATACAAAGCAGATCTGAAAAACATAAGAAGGAACAACTGACATAGTCAAGATCCAGAGAGACATTAAGAGATAGGAAACACACAAAGCCAAGAAATTAAGGGAAGGATGAAAAGCAGCAAAATATCATGAGATATGATAAAATAAGGAATTAACTCAGTTAAGAAAATTAAGGAGAAATGGAAGAACTGAATGTATCTTTAAAATCCCTTAGTAGTTAATGGCAAAACTCAAGAAATGGAAAATATTATAGAAAATTTATCAATGGATAAAACAAAGCCAGATTAATATAGGAAGAAATAGAATTAGTATAGGAAGAAATAGAAAGGAAGCAAACACAAGAATTAAAATAGTTGAAATAAAAAGCTCAAAAAAAACTCAACTGGAAAAAGATTTAAAAGCAATGTTATTAAAAATGATGGCTGGATATGGCAGAACATGGAGGAAAAATCCTCAAATTATTACTGTTCTACAAAAAAGAAAAGAATTGAATGACTATATTTCAGGAAACACTTCAAGAAAATTTCCCAGAACTATCAAAAAGGAGCAATACTCTGTAAGTAGAAAGAATTCCCAGAAGACTAACAAGGAAAAACTCAAATTTCATCTCACCTAGGCAAAGCATTGGCAAATTTCAGGCATACAATGAAAAAGGGAAAAAATATCCTTCCAACTATCAGTAGGAAGAAAGACATCAATTAACAAGAAATATCAATAAGAGTATCTCATAGATGTTTCTTTTAAAAGCATAAATAACAGCATATGTAAAATATGTAAATGTTAAAAACATGGGTCTAGCTAGATCCCAGAATCAATTTCCCAGCAACTGTCAGCATTCAGAGTGAACAATTAAAACTACAAAGGCCTCAAAGAATTTGTCAATAAAAAAACCCCAAACTTTAAAGGGCCTTTGGAATAGAATTGAAGAAATAGGAGAGAGAGCTTAGAATCTAAGACAATAGATACTTTTTGACAGTGATTAACTAGTTAGATCCTCTACATTGTGGTAAAAGACAATCACAGTATTATATTGTTGATATCTTTATATATACATTGTTAAATTGGACAATGTGGTCCATAAGGTCATGAAGAGTTGGACACAGCTGAATGACTGAACAACAAAAATTATATTTTTAAATTACTGAATGATACAGTATTCTAACCCAATGGTGAATGGAACTATTATTTTTGATAAGGGAGTATTTATAAAATTTTAGAAAATATTACTTCATTAATAATACAAAATATCTGATGATTTTTTTTCTCCTGTATATCCTACCAGTCCTTTAAACTCAACCTATCCAAAATGGAAACTCCTCATCTTCCCCTCTGCTCTTCCTCCAAATTTCTGTATCTTTGTTCCAGGCACCACCATTTTACAAGTCATAACCTGGATTTTGATTGTTCTTTCTGTTTCACCCTTTTGATTGATACTTTACCAAGTCTTGTGAATCTACTTCACTAGTATCTCACATTCAGGGCCTCATTTCCTCTACCACCCCCACCCCCATCTCCTCTCACGTAGACTATTGTAATGGCGTCTAAACTTGTCCTCTTGTATCTATAAGTTATCACCTCTCTAATCTAATCTTCACATTTCCGGTCAATTACTTTTTGCTGATGTACTGGTCTGATCACAACATTCCTCCATTGAAAACTCTTCATTGGCTCCCCACTGCCAAATATACTGTAAAATCCAGATCCTCAAATTCAAGGTTTTCCACAGAATGGTCACAATGTTCCCTTCCAGCTTTATCTCCTGTTGCTTTCCCTTTCATAACTGCTAAATCGAATTGCTCTGTTCCTATTAATATCCTAGCCTCACCAGTTTCTAAGAATTTGCTCAAGCAAAAATTCATTCCTGGAATGGACTCCTCTCGACACAGCCCCCTTGCATCCTATTCTGAATGCTGAAGTCCCTTCTTTCCTTCAAGGCCTAATGTAGGTATTCCCTCCTTCATGAAGGCTTTCCTAACACCTCCACCCAGAGCTGAAAGTGATCCCTCCTGAAGTGTCCTCATCTATTACATTGATGTTTGCCCATGTTATCATTGTTATTTCTATGTGTCTTTCCCTTCCTCTCCCATTGGATGGTAAATTCTTTGAGAAGACAGTCTATGTCAGCTAAATAGCTGTGTATATGTAGCGTCCAGCATGGTGGTGTGTTCACAGTAGGGTGGCATTTGAATGAATATTTAAGGCAGCTGGGTGGCATAAGGAGTCAGAAAGACCTGAGTTCAAATCTAGCCTCAGACCCTTACTAGCTGTGGGATCCTGGGCAAATCATTTAATCCTGTTTGCCTCAGTTTCCTCATCTGTAAAATAAGCTGGAGAAGGAAATGGCAAACCACTCCAATATCTTTGCCAAGAAAACCCCAAATGGGGTCACACAGGGAGTAAAAATGACTGAACAACACATTGAATATTTGTGATTATTATGACTAATAATAACTGACTTATGCAATGATTTAAAATTTATAAAGCTCTTTACATACATTATCTCATTGGATCCTCCCAACATCCCATGACCTAGTGTAGATATTACTGCCCCCATTTTACAGATGTGGAAACTGATGTTGAGATAAGTGGCTTCTCCTACAATCACATACCCGGTAAGTATGAGAGACAGGCTTGGAACCCTGGTTTCTCCTGACTAAACACTGTGCTTTCCCCCTATATCATGTTGCTTTTCATATTAGTAACTGACATATAGTCCTTTAAGGTTTATGAAGGATTCTATACAGAGAGAGACTCAAAAGTCTTTAGTAAGCTTTAATAACTTTAAAATGTACTAAGATTTTTGGGATACCCAGTATATCACCTCGTTTTATCCTCACAACACCCCATGAGGTTTGTACTCTAAGTATAATTATCCCCCTTTGAGAGCATCAAGAACCCACTGAAAATGGGGGGGAAATGATGAATAATGATCAACAATGCTGAGCTTTGTGCCATGGGCGTCATCGTCATTGAGGATGGCTGCTGGTAGGAGTCGATCTGAGTTACAACTGCTGTGTGCTTGTTGATACCTGTTTCCACAGTAGCCTCTTCTTCCTCCTCATCCTCCCCTCCTCCTCCTCCCCACTAACCTTCCTCTTCCTCCTCTCCTACTACCCTCCTCCTCATTATCTCCTCCCCCCCACTAACTTTCTTCCTCACTCCTTCCCTCCTCTTCTCCTCCTCCCCCCTCCCCATTCTCTATTTGCAAACTGCTGCTATGCAGGAAGTCCCATTCCCCACCAGGAGAATAAAGCTGTATTAGTGGTCCATATACCACTAGCAGACAGTGAAGTCTATGGTGAGGAAGTACTCCTCTTTCCTCATCGACAATGAGGTACCAAGGGCTAAATACATGGATATTGATTGATTGGTAGAAATTTAAACTACTGCAATCATTTATGGGAACAAACTGGTAATATTACAAAAAATTTGTAATTTTTTGTCCTGGAGTCAGGAGGACCTGAGTTTAAATCTAGCCTCAGACATTCACTAACTGTGTGACCCTGGATATCACTTAACCCTGTTTGCCTCAGTTTCCTCATCTGTAAAATGAGCTGTAGAAGAAAATGGCAAACCATTCCAGTCTCCTTGCCAAGAAAACCCCAAATGAGGTCACAGAGAGTTGGGCGTGACTAAAAAAGGACTAAACAAGTGAACACCCATAGATATGATTATATTCTAAATATGTTATTAAAAGGATAAAACAACATATAACAAGGAAAGAGCACTGGATTTGGACCATGGCTCAGCTCTTGCTTCTCTTGCTTACTACCTATGTGACCTTTTAAGCAAGTCACTTAACCTCTCTAGGCTTTAATTTCGTCATCTGGCAAATGAGGGTGTTGAACCAGGTGGCCTTTAAGGTCCCTTTCAGCTCTAAAGCTACAATCTATGAACTATCTGGCAAAAATACTCACACATGGCTTATTTTCAATAGCAAAAACAAAACAAAACAAAACAAAACTAAAACCAATCTGCATGTCCAGTTACTAGGGAATAGCAGAATGTGTTGAGATGTATCACTATAACTGAACCTGGCCTTAAAATGATACATATGGAAGAATACAAAGAAACATTGAAAGACAAAGTGATAAAGAATGAAGAAATCAGAATTAGGAGGACACACACACTGACTGCAACTATTAAAAACAGTCAACACCCACATGATTATAAAATATAATAACAAGCAAACTTTACAAGCACACGAATTGAAAAAAGACCAAGAGACAATGAGTAATGTTGTGCTTATTTCGTTAACTGTTTTATCTTTTTCTTAAATCAAATGTTGAGAGTTCATGGTTGGCGTTTTTGGTTTATTTGGGATTTTGTTCCTTGTTTTGTTTATATGATTCATGTTTGTTATGCTTGTTATTAGGTTTATAACACAAATTATTCTTAAAAGACATACAAAAATGAACTTTTGGAACACTGTATAATTGGTCCCTTAGCAACTACTCCTTTTCCATCATACTTCTGATATTGCCCTAAGACTGAAGCCATTTCTTACAACAGACCAGAAACTGTTTTCAAAAAGGGCCAACATTACTTCTAGAAAAAACCATTAAAAAATCTCTATAGAAAACTACAGAGAAATAGGTGGATTGACCTTAGTGTACAACAATTTGGCACTTTGTTATAGCCAGTGGTATACTGGTAGATGTTTAACAAACAGCTCTCTGGGGCCATCTCTAGTTGTCCCAATTTAAATCTGGCCACTGGACCCAGATGGCTCTGGAGGAGAAAGTGAGGTTGATGATTTTGCATAGCCCTGCCTCACTTAAATCCAATTTGCTTTCAAGTCATAGCATCACCTCCCTGACATCATGGTCCTCTTAGAGAATGAAGAACAAACAACAAACAGCTCTCAAAAGGAAAAAAAATACATCCATGCCACATTTTGTTCATTTATTCACCATTATCAATGTTTTATCATTTTCTTAAATCTAGACTATCAACAAAACGGTGAATCAAGCCCTGATTTGTAGCATATTTCCAAGGTGGAAATACTCACACTGAAAAGCTGGCTACAGCAAACCTTAGGTTATAGCCCACTGTTCTGTTTACTTTTGCTGTGCATGTTGTTGTTATTCAGTCGTGTCTGACTCTCTGTGACCCCATTTTGGGTTTTCTTGGCAAAGATACTGGAGTGGTTTGCTGTTTCCTTCTCCAGTCATTTTACAGATGAGGAAACTAAAGCAAACAGAGCTAAGGGTCCCATAGCTAATAAGTGTCTGAGACTGGATTTGAACTCAGGAAGATGAGTGATTCCTGACTCCAGGCTCAGCACTCTATCTACTGCACCACCTTACTGTGCATGGGTATGTCTTATCTCCTTGACTAGACCCTGAACTCTCCTTATCTGAGAGCAGTGTGGTATTATTTTGGCAGTGAAAAAGCCCAGCACAGGGTTGAGCATTTAGCTGAAGTGATAACAATCAAGCATTTAATAAATATTCTACTAAAATAAAAGAAAAGATGTATTTAATGGTTCAGTTGTTCTTCCAGAATCAGGAGGAGGGGGTAGGTGATATCCAGAAACTAGAAGGCATCTTAACCCTAGAATTTTATGATTCCAAACAGGGTCATCTCTGATCTTGAGCTTTTCACAATGTTTGCCCTCACTCTGACTCCTTTAAATATCAATCAAATGCCTTTTGATACATGCCCCTACCATGTGGTAGGGATACTGAGTCAGCAATTAAACAATTTCTGCTAGAAAGGAGTTTATAGCCTACCAAGAAAAAACATATACACATATATTTGTTGTGGTTATTTAGTCATCCAGTCGAATCTGACTCTTCATGATCCCATGGACCATACTGTCCCAGCAGTTTTGTTGGCAAAGATACAAGAGAAGTTTGCCATTTCCTTTTCCAGTGGATTAAGGCAAAGAGAAGTTAAGTGACTCACCCAGGGACACACAGCTAATAAGTATCTGAGGTTGGATTTGAACTCATGTCTTGATCCAGGCCTAGAGTTCTATCCACTGAACCACCTAACTGCCTCCTACGCACATATATAAGTATAAACAAAATATATGCAAAGTAAATTTCTCCTCAACAGATGTGTTAGAACAAATGCATTGGCATACTTCCCCTAAAGTTTCCCTGATGGATGCCATTTCAAATGAATTCAAGGGACATTAAGTGCCAGCTTTGTGCAAGGAAGTGTGTTAGGGACTAGGGTTACATAGACATCCCCCCCACCCCAAATAGTCACTGCCCTCAAGGAGCCTATATTCTACTGTTTTCTAACATCATCATAAACACATTATAACTAAAACCCACCAGAAGTCAAGAAACAGAACTTGAATGTCATTCAGCTGATGGCGCATTAATAACAATTTTTGCTATTCAGTTCAATCATCATTTATTGAGTGCTGTAGAAGTGCTAAGCCATGTGGGGCCAAATGCTTTGGGCAAATCTCTGGGTCTTGGATTCTTTATCTGTAAAATGAGCAAAGTGAACTAGGTAATATCGAAGACACTTTCCAGCTCTGCCTCTTATGATCCTATGATCTTTTAACATTGTTTACAAAACACTTTATTTTTCTGGAGCCAATCAACAGGGATTTGTTAACCATTTGCTATATGTTAGGCATTGTACTAAGTGCTGGGGATTCAAAGGGGCTACAGCCTCTGTCCTTTAGGAGCTCACATTCTATATCAGTACATACTATATTACATTACACTACATTACATTCTACATTAGTATATAATATATTAGAGTACCAGGCCTGGAGTCAAGATGACATTTTCCTAAGTTCAAATCTGGCCTTAGACACTTACTAGCTATGTGACCCTGGGCAAGTCACTTAACCCTGTTTGCCTCAGTTTCCTCATTTGTAAAATGAGCTGGAGAAGGAAATGGCAAATTGCTCTAGTATCTTTACCAGGAAAACCCCACAAGGGATCACGAAGAGTTGGACAGGACTGAAATGACTGAGCATTAGCTGGGGCAAGGGGAAGGGGGGACTCTGAAGCAGGCAGGGAAGAAACTGGGAGATGCCTCATGTAGAAGATGAGGCTTGACCCTCCTACTGACATAGGTTGATGCTGGTAAATTGCTTGAGTCCAGGAATTCTGAGTTGTAGGAAGGCTGAAGATGACTGGGGACCAGCACTCTTCATTAGGTCCAGCAAGTCAAAGCTTATGAGCCAATCAGCAGGGAGACTGGGCCTGTGAGCAGCTGCTTCTTTACATCCTGTCTGAGTGAAACAGAGAGACTCTTCCTCTCTTCCTCATGCCATCCCTCCGCCCCCAAAAGGCAAGAGGTTGGGGAGTGGGTGAGGGTTGAGCTGAGTCTTCCAGGAAGCCCGGGAGGGGGAGGTGAGACAGGAGAACATTCCCGGCATGGGGGATGGCCAATGAAAGGCCACTAATTGAGGAGATTGAGCGTTGTGTGAGAGGAATCCCAAGAAGGCCAGTTAGGCTGGGTATGCCTGTACTAGCAATTGCTTTGGACTGGGACATTTGCCAAGGCAGGGTGTCTATTTGTTGGAGGGGAGATTCTGAAACTTTTTTGTTTCCCCCAAAAAAGGGTGGTGCTAGCAACCTAGACCTCTAACTCTGCTGAAATCTTTCATTCTAATCTTGCTTTCTTCTTCCATTGCTAGTACAATTAATTTTGTTTTTAATGATCTTCACATCCCAGCTTGAACCATTCCCCTGACCTCCTCTCCCACAAGCACATAAGAAAGAGAGCAATGATCTCACTCACATCCTTAAAGGCTTTGCTGATTTAGAAAATCGTTTTCAAACTTGATTTCCAATAACACTGCAAATACTCTGCCAAGTATTACATGTTATGGTATTAAGACTGGCTTTCTATATAGACCATTAAAATGAAATCCTGTAAATTACTGAAGACTGCCAGGTTAGTGGGGTGAATTGGAGTACTGTAAAAGTGAAGGAATAGAAGGGAATTTAGGGGGTACCTCATGAAGCAGTCAAGAGGTTCCCTAGAGATTTTCCTGCCAGGTTAGGCTACAGGAAATAGCTAGGTAAGTTTGGAGATGATTGTTCTGGTACCTATGCCAGGAGCTGCAACTAGCCAGGGTATTTAGGGGAGTCAAACTAGGAAATGAAACTGACATATAATAGTTTAGCAATTTGCCATATACCTCTGTTTGCTCAGGCTAACCTATAGCTGGTGAGGAGCAGAGAGAATATGGTATAGTATATGGTGAGAATGTGGGCAAGAAGCATTTGAAAGCATTACTTTGAGAAAGAAGCCAAGGGCCTCAGAGGTGACCATGACACCAAAAAAGTTAAGAATTCATGACCTCGATCGTCCTAAACTAGATGGTCTATAAGGTCCCTTCTGCCCGGAAGAGTCAATGGTTCCATGAATTACAAGGTAGACAGGTTCTCACCTTAACTAAAATACCAATGTCATTTATAGTCCCAGAAACTATTCCTGCCTGAATCCATTAAAGAGGCTTGAAATTTGACCTTTTTCTTTCCTTCTTAAATTAAAAAAACAACAACTAAGTCAGCATTTAAAATTATTGTCATTCGTCCCCACCCCTACCCCTATTGACAGTCATAATTGAAAAATCTGTTATCTCAGCTACACCCAAAGATCTCTGGAGCTAAATGCCAAGAGGGGCAGAGTTCTGCTAAGTGAATGCAATGGCTGTCAGAAGCAGTTAAAGACAATTCAGTTCATGTGCCTTTTCCATCAATAACTAAATGACTTGACATTTTTATTTTTTGGATTTACCAAGCAATACTCTCAGAGCTTTCTGCCATTAACAAGAGCAGCTGCCAAAATCAGATCAGTTTCACTTTGAACCTTCAATCAGGTCAGTTTCTAAGTCAAGAACTGATAGATGGGGAAAGCATTGCAGTTTTGCTACTGGAATGTCTCACATATATTCATTTTTTCCAGATTATCCTTCCCTCTTCCCAACCCAAAATTCTTGCTTCTTGCCTTGGGGAGGAGTCAAAAAACACTGCTGAGGCCCCAAATGGGGTGAGGAAAAACCCCAGGCTAAAGATAATGGGCAAGTGACTTTTGTCCCTGGTTCACACTGTCCTCATCTATAGAATGAGAGGATTATCATACTTGACACTAAGTTTCTTCCCATCTGCAAATCTGTGATCCCATGAAATCCATTAGTCTGACAGTTGCCTCTTCCCTCACCATGATGAGACTGGCACAGTGGAAAGAGCACTGGATTTTAATTAGAAGACCTTGGTTCAAATTCTGGTTCTGCCATTGCTATGTGTATTACCTTGGACAAGTCACTTAACATCTTTTGACCTCAGTTTCCTCATCTATAAGAAAAGGGGATTGCAACAAAGTCCCAAAGTCTCATCAAATTCTAACATTCTATGATTCTTAATTTCAAGACTGAACAATATTTTCTATTCTATGACACGCAAAAAACAAAAATCTTAAGATTAGTTATGTTGTTCATTACTTAGATTCGGCTCTTGATTTTTTTACCTTTCTGTTGGTTAGTAGCCCTATATTTTAAAAGTTTTCCCATTTCTGCTTTAAGAGCTCTATCAAACAACATAAATGATTTGCTGAAATGTTGCACATAACTTATAACAAGAAGTTACTTTATCAAACCATGATAATATTTTTCCTGAGTTCTTCATAGGCTTTTAAACAGAAACCATATTCATCTTTACCATCTATCTCAGTCTCTCTCAAAAAGCCTGATAATGTGGCACTTTTAGCTAAAGAGCTCTTCTGAGCCTATGGCCTAATCGTTGGGACCCCTCACATATTTAGTGGGGTCAGTAAAAATTCTTCAGGAAATGGTAATTAACTATATATTATTATCAATAAGTGTGTCAGTTATAGAATCAGAGGGCCTGGTTTTAAATCCCAGCTCTGACACTACCTGGGTGATGTAAGGCAAATATTTAACTTTCCTGAGGATTTAACTATCCTCATCTGTAAAAGAGAATAGTGGATTAAATAACCTTAAAGTTCCCTTCAGGCTTCTTATCTATGATCTAGGATGCTCTGCAGCCTGTAATGTACGCCATTCTTACCACTCCAGCTTTCTTCAAATTTCACCTCTCGTTTCCCCTTATAGCTTTTACTGATTCTTCCCAGCTACTAGTGCCTTTCTGTTCCTTATTACCTAGAATTTATTTTGCATATATATTTACATATGCAAGTGTTGTCTCCTCCCCACACCTGTATCCTCAAGTGCTGAGCAAACACACAGTAGACACTTAATAAATGCTATTAATTGATCCTGTGCTTTTAAGATTCAACACATTTATTTATTATGTAGCACATAATATTAGGCAGCTAGATGGCACAATGGATAGAGTGCCAGGCTTGCAGTCAGAAAGACTCATCTTCCTGTGTTCAAATCTAGCCTCAGACACTTACTGGCTGTGTGACCTTGGACAAGTCACTTAACCCTGTTTTCTTCAGTTTCCTCATCTGTACAATGAGCTGGAGAAGGAAATGACAAACTATTCCACTATCTTTGCCAAGAAAATCCCAAATGGGGTCATGAACAATTGGACACAACTGAAAAATGACTAAACAACAATAGCCCATAATATTAACAAACATTTTTATGTAGCATATACAAGGCAATATAGGATTACAAAGACAAATAATACATAGTTGGTACCCTCAAAAAACTAGCAATCCAGTTGGTTGGAGGATTAGGTGAATGTTCACACACACATATACACGCAAACATGTATGCATATATAATATATATGAAATATGTCAAATATAATATATACTCATAGTATACATAATATATACATATATAGATATAGTATATATGTCTATAATATATATATATACACATAGATATAACATACACAATATATACACTTAAATACTCTAAGACATGAATACAAATAACTTTGATATGGAACAGAATGTGGCAAATACAAAGGAGGAGTCCAAAGTGCTATGTGAAATTTGAGGAGGGAGACAAGCCCAACAGCTGGGAAAATAGAGAAGAGGGAAATCAGGAGAAGCTACATGGAGGAGACAGAAGCTAAGTTGATCACTGAAAGATGGGAGGGCATCTATTCCAGTCAAAAGAGACAGATGACTGCTCACACAAGAGCATAGAAAAAGGGAAAGGCAAAAGGAATGATAGATAATACAGTCAAGCTGGAACACAGAATATGTGAAAGGTAACAGCATGAGATCCAGTATGTCCGACTGTGGCATTTGCCAGAGATCAGGAGATTAAACTTGATGCAGTTAGCAATGGAGAGCCACAAAAATCCTTTTAATTTTCTTTTAATAATTCTTTTAGTGGATCTGCAAAAGATCATCTAGACTGATTATCCATTTGACTAACTTTTCTTAAAGGGTTACATGGGAAAATGAAATGCAAACAGACCATTCACTGATACATAGAGTATTGCTTGTGAGAAGGCTAGTGCTTAGGTGTGATTTTTGTTACACTTTGGGGTCAAACTTTTTTTCCATGAATATATATCTCAGAAATTATAATGGTCTTGGTTTGCAACTCCAGTCTCTTTCTGCATCCCTGTGATCTCCATTGCCAGGCTCCAACTCCATTCCTCTGTGGTACTTCACTGGGTGAATTCTGACCCAGACTTGTCTCGCACTAATTCGTCTTCTCATGTTTTCCACCCACACTAATCTATCTTCTCATTTTCTCCACCTGCATTACTCTTCATTTCCTGCCCCCTTCCCACAGTTTGGAGACAAGATTTCTGCCCTGGGTGTTGGCACTAATGGTAAACCCAGACTAGCTCAGTTTAAGGCTACAACTCCAGATTCCATTTTCTTGTTGTACCCAAACACTTCTTCCACTGATTTCTGACTGTCTAAGGAGTCTCAGTAAGTACAGCTACTTTCTCCTGCATAACATACAAGATTTCTTCTCCATCAAATATTGTTGCCTGGCATCTCATGTGGATGTAAGAGGCAAGGAGATCATTCTCTTTCTACAGATGCTATGCATTTGCTAGAGATCCATAGCATACATTTTCATTGTTTTTGTCTTTAATGCAACTGGATCTCTCTGTTTCTTGCTTTCTTCAGACTGTTTCTTCTCTGTTGCACCTTTGCAATGAAGTCATCTGAATTCTTTGGAATCTTTATGCAGGCTAACTTCTTGGCACTATCTTTTGTGTCCTTGCCTCCTAATCCTCTGCTTTTTTTTTTTTTAGAAGTACATTCCTCCCAGTGAGGTTGGGCCAGTCACATCTAGCCTGATGCTGGTGGAAACTGCTATACCAGGAAGACTAGCACTCCCTCTGCTATGGACTCTTTTTAGAAAAAAAAGGGTTTCAAGGTAGAATGTTTGATGATAAGTTAAATGAGTGTACCCCGAGTGAGAAGGGCTCATTCTGGACCTGCATTAACGAGGGCCAGCCGCCTAAATGAAGGAAGCAGAACAGTGGACAAAGAACCGGTTCTTGAGTCAGAGAACCTGGATTCAAATCTTGTCTCTGATGGTTACTACTTGTATGATACTGGGGCCTCACTTTTCTACCTTGTAAAATAAGAGGGTGGGTAGAAACCCTGTGAGGTCACTTCCAACTCTAGGTCTATGATCCTATTTTTTTCTGCAAACTTTTAATTGTTTACTCATTTATTTATTTGATTGAGCAAACGAATGAATGAATAGATAGACAGACAGACAGACAGTGACAAATCAATCCTGGTCTCTGGTGCTGCCACTAGAGGCTTCAACAAACCCAAACCATGCTACAGAAAGAAGACCCAGAGGGCAACTAAAGTCTGTCTTGCTGCATAAAATGGAAAAGAATGGAAAGTCAATGCTAGGTTTGATGACAGAGGACATAGGTTTAAATTCCAGCTCTGAAACTTCAGACTGATATGGCCTTGGGCAAGTCACTCAACCTCTTTGGTTCACAGTTTCCTTGTTTGCAAAGTGAGAAGAAGGTTGGATGTGTGATCTATTGAATCCGAATCAATGGCAATTGATGCCTTCCAGCTCTGAATCCAGGATCCTATGATCTACACTGTCCTTTCACATTTTGATTGGTTCTTACTTCTCTCTAAAATTGGAGCAACATTATCTATCTAAAACTCAGAGCAGTAGACTTTGTATCAATCAATTAAAAAGCATTAATAAAGTGGCTACTATGTGCCAGGTACTATGCTAGGGATATAAATAGAAGGAATGAAATCTGTGCACGTTTACTTCAGAAAAGCCTTTAAAAATCATGACTGTATGGGTGGAATTGAATTCATGTCTCCCAAGAATACTCTATGCCCCATAGGATCATAGATTCAGACCATAAAAGCCATCTGGTCCAACCCCCTCATTTTATGGAAGGGAAAACTGAAGATCAAAGAAGTGACTTGCTCAAAGTCACAAGGCACTAATAATAATAATAATAATAATGATAATGATAATAAGTAGCATTTCTATCATCTTAATTCATTTTATCCTCATAATCACCCTTGATCATAAATGCTATTATTATCTCCACTTTACACATGAAGAAAATAAAGATGAGAGAAATTAAGTGGCTTGCCCAAGGTCACATAGCTAAGTAACCATCTGAGGAGAGATTTGAATTCCTGTTATCCCAACTTCTATGGAATAAAGTCTTAAGATAATATACAAGTCTTAAGATAATATACAATTACCCAATGCCTCCTATAGTTCCTTGGCATTCCCACCTGTTAGCCTCTTTCTTCCTGCTTGATTCAACCAGTCTACTTGGGGTATGTGATGTGGTAGTAAGAGACTGGGCTTGGAAATCCAAAGACATGATTTGTAGACATTGTTCTGCCATTGATTGATTCACTCCGTGACCTTGGAGAAATCAGTCCAATCCTTGATAAAGTCCCTGTCTCCTCAGTAACCACAGCTACTGAGAACCCAGAAAAGAAAGTTCTTGACACTAAAATCCTATGTACTGTCTTGTGGTTTCAACATCAGAGACAAATATGTTTTTATCAATGGAAATCACACTAAAAAAGATGCACTGCCATTGGCTTTGCCCCTGCATCCTAAGGACTACTGGGCCTTTCTATCTGACTTGCAGCTGAAATCTCTTATAGGCTTTTCTTCTCCTATTGGGACAGAAGTTCCTTGAGAACAGGGAGTGTCTTGATTTTCTATTTGTAGCCTGAGCAATTAACACAGTGCTTTGTACATAGTAAATGTTTAATAAATTTTTTCCATTAATTCATTCATTCTAATGCAAACAGAAATAAACACCAGGTATCAATTAGAATATGTGGCTTTTTCAATGGTTGCTATAGTTTGAGAAACCAAAGGCCAGACAACTGGATGCTTTTTTAAAATAAAAGAATGTTCTTTCAGTAGAAAGGTGGAAGGCTTTGAGTGTGGAATGCTGTGTGAGAGAGTCATTTTATTGGTTGTTTTTCCCTAATAGCTTTTCCTTGTAAGGAGGGGCAAGGAAGATGATATACTTGGAAATGACCATAATATAAAAACAAAAGACATCAGTAAATCTTATTTAAAAAAATAGGATATAGATACATTAAAGCCTAGGGATGTAGTGGTTACCCAAAGTAGCTGCTCACAGTACAAAGAGATCGATTTAGGGATATGAGGAGGATTTTTATTTATTTGGATAATGGCTCTTCATTGAACAAAGAATTTCCCCCCTCCTTCCCATCCCTGTACTTTTGCTATGACTTTAGCTATGAGCATGTAGTTTGCTCAGCCTTGGAATGAATGTCCCCATGTATGATGTAGGTCAGTGGGGAAATGGGTTTTCTTAAGACAAATTTTTCAGGAAGACATCTATTTAGTTTATTGCCGGATATCCGTATTGTACTGTTATTCAAATGGTACTCTCAGATAGTAAGCCAACTAATGACTAATAGTAATCAAAGTTGCCATGTGTATTTCCATTAAGTACCTAAATAGAAAATCACCTGGGAGCTGCTTGTCCTCAGTGTTTCAAGTTACTTATTTATAAAAAGAACTTTGTCTAAATTTCCCTTAGTATTCTGAATAGTGCTTTGCACATAGCCAGTGCTCAATGTGGACTCCTTGAACTGAATTATGCAGCATTGGCTCTCAGTGATGTAGTAGATTAAAGAAAAGGCAATCAGTGAGGGTTTGTGTAATTATCAAAGATTTCATGGAAGGAACAGGACTTCAATTGAGTCTTGATGGGTAGGATTTTAATGAAGACATAGGAGGGCATTCCAGGAAAGATAGACAATGGCTGATGTCATAGAGGTAGAAATGAGAATGGTTCATCCGTGGGACAGTGATAAGAGCAGCCCAGCTGTCTAGTCAGAAGATGCTGGTTGGGTGAAAAGTCAGAGGTGATGAATGAGATCAGATTGACTTTTTAGCTTTCTTCCCTTCAGCTCAGTTGGAAAGTTTCACCAGCAACCCAAGCTGTGATGAAGGGCACCATCTAATTAGGAAGGTAGACAAACCAAAATCCCCAATCCACCAAGAAGTAGCCTTTTATTCCCAATTGATAATAATACCTGTACTATCTACCTTACAGGTTTTGTGTGAAGCTGAAATGTGATAATACATGCAAAGGAGATCTGCAAAATTAAAAATGCCATATACACTGTCATAATACAGATAATAGACATTATTTACCCACCTAGTTTTTCCTGTATGGATAATTCAAACTTTTTTAAGTTGGCAGATTTTTTTCAGGATCCTCTGCAATGTTCTGGGACTTGATGAAACCAGATACATATCATTGCAGATAAGCGCATCTAGAAGACTTCATTATCCATAGGAAATCTTTTTTCAAATAGACCCAGGATTTCTTCAGTTTGGATACTCCCTCCAATGATGCATACTGGGCCCACTCTTGTTTACGAGACTTTTGTGAGTTTTTTACATGTCTTCCTATAAGCTTGAAGTGTAGATAAAGGGTCCATCCAACCAAACTGTGAGACTTCCTTGTTTTTGCTTTCTTCTGACATTTTGACAATATGAGTGGAGCAGATGGGCTGTATAGTGGGATATTAAATTCTCTATTGTGTAATGAACTCTACTATGAACATTATTAGCACCCGCATTAAGAATTAATGTGTGTCCTTAATGTGTGTGTAGACTTTTCTTATGGAAATTTTTAATGGGAAAGTAAGTATGTAAATTAGTAGTTACTAATGTTTTCTTGGTTGCCTTTTATACACACCTAGACATATAGTATTTTTTATATATGTGGAATGAGTGTGAGTATATATGTATACTCTCATAATACATATATGTAAACATATATGTATGTGCACACACATATATAAACATACATATATATTGTTGTTCACTCTTCTTTTTGAAGAAAACCAAATACATCATGGGATGTCTTGACTTGCCATGAATTGGATTTAAGTGAGGCAAAGTTGCACAAAGTTGTCAGCCTCTCTCTCTTACTGAGTCATCAAAGTCCAATGGCAAAACTAAAGTCAAGATGACTGGTGATGGTTTGGGATGCAGTGGAGGACCTTGGTATCTTCAATGCCTGACCCAGCTCTAAGTACTCCACTGCTTCAGTTGCCTTAATGGCCATTGGAACAAATTGTTCTTATCCACCCATTCCATAGGAGGAAGCCTTCCACATGCTTGGAGTAAATGTTCCTTTAACTTACCAATGGGTTTGAAGCCTATTGGTTACCCTCAGCTTGGTTTAGTCTGTCTGCCAAGATGGTTTTATCATGGTGTGGCTGTTGTGTGTGTCACAGCTTCTTGAAGTCACAGATGATAGTAGGGTGAAAGGTGGATACCAAAGGTGGCTGAGCATATTATATATGTGTGTGTGTGTATATATATATATATATCTGTGTGTGTATGTATGTATATACACACATATAAAATATATCATATACAATTTATATAACATGCATAACAATGTATATACATGTGTATGTATATGTGTATATGTGTGAGTATACACACACACACACACACACACAAGTAGTATGTGGTTTTTTACCCCATGTCTCTTATATCTTCTTCCCCTTGGATTCCCTTGAATCAGTCCCTAGGTGATTTCACAATTGTGTTGTCTCCAGCGCAGATCTCCTTTATATACACTCTCCCTGCCTCTTGTCTTTCCCTTCTCCAATAATGATAGTAACATTGATATAGTGATTTAAGATTTACAAGATGCTTTACATTTATCATCTCTTTTAATCCTTTCAACAATGTTGTGAAGGAGGTACTATTATTATTCTCATTTTACAGATAAGGAAACTGAGGCTCAGCACTTTCTATTCACTCAATGCCACCTAGCTGCTAAATGACTTTTTCAGTCAATCCTTGCTAAACTGAAATTGCTAAAGCAGAGAAAGAACCATGTCACTTTCTTGCTCAATAACCTTTCAGGGTTCTCCATTTCCCATATAACAAAATGCAAACTCCTTTGTTTGGCATTTTAAGTCCTTCACAATATGGCTCCATCCTATCTTTCTAGTTGATTACACATTACTTCCCCTCTCTTCCTCTCTACACCTCATTCTTCAGGCAAACTGGCCCACTTGTAGTTCCTTGTACATAACAAGCCATTCTTGCCTCAGTGCCTTTCTTTTCACTTTGTTTTGAATGGTCTCACACCTCACCTCTGCCTCTTGGAACTCCTAGCTACCTTCAAGGATTAGTTTCAGTGTCATTTCCTTCAAGTGTCTCTTCCTGATTCTCCCAATTTTTAGTGCCTCCTAATACCCCTCTCCCCAGTCACAGTGTATTTATTTTGTATTTACTTTTATATTTTATTTTGTATTTACAGTGTATTTATTTGTATTCAGTGAACATTTTGTATTCCTCAAGTGGAACATAAACCCCTGGAGGATAGAGATGGTCTCTTTTGTATTTTTATCTAAAGTACCCAGAACAGAGTAGGTGCTTAATAAATGTTTATTGATTGATCATAGTGGAAAAGGCATGGATTTGGAGTTAGGAGTCCTGGATTGGGGGTGCCTACTATGTGTCAGATACTGTGATAAGTGACTTACATATATTATCTCATTTGACTCCTCACTTTGCTACTCAGTAGACATGTGCCCTTGCTCTCTTAGGCCCCTCTCATTTCTAATCATCTGTGAGAATCTGGGAGGGTTTTCAAAAATACTTTAATTTATTAGCAATTAAGGAATCATCATTAAAATAATAAAAGAATAAAATTCCAGAGAGGTTGCAGGCTCCTAGAATCATAGGTCAAGATCCCCTTAAATCTAACCCTAAATAGTTAGCCCACATCTGTTAACTCAATCTTTGACATCCCTTTAACTCCCATCTCAGGATCCTCAGGTCTGGTGCTTACTTGGGTCTACCAGGAGTTTGGCTGGCAAGTTTCCTCACCTCTGTTGGACCACATGACCACTGAAATCCTTTTCAACTCTCAAATTATGTGATTCTATGACCCCCACCCCCATCTTCTCATCTATTCTAGAGATACTAGTAGTTCTTCCTACAAATTCCCAGCGTAAGCATTTTAGTGGCCATGATACCCATCACCTTAGCAAGACTGCTAATCGTCTGTCCATGTTAGAATAGTTCCACTCATTTTCCCAGAGTGGCCTGATAACAGAAGGCACCTCCCTCACACCAAGCAAATATCATAGGTTTATAACCTCTATATAGGTATACTGTGGACACATGGTTGTTCAGAAATACAGTCATGCCCACAAATAATCTCCACCAAGGTTTCTCATACTATTTTCCTTACCTTTTTCTTATATGGTTGCAGCATTCCTCCTTAAATATATACATAGCCAAAAAATAAAAAAATAAAAGGGGGGTGGGGTCAGCTAGGTGGCACAGTGGATAGAGCTCCAGCCTTGTAGTCATGAGGACCTGAGTTCAAATCTGACCTCAGACACTTGACACTTACTAGCTGTGTGACCCTGGGCAAGTCACTTAACCCCAACTGCCTCATAAATATATATACATATATAGGCCCAGGTTCACCTATAGTCTCTCACCTCTGATGATGCTGATCTGTAACCCCTTTAGCTTCAGCCTCAAATTCTGTCCTATTTATGCCTTGATTATTGCCAGTCAATAGTTGGTCAATAAGGGAGGGAAGGGAATAAGCATTTATATAGGGCCTGCTATGTACTGTACTAAGTGCTAGGGTTAAAAAAAAAATACAGTCTTTGCTCTCAAGGAGCTCACTGTATAATATATTATTGTTTTTTCTCTATTATCCTACAGCATTACCTGGATTCCAGGCACCTTCCTTGCCTGCCCTGACCTCTAAGACATGTTAGTTCTAACAAGCTTTGGTTGATTCTTTGGATTTTGGTCTCTGACATAGGGCTGTTTCTTAGCATTGATCCATCAACTCCTTGCCTACTGATGACTTGCTGGGTTGTTCTTGATCTCTGACTCCGGAGGTCTCCTTAGCTCTGCCCAGATAACCAAGATGACAGCTTGTGGGTTATCTCACACTCCCCAACTTGTCGACGTCAAGCCTAGATCTCTTCCTGGATTTCCTGGTCACCCCTCTGAAGAGTTTGGTCCAACTTCCATTCCCACCCCAGTATACCACAGACAGGGGAATTTAGATTTGATGTGACAGGAAATGGAGAGCCATTGAAGATTGTTGAGTAGGAGAGGTGAAAAGTCAAACAACATAAAGATCAGCAACCATAGGGGTTCAGAAACTAAGGAATTAAGTGAGAGGCAAGGGTGGTAGTGGCCAACTGGCATACAAAATGAAGGAATGTAAACAACAACAGAAGCAAAAATATTAATAGATAGCTGACATTTCTTTAGCACTTAATTTGCAACGTTTGCTTTACACACCTTACTGCATTTGACCTTCATAACAACCCTATGATGTACGTACTAACTTTAATGCATTGTGATACCAGATTGCAACCCATTTATACCATCTCATCCTGTGAGATGCTTGTCTTTATGCTCCCAGTGACTAGGAATCTTCCTTTAGGTCTACTAACTTTTATGTGGCTATCAGTCAAGCACATGATCTGTCTACAGATTCTCCCTTGCTCTCACTATATGACCAGCCTGTCTGCTTTTCACATCATACATATCTCTGATGACATACTCTATACTACCTCTTCTATAAAATTCTTCATTACATTCTTGTGTGTGTATGTATAGTATATAAATATATATATGTGTGTGTGTGTGTATGAGTGTGTATATTTAAACATATGTATGTGTGTGTGTGTATATATATTTATTTACCCCCATTTTACAGATGAGAAAACTGAGTCTCAGAGAGGTTAAATGACCTGCTCAGGGTCACTCAGGTGATAAATGTCAGGGTGAGAATTCAACCGCAGATCTGCCCTATTCTGAGCCCAGGACAAAGTTAGAGACTGATGAGAATGGAATGGAACAAGGTAGGCAAAGCTTCTTTGAAAAGATGATTCTTGGGGCAGCTAGATGGCACAGTGGATAGAGCACAGGCCCTGGATTCAGGAAGATCTGAGTTCAAATCCAGCCTCGGACACATAATACTTACTAGCTGTGTGACCCTGGGCAAGTCACTTAACTCCATTGCCTAGCCAAAAAAAGAAAAAAAAGAAAAGAAAGAAAGAAAGAAAAGATGATTCTTGAGTTTGGTCTTAAAGGTCTTGATGAATATGGGCTAAAAATGGAGGTAAAGAGAAGCATTTGAGCAAAGTCTCAGGGGCAGGAGCAAGGATGCTTTAATGCAGGTTTCAAATGACCTAGACCCCCAGTGGAGTCAAAGATGTCATATTTCCTGAGCACATGAGCTTGTTTCCAATGGCAAAATGGGGAAGCTGCCCATTTCTGGTAATTGTGCAAAGGGGAAGGGCTGCTCTTGGAATGCAAAACCATTTCCTTCATGTTGGTTATTCTCCCTGTTATCTGTGCCCTCATGGTATGTCCGCATCTCAGAGATACTTTTCTTTCCAGTGGTTGTTTTGTTCAAATTCAGAAGGACTTCATGTAGCATCCCTGGACATCCATAGGCAATGACTTGTTCACTCAGTCACCAGGACACCTTCTGTTCTAACTGGGAATAGAACAAATGTTTTGTTTTGCTTATAATTATAAAAATAGGGGATATAAAAAAACAAGAGGAGACCAAATTCCATCAATGATTATTTACTAAGGACATACTAGTCCCCAGCCCTATGTTAGTTACCATGGGAAATATAAAGGGGCATAGAAAAATGGTCTGTATCTTTAAGAAACTTAAAATTGCCAAGGACAGACAAGGCACAAACAGGAAAAGTTACTGAGACAAAAAAAATTAAATAGCAGTTCAAGACATCAACTAAAGAGATGTCAGAATTCAATACATGATTGAAAAAGCAGCATGGTGTAATGGATGGGGCACTGGCCTTGGAGACAGAAGACCTTGGTTCAAATTCTGCCTTAGATATTTACCAGCTGAGTATGAGTAAATGTTGTTATTCATTCAGTCATGTCCAACTCTTCATGACCCTTTGGACCATAACACACCAATGATAATCATGGGGTTTTCTTGGCAAAGATACTGGTGTGATTTGCCATTTCCTTCTCCAGTGGTTTAAGGCAAACAGAAGTTAAGTGACTTGCCGAGGGTCACATAGCTAGTAATCAAATCTGAAACCGGATTTGAACTCAGGTCTTCCTGATTCCAGGCCCAGAGCTCTATTCACTGAAACACCCAACTGCCTCTTACTAGTAATTTAATGTAGTACTAGTACTAGTCATTTAATCTCTCTGTGTCTCAGTTTTCTGAGGGGGTTGGACTTAATGGTCTCTAAGATCCTTTGTAGCTATAAATCCATTATCCTATAACCTAATGTCCAAATGAAATGTAGCCAACACTTTGTTGTATGAGTGTATTAGATGGAAAGAACACTCAAGGTCAGGTAGTCAGGAAAGACTTTCTAGATGAGGTGTATTCTAAGTTGAATCTTGAGATGGATGGGATCTGAATAGGAAGGGTAAAGGAGGACATTCTAGATGGATAGAACTGAGCAAATAAAAGCCCAGGGGTGGGGAAGCACAAGATGCATTTGGAGTGTGGTATATTCAGGGGACAGTGAAAGTGAGGAGACATGCATAATTAGACTAGAAGATAGGACCAGATTACAGAAGGTGGTGAAATTTATGAAGGCAACCCAGCAATCATCAACAAGCATTTATTAAGTGCCCATGATGTACAAGGCACTGATCTAGGTATACAATGAAAAAAATTAGAACAGCCCTTTCCCTCAAAGAGTTTACATTTTATTGGAAAAGACAGTGAGTTCATATCTAAGCATACTGTATATAGAATAAATGTGCAGAGTAAATACAAAGTATAAGACAGCTAAATACAAGGTAGTTAGGGAGGGAAAACATAGCAGTTGAGGTGATACATTTTGTAGAAAGTGATGTTTGAGATGTGTTTTGAAGGAAGTTAGGGATTCTGGGAAGCAGAGGTGAGAAGGTAACATGTTCTAGACATGATTACCAGTACAAAGGGAAAGAGACAGGAGATAGAAGGCCGTGTCAGGGAATACAAAGAACTGTAGCTTGGCTGGACCCTAGTGTGTGAGAAAGACAGGTTGAAGTCACTTTAGGAAGGGATTTTAAAGCCAATCAGTAAATGTCCCTGAAGTTATTTTACAGGTGGTGACCGTTTCACATTTCCATTAAGGGTGGAGCCATAGAAATGGATTTAAATTGAAAATTGGGGGGAGGGGTTGATATTAAACATAAATGTGTGTTCTGACTGTCAAATATCAACACCCGTCAATTGAGTCTCCACTAAAGATCTCGAAACTGATGGGCACCCCACATCTTTAAATATACTCCTGTCTAGAGGCTGGGCAATGGCTTAGATGTTTTCTAGGTAGAAGATTATCTGCCAAGATAAGGTACCAGACAGCAAAGTCTTTTCTTAAGCTGAGCTACCCCAAACATGCAAACTCCACTGCAGAGAACACCACTCCATTGGGCTGGCCATGTTGTTTGAATGACAAACATACATTTATATGAAAGACTATTTTATGGAGAACTAGCACAAGGCAAGCATTTACAGGGAGGTCAGAGGAAGTAGTACAAGGACACTCTCAAAGTCTGTCTGAAGAACTTTAGTATTGATTGTGAGAAATGGGAGACACAGGCACAGGACCACCAGCATGGATACCTGCAACAAGGAAGGCTCTGTGCTCTATGAGCAAAGCAGAATTGCAGTAGCACCAAGGAAACGTGAGATGCACAAATCTAGAGACATCTCCATCCCAAGTGTTCAAACAGACATTTGTGCCCAACCTGTGGCAGAGTCTTCCAAGCTCCTATTGGTCTGCTCAGCCCCAGTCGAATACATTGTACCTTGACCCCAACATCATGATGTCATTGTAGGAAGGGCAAACAACAACAACAGATGGCCTTTCTAATTCGATAAACTCTAAGAACAGAGTGGCACAGTTCAAATTGTGCTCAATTGCAAGTCAGGGAACTTGGGTTCAAGTCCCATTTCTACTATTTACTTTCTGTGTGATCTTGGCCAGTCATTTAATCTCCCAGACCTCAGTTTCTCTTCTATTAAATGAGAGGTTATACTAGATAATCTCTGAGGTCCTGTTCAGCTCACAGCTATGTTCTTTTTTACTTTACCAGTCCAGCCATACCACCAACTTCCAATACAGAGTGTCCTCAATGCTTTAGTGCAGGTTTAAGCTTTAACAGCTTAAAATGATTAGGCTTTGACATTGGATGGACCAGAATTTAAAAACACCTTGAAGAACCAAGCTATGTCAATTGCTGGAGTTCATTTTTCTTATTCCTAAGGAAAAGATAATAGAGGTGGTAGGATGAAAATTTTTATTTCAAAGTAAAATTTCACATATATGTATATGTGTATATGTATATATACATGCACACACATACATATACACACATGTACATACATACATACATCAAATGATTTGCCAGGACCTTCTAGTGTCAATAACCTAAAATTGCACCAAGTGTTTTAGAACATCCTGAATTTTGAGAATGATGTTGACTTAATCTACAAAATGGGAAAAAAAGATTTGATGTAGTTGAAAGACCCTTATATTTAGAGTTAGAAGGCTTAGGTTTGAATTCCAGGTTCACCACTCACTATCCACGTGGAAGTCACAACTTCCAAGCTGAAATAGAGCATGATGAAGCAGAACACTGGACTTGGAATCTGAAGAGGTATGGATTCAAATGCCACCTACAATATGTACTGCTTGATCTTGGGTGTGGCCCTGCTGCTCTCTGAGCCTGTTTCCTCATCTGTAAAACGAAGCTAGCACCCAGAGTGCCTCCCTCACAGGGTTGTAGTAAGGACCACGTGGAATAACATACACTTAGAGGTGTCAAACGTGTCGCCAGGGCTTCAATGTGGCCTGCAACGCTCCCAAGGGCAGCCTAAACTGGACTAAAATGTAATTGGGAAATACTGAATTATTCAGATTTAAATATCTAAAATATTTAACAAAACAAATAAAGTACAATAGAACATGAATAATGTCAATATGTGGCCTGAAGGAATCCTTATGTACAGTTTAGGGGCCCCCATTTCTATTTCAGTTTGACGCTACTGATGTACAGGTGGCACAGTGGGTAGAACACCGGGCCTGGAGTCAGGAAGACTCATTTTCCTGTGTTTCGATCTGACCACTTATTAGCTGTGTGATCCTGGGCAAGTCACTCAATCCTGTTTGCCTCAGTTTCCTCATCTGTAAAATGAGCTGGAGAAGGAAATGGCAAACCACTCCAGTATCTTGGTCAAGAAAACCTTAAATGGGGTCAGGAAGAGTCAGACACAACTGACCGACTAAACAATAACAACAACAACAATGTACACAAGGTGCTTTGCAAATTCTGAGGTGCTATATAAATGTGACTGTTATTTAGGCATCAATCTGATACTGGATCCTGTACAAAGCAAACAAATAATTCAGCATGCACTGATGGTACTTCAGAGAAAACTAGCTCATTTGGTAAAATCAGAGTCTCAGAACCAACCCTACATCAGGATTTCAAGGATTCATAATGTCATCAGTTTGGGTTCTCTCTCTACTGAGAGCATCAGAAGAGTCATCATGGAGACGCACCTTACCTACCAACTGAATGTAATATAACATTCATCCATCCATCTTTTGTTGCTGAACATCGGGGAGTTCATACTAGAGAGAAATGGTATGATCACTGGTCTAATTCAGGGGTGGGGAACCTTTGGCCTTGAGGCCACATATGGCCTTCTAGGTCCTTGGGTGTGGCCTTTTGACTGAGTCTGAGTTTTACAGAACAAATCCTTTTATTAAGGGGATTTGTTCTGTGAAATTTGGATTCAGTCAAAGGGCCACACTTGAGGACCTAGAAGACTACATGTGGCCTTGAGGCTGCACATTCCTCACCCCTGGTCTAATCAATGCAGGAAAGGCTTTTTTTCCCCCACCGTAGTTCAGATGTTATAAAATATCAGAAAATGTCCAGAATGGCAAAGCATTTTAAATGCGATAAGCATAGGAAGACCTTCAGCCAAAGTAGAGCCCTTCTCGGACATTAGAATATTCATATTAGAGAGAAGTCCTATAAATGTACTCTCTTCACGGAGTGAGTACCTGAACCAACATCTCAGCCTCACCATACCTTAGCAGATGATTGCATAAGTTACTGTGCCCAGAACAACTGGGCTTGTCCTCAGATGAGAGCTATATAGTCCCTTACTAGTCCTATACTCAAAGTTTTTCAAATCTGATGGGGCCTCCCAAAGTTCTTGATCCAGAGATGAAGTTAGGGTCACTTTTACAGTATAATAAGGTTGGACAGGCAGACTTCAGGAGGCTGAGCACCATGAAATTTTAAAATCATAGCCTGGGCTTAAAAAAGGACTCATCTCTCAGCACAACACCTATAAAGATCATGAGTTAGTTATAGTGTCTGCCACGGCTGTCTTCCTCAACTTCTATACCTCTATATCCTTTTTAATCACTGCCCTTTCAGTCAGTAATGATATAATATCTTCTATTTTTTTCCTTATACTAAATCTTACTGGATTTGAATCAATTTCTTTTAGCTATATCTCTTCCATCCAGAATGCCACATTCTCACATCTCCCCCATCAGCATCAGAGTGTGCATAAGAAATTAGGTTGAGTCTGAATGTAGCTTTAAAACTAATGGCATCTTAAAAAAAAAAAAAAAGAAGAAACACCTCTCAGTTTTAGGCACCTAGATGCCTATTAATACTTTAACAGTGCTGGTAATCATTGGAGAAAATTTCCTGGGAGTTACATAATACATTTACATAAGAATTTAGATTTGCATAATAGAAAAGTACGAAAAGCAATCTATTTAAAGTAAAATGCAGGTTGATGTCCCAAATGGTTCCTATACTAACTTTCATGAAGGCAGGAGACTGGTGCAGATGACCTCTGAAGCCCTCCTTTATTACTAAGATTGGATCATAGCCAGAGCTACTGCTGAGTGATCTGTTGCCCTGTGTAAATGCTGGTGCAACCAAATCGTAGATTCTTAACCTACTAAAGTATGAATGCATACATGTGCACATACGTGTGCATGTATATATATATACACACACACACAAACATACACACTCTGAGAGACAGTGTAGCATAGTGGATAGAGGGCTGGCTTTGGAGTTAGATAAGAGCTGGTTTCAAGTCCAGACTGAGATATACTGTGTGGCCACGGGACAGTCATTTGACCTTTCCTCAGGCAACTCTCTGAAAGAGTGAAAGTTGCAGATAAATTGCAGAGCTGCATCAGTGAAGGGCATTTCCACACTTGGAATTCTCTATACAAATGACATCTCCAATTTGGATTTCACCCCCTTCAAACACACACACACACACACACACACACACACACATACCCCCTTCCCTGCCAGTAAGGAGAGTAAAAGAGCCTAAGATAAACAGTAGGAGAAAAATGTAGGAAACAAGGCTAAAAACACACAGAGAAAGAGACAAAGGGAGAGAGAAAAAGGAAGGGCCAGAAATGGAAGGGGTGAGCTAAGATAGATAAGAGAGAGCTCTGCAGGTTGTGAAGTGGGAGCTTAAGTACTTATGGGGTAAACTGTTTCTTCTGTTCACCTGTGGGCTTCTGAATAACACTTAGAAATATCAATTAGCTGATGAACTACCCTTCACAGTTCAGATACAACAGCAGCCTGCCAGATGGGAAATTATTCTCTGGGATGCAGCAGCTGTGGCCAGAGCAACATCATCTTAAAGGGTGCAGAATGAAATGAACCCCAGGCCTGGATTGCTGAATTAGTGGTTGGAGTGTGAAAATTCAGAACTAGAGGACCTAAGGGTGAATCATGCCAAACATTATACAGCGGTAGAGGAAATCCCTTCATTTTTCTGGGTCTCAGTTTCCCTTTACGGGAAAAGGCATGCAACTTTACCTGTTTCAAAGAAAGAAGGAAGGAAACAAGCATTTATTAAGTGCTTACTATGTGTCAGGCCATATGCTAATTGCTGAGAATACCAATAGAAGCAAAAAGACTGTACTTACCCTCAAGGAACTTATGTTCTAATGGAAGAAGGTAACACACAAAAGAAAGCTGAAAAGAGAGGAGGATGGGTTGGAGAATGAAAGTACCAAGCTCATGACTTTCAAGTCCAAAAAGGAGGGCCAGAAGAGGAATGAAGGAAGGCCAGCTTGGGCTCCTTTACAAAATGGAGGCTCCAGGAGGAATTCACCAATAGGATAAGGGGAGGCAGCTCTTGCAGAGTTAGATATCAGAGTGAGCAGTCCTCAGGTGTGCTAGGATGGTCCAGGGTGAAGAGGGAAGTTCCAGTATGAGAGAGCAGTAGAGGCATGATTTTGAAGTCCAGAAAGTCAGGAAGAGGGAATTCTGAATTGTGATTCTGAATCAGACCTATAAATCTCCCTTTCTCCCTGCCCTCCTCCTACTACCCCCCCATTTTCTTTCTAAAAATGGCAATAGGGAGAGGTCTTATCTTACTTGATAAACCCCAAAAGAAGGAGGTATCCTTCAAAGCATAGAATCAAAGATCCATATCAGGAAAGGACTTCTTCTAATCTCCCCATTTTGGAGATAAGGAAACTCAGGTATATGAATTTCTCCTATGTGTATATTTTTGTATCTGCTTATAGGAGGCAGCTCGGTGGATAGAGCACTGGGCTCGGAATCAGGAAGACTCATCTTCATGAGTTCAAATCCAGCCTCAGACACTTACTAGCTGTGTGACCCTGAGCACATCACTTAACCCTGTTTGCCTCACTTACTCATCTATAAAATGAGTTGGAGAAGGAAATGGCAAACCACTCCACTATCTCTGCCAAGAAAACCCCAAAATAGGGTCACGAAGAGTTGGATACATACGACTGAACAACAATAAAAAAGGACATCTACTTATCGGTATATGCAGAGGCAGCTAGGTGACTCAGTGGATAGAGTGCTGAGTCTGGAGTCAGGAAGGCCTGAGTTCAAATCTGGCCTCAGAACTTAATATCTGTGTGACCCTGGGCAAGTAATTTAACCACTGTTTGTCTTAATCCACTGAAGAAGGAAGTGGTAAACCACTCTATCTTCGCCAAGAAAACCCCACAGACTTGATGTGATATGGTCTACTAGGTTACAAAGAGTTAGACAAGACTGAATCACTGAACAACAGCAGCAAATATTTATATATAACATGTCTTGAGGTGAAGAGATCTTGCCCCAAGGAAGGCTATATGTTGTTTTCTGCAATAGAATTTTTGTCTTTGTATCTCTTGTATTTAGCACAATGCCTGGCATGGCACATGGTAAGGACTTAATAAATGTTTGTTGATTGATTTATTAATTGATAAGTTTCCATCATCAGTTTTACGTCTAGAAGTTTATCTGTCTTTTTTTTTTGAGGCAGTTGGGGTTGTGACTTGCCCAAAGTCACACAGCAAGTAAGTGTCAAGTATCTGAGGCCGGATTTGAACTCAGGTCCTCCTGACTCCAGTGCCAGTGCTCTACCCACTGTGCCACCTAGCTGCCCCTATCTATGTCTTTTATTATTTAAAAAAAATTTAATTTTTAAAAATGCATTTATTTTTAGTTTTCAAAAACATTCACTTTCATAAGATTGTGAGTTCCACATTTTTTCCCCTCTCTCCCTTCCTCCCTCCCCAAGATGGCATACAATCTGATATAGGCTATACATGGACAATCATCTACATCTTTTAAAAAACATATTCGGACCTTTATTCCAAACCACTAAGTGCACAGGGTGTGAAATCTGAGACCCTGGGTTCAAATTCCCAACTCTGTTATTTATTATCTGTGTATCTTGAGCAAGTCATTGATCCTCTTTGGAACAATGTTTCCTCATCTTTAAAATGGAGATAATAGGGGCAGTTAGGTGGCACAGTGGATAGAGCACCGCTCTGGAGTCAAGAGGATCTGAGTTCAAATCCAACCTCAGGCACTTTACACTTATTAGTTATGTGATTCTGGGCAAGTCACTTAACCCCATTGTCTAGCTAAATAAATAAATACATGAAATAAAATGGAGATAACAATAGCCCAAGGGTTGTTGTAAGGATCAAATGAAATAATAATTGTAAAGCATTTAGCACAGTGCCTTGCACAAAGTAAGCACTATGTAAATTTTAGCTGCTAATTATAATTATTACTATTATTTTCTGTAAAATGAGGGGACTAGATCTTATACCATATACCACCATATTATTTACACCATAGAAAATAAGTTCAAAACAGATACATGACTTGAATATTAAGCACCATAGTACAAAAACAAAAATTTGATGAGAACCAGATTGGGCACCTTTCGTGGTTAATAATAGCTCTTAACCAAACAAGGGGTAGAAATGATCACAAAAGATGAAATAAATAATTTTGATTACATGGAATTGAAAAGCTTTTGTGTCAACAAAATTAATGCAATTAGGACAGATGAGAAGGAAAGCTGATGTAGAAAAAAATCTTTGCAACATATATCTCTGATAAGGGTCTGATATCTAGAATATGTAGGGAAACTAACACAAATATATGACCAAGCACAATTGCATAAGTGATCAAGAATATGAACAAATAGATCTCAAAATAAGAGTTACAAACTATTAATAACTATGCCAAAGAATGTTCCAAATAACTATGAAGAGAAATGCAAATCAAAACAACTCTGAGATTTAAATTCATACCCAACAAATCGGCAAAGACGACAAAAGATGAGAAAAGTACATGTTGGAAGGCTATAGAAAGACTGGAACATTAATACACTGTTGCTGGAGCTGTGAATGGGTACAACTGTTCAAAAAAGCAATTTGGGATCATGCTCAGAAAGTGACTAAAATGTCCCTATCTTTTGTCCCGGAGATTCCCAGTGGTAATAGGTATATGTCCCAAAAGAAGTCGAAGATAGAAAGAAAAGTCCCATATATTATCTGCCTAAACATTCATAGCAGCATTTTTTTATGATAGCAAAGAATTGGAAGCAATGATGTTTCCTCCACTGATGGAGAAATGGTTAAATAAATTGTAGTATGTGAATGTAATGGAATGTTACTGCACTGAGAAAAATTATGATCGGAGCAGTTCAGCACAATAACTAAAGAGTCAGCTTCATAGTCACGAAGATCTGGGTTCAAATCCTGCCTCTGACAGATACTGTGTGACTCAGGGAACATTACAATCTTTTAGTGCCCTAGGTGTATCTCTTAAGGGTATAAATAACAGAGAAGTTAACCTGCATTGGTAGAGAAAGTTGCTCATGGAGCTTGCTACACAGGTGTTATCACAATCCTGGTCAAAGGAGAAGAGGGGGCAGGGGATGGGGGGGAGAGAAGGGGAAGAGAGGAAGGAGGAAGAATTCAGAGAAACATGGGAAATCAAATAAACTCATGCTGAGTGAAGTATTACCAGGAAAACAGTATAAATAATGATTATAACCACATAAATGTAAAAACAAAACAAAACAAAACAAACTCCCTAAACTAATCAAGAGAGAAGTAGAGAAAATAAACCTCCCTCCCTTCCTTGAAGAAGTGAGTCACTGCTGTATACAACATAAGACTCAGATGATTTATCATTAATTTTGCTAAACTATTTTTTTCTTTAAGTTTTTTTGTAAGAAGGGATGGCTCTGTGAGTAGGAGAAAGGAAGATTGAAAATCTGGGAGAGCTGGACTAGATAATTTTCAAAGTTCCTTTTGTCTCTCTGCCTCAAGTCTTTCCCCATCCAGTTCATCTTGCACTCAGCTATCAAAATGAGCTTCCTAGAATGCAGGTCTGGGTCTGATCATGTCAACACCCCCTCACCCCACCCCCAACACATGCACGCACATTAACTCCAACAAACTCCAGTGGTTCCCCATTACCTCCATGATCAAATATAAAATTCTCTTAAAACTTTTCATAACCTGGTCCTTCCCACTTCCAAATCTTTCTTACACCTTATGGCCTTCCATGGACACTGCTCTCCTTGTTCTTCCTAGAACAAAATGCTCCATCTCCTGAATCCATACATCTTCACTGGTGGTCCCTTGTGCTTAGAATGCTCTCTCTCCTCATCTTCATTTCCTGGCTTCCCTGTGGCTTCCTTCAAATCTCAGCTAAAATCCCAACTTCGGAAAGAAACTTTTCCCACTCCCCATTTAATGCTAGTGTCTTCCCTCTGAGTTTATCTCCAATTTCTCCTGTATATAGTGTTTGTACATATGTCTTTGCATGTTTTCTCTCCCATTAGATTGTACGCTCCTAGAGGGTAGGGGCTGTTTTTGCCTTTTTTTTTGCATCGATGGTACTTAGCACTTTGTCTGACATATAGTAAGTGTTTAATAAATGCTCATAGACTTGCCTTAGGGCAGGTAGGTGGTGCAGTAGATAGAATGTCCTGCCTGAAGTCAGGAGGATTCATCTTTCTGAATGCAAATCTGACCTCCCATACTTACTAGCTGGGTGACCCTGGGCAAGTCACTTAACCCTGTTTGCCTCAATTTCCTTATCTGTAGAAGAGCTGGAGAAGGAAATGGCAAACCACTCCAGTATGTTTGCCAAGAAAACCCCAAATGGGGACATGAAGAGTTGGACATGACTAAAATGCCTGAACAATAAAAGACTTGCCTTAACTTGATTCTCATGATCCTATGACCTCTGACTTGTAATAAGTTTCAAAATTATACTCCCACAGCACTACATTAGTTGTATACACAAGATAATCCAGTTCCTTTTCTAGGTTCTAGCCCTAGCTAAAGTATTTGAAGACTAACCCCTAAAGAGAGGTGATGGATTTGGAGTCAGGGGACCTGAGGTAAAATTCCTCACTTTGCCCCTTGCCACCTGTGTGATCTCAGGCAAATTACTTACTCTCTCTAGTCCTTATTTTTCTTACTTATAAAATGAGGAAATTGGACAAGATGATCTTCTAATATCCTTTCCAGCACTAAATCTATGATCTTATACTCCTTAGGCAATTTAAGTGGATAAAAGGAGAGTCAGTCTGGAGAAGAAAATATTGAAAAGGGAAGTTTTCAAATATAGGAATGGTTCATATAATAGGCATTTATTAAATATTTGTAAAATTAATAATGGCTAACATGTATCTAGCATCTTAAGGTTTGCAAAGTGCCTTATATGCATTATTTCATTTGATCCTCAAATCACCCCTATAGGTACTATAATTATTCCCATTTTGCAGATGAGGAAATTGAGTCTCAGAGAGGTCAAATGATTTGCCTAGCATCACACAACTTGTCATTGGCATTTTTTTCTTCAAAAATTTCAGACTCTTCATGACCCCATTTAGGGTTTTCTTGGCAAAGATATTGAGAGGTTTGCCATATCCTTCTCCAGCTCATTTTACAGATAAGGAAAGTGAGGCAAACAGGGATAAGTAACTTGTCCAGGGTCACACAGCTAGTAAGTGTTTGAGGCCAAATTTGAACTCAGGGAGATGAGTCTTCCTGACTCCAGGCAGGGCATTCTATCTACTTCACCACACATCTAACAACTGTTCAAAGTCGGGTTTGAATTCTGGTTTTCAAGTACTCAGTCCAATAAGGAACCTAACTACCCTTAAAGTTGGCAACGAATTTACTTTTTCTCACAAGTAAACAAAGATAAACGAACAGACATAAAAAAGGAGTTTAGGTCAAATGAAACAGAATTTAAGCACTGTTACAGGCTGCCAAGAGAGGCTGTGGCACATCTTCCCTGGAAGTCTGGTTTTTTGGTTTTGTTTTTTTTTTAAGGCAAATTCTCATTGGTCTGGCATGTTTTAAATATGGTTATGTCTTTAAAAGAGGGCATGAATTGGCTTACCTCTCCAGAGGCCCTTTCAAATGTATAATTTTACAGTTTCAAAATGACTCAGTATGGATCGAATATGTAAGAAAAGAAAAGAAAATGAAACTCCCATTCAAATAGCATTTTAAGATTCCCAAAGCACTTTCCTCACAACTCTGAAGCATCACAAGTATTATAATCTCCATTTTGCAGATGAGAAAAGAGACTTAGAGACAGCCTTGTGCATGATCATACAACTCATACGTGTCAAAGCCAGCTCTCCCTACTCCAAGTGATGAGTTCATACCATTGCATCACACTAAGAACCATATTTCCATTTGATCAGGGCTGAATGGACCTGGCCTTACTTTTAGGCAGTCTCTCTCTAGCTCTTCTCCCAAACTACAAGGTCCCTCTTGATTGCAGAAATTACTGAGCAACACTGTCTTCCTGGCCTTCCCCTTTCCAAATTGAGCAATTAAAAATAAAAGCTATTTCGAGATGGTTTGCAATCTCAACTTCTTTCTGTATAACTCCTTCCTCCTCATTTCTCAACACAATTGGATGTGAGAGCATTTGTTGCTGGCGAGGAGTTCGTGTTTTCTCATTTATCCTCCTAGAGACATAGCCCTTTCAGTCTCAGCTCTGCAATTGTTACCCTGAGCACCATCTCATTCTGGGCTGAGTGGCTTTTATAACCTCCTGAGTGCTGACTTCCAAGCTGGCAGTGAGGATATACAGCCTTTCTGCAGCCAAAATACAATGTTCAATAAGTTACCTCACTTGTTCTGGCCTTTTGGCAAGAAGAAAAAAAGTTCTATAACCTGCTTACAGGACAGACTGATCAGAACAGTCAACCCTGCCCTGGCAATTTCTTCTAGGCAGGTAAGGTAGAGAAGAAATAATATTTGATTTGGAAATGGAAGACAAGTTCAAATCACAGCTCTACTAACTCTTTATATTCCCTTGGGTAAGTTACTTCACCTAAGCCTCAGTTTCCTCATCTGAAAAATGGAAGGGTTAAGCTAAATCAGAGGTTCTTAACCTGGGATCCATTAACTTCGATGGGCAAAAAATATATCTTTTGTTTTCACCAATCAGCATTTAATACGTGTGCCTGGCACATAGTAGGTGCTTAATAATACTTTTTGACTTGACTAACTGCTAACTGAAAGTTAGCATTTCCTTCAATTATGATTTTTTTTTAAAAGCATACACATGATTCTGAGAAGAATCTATTGGCTTAACCAGATTGACAAAGGGGTCTATGACAAAAAAGGTTAAGAACCCCTGGGCTAGACGATCCTTAAGATTCTAGCTCTTTAATATTCTCAGGCAGCTAAATGGAACAGTGGATAGAGAGCTGGGCCTCGGAATCAGGAAGATCTGAATTCAAATGTTTACTAGCTCTGTGGCCCTGGGGAAATCACTTAATCTCTGTCAACCTCAGTTTCCTCAACTGTAAAATGGGGATAATAATAGCTCCTACCTCCCAGGGCTGTTGAAAGGATCAAATGAGATAATATTTGTAAAGCTCTTAGGGTAATGCCTGGCACACTTAATAAATGCTTATTTCCTTCCTTCCCTTTCTTTTTTCCTTCCTTCTTTCTTTCCTTTCTCCCAAAAGAGTCAAATGAATCTATAATTTTAATATTCTATCCCACAGTACAGATTGCAATCCATCCATGCCTGCCCATCTGTGCAAATCTTGTACATGCCCTCCTATAAGTGTGCCATAAGGGCTCTACCCAAAGTGCTAGGGGCCTTTTCCCATTTCTCCTGATATTGAGAGGATCCCAATAGAACCTTTATGTTGTCTCATCCCCTCAACCTACCCTATCTTTTTTGATCACACATTACACCGATGATATCTTTTACTCCTCCCAATTCTTCATGGTTCCTTATTTGTTATATGTTGCAGCCTGTTTACACCACTAAGTCCCCTCCCTCTGAAGTATTTATGTTCAATTCTTTGGAATCTTCAAATTCTATGGTTCAGTTTTTAATAGCATGTTACATGAAGACCAGTTTGTTCCCACTAACAGGGGCTGAGCAGGATGGCCTGGAGGTTGAGGTACTCCTTGTGCCAGAGCTATCTGGAGAATGGGGCACGGCAGCCATCCAAGTTTTGTGTCTTACTGTTCACCAGGGCTGAGTCACAGCTCTTGACTTCAGAAAGGCTATGTAAGCTGTCACTGAAAACCAGGCTGGTGAGCAGTTTGGACTTGTTTTTTGTAGGTCTGTTTACAAACCCCAGGGAATTCAGGTAGATTTATGGAAATGACTGGTCCTTGTACTTTCTAGTGAGCAGCCTGGCTGCTTATTTGGCTGCAGATCTCCCTGGCTCATTTGTCCTTTCTTTCTCTTTCTATTTCTCTCTCTCTTTCTTTTCCTTCCTTCCTTCCTTTCCTTCTTTCTTCCTTTCTTTCCTAACAGGAAAGTAAAGCATTAAGCAGGACTAACCTGATGTAATGCTCCATTACATCATTCGAGAGCAAGTAAAGGCTAAAAGATATTCACAGCTGCCTCCCATTTCTGTATTAGGGGTTGACAGTCTTAGGAAACCTGATAAGAAGTGCCAGTTTTGTAATCATTCACCAGTTCAGGGTTTCCACTTAAGTCATAAGCTTTACTGACATGTAAATAACCCTCACTCCAACAATAGCTTTCAATTCAACTCAACTAGCATTTACTGAAGGGGAGCCAGGTGGCACAGTGGATAGAGGACCTGAATTCAAATCTGGCCTGAGACACTTACTAGCTGTGTGACCCTAGGCAAGTCACTTAACCTTGTTTGCCTCAGTTTCCTCATCTGTAAAATGAGCCAGGAAGGAAATGGCAAACCAGATCTAGAATCACAAAGAGTTGGCCGTGACTGAAATGACTTTACAAAAGCATTTCCTGAATGCCTGCTATTCGGCAGGCACTGTGCTAGGTGCTAGGGAGAAATATAAAAATGAAAAAACTTAGCCCTCAAGAAGCTTATATTCTACTGGAAAAAAACAACAGGTACACAGATAAACATATGTAAAATATATGCAAGGTAAGTACAATGGATTTGGGCAGGGATGGTGGAAGGGGGGGAGAGGAAGAGCACTTAGAATAGAGGAGATGAGGAAAGGCCTCTTATAGGAGGCAGTACTTGAGTTGGAATTTGAACAAAGCAAGGGATCCTATAAGGAAGAGGAGAGGGAGCATTTTAGGCAAAAAGGGCATCCTAAGCAAAGGTGTGGAGGAGGGAGATGAATTTTGTGTACAGGGAATAGTACATAGGGCAATTTGGGTGAAATGGAGCATTAGTGAGGATGAGTGATGTGAATCTGCAAAGAGAGATTGGAACCAGACTGTGAAGGACTTTAATTCAGGGGGGGAAAAAAGGAGTTTGATTTTATCCTAAAGGCAAAGAGAGTCACTGAAACTTTAGGAATATCAATTTGGCAGCTGTGGGGAGGATAGATTGGAGAGGGGAGGGGCTGGAGGCAGGGAAACTGAGTCAGAGGCTTTGACAATGCAGGTCATGTGAGAGGTGATGTGAGCTTGGGACCAGGGTGGTTGTTGTGTGAGTGGATAGAAGGGGAAAGATTTAAGAGTCGTGACCAAAATAGAACTGACAGGACCTGGTAACTGATTGTACCTATTAGATGAAGTAGAGTGAAGTGTGCAAGATGATCCTGAAGTTTTGAACATGAGTGAAAATGAAAGACGGTGGTGCCTTCAGAAGAAATAGAGAAGTTAGAAAAAGGGGTAGGTTTAGGGGCACAAGAGAAATTGTTGTGGAGATGTTGTGTTTGACAAGACTATATAATATCCAGGTGGAGATACCAGCACAGGAAAGAGATGAGGATTGAATATGGAGAAATGGGAATCATTTGCAATGGAGATAATAAAGCCCTAGGCAGCTGTCATTCAGACAGAAGGAAAGGGCCTGGGATGAAGCCCAGAAGTACACCCATGCATAAAGGGCTAAGAGGGGCAAGAAAATGAAATTTTGCTGTTGTTCAGTTGTTTCAGTCCTGTCCAACTTTCTATGACCCCATTTGGGGTTTTCTTGGCAAAGACATTGGAGTGATCTGCCATTTCCTTCTTCAGCTCACTTTATAGCTAGGCAACTGAGGCAAACAGAGCTAAGTGACTTGTCCAGGGTCACACATCTAGTAACTGTCTGAGGCTGGATTTGAATCATGAAGTTGATCCAGTGAAGGAGACTGAACAGGCGTGGCTACGAAGGTAGAAGGAGGAGAACAAGGAGAAGCAAGGTCACAAAAACCCAAAGAAGAGTGTCTAGGAGAGTAGTGTCCAAAGCCACAATGAGGTCAAAGAGGGCTGAGAAAAGGTCCTTTGATTTAACTGTTAATCTAAGGTTTACGAGGCACCTTCCCCACATCAACCCAGAAATATGTGCAGTATAAGTATCATAATCTGTCCCCTCTTTTACAGATGAGGAAGTAGAGGCTAGGAAAAGTCAGATAATGGACGCCAACCTACATCTTCCAACTTACAGATAGCAAGAGTAATCTCTTCATGTACCTCCAGTTTGCAGTGTGGTGCTAGGCAACTCTATAGTACTTCATAGAGTTTTAGAGCTAGAAGGAACCACCTACTCCCCCCATTTTGCTGACAAGGAAACCGAAGCCTAGAGAAGCAGTGACTCAACCCAAATTACACAACTAGCTAGCATAGGAGCCGAAACAAAAACCAAAGCATCCCAGCAACCAATCTAGAACTTTCCCCAATGCACCATGATAACACCTCCCCTACACATGCTAACTAACTGCCTCACCTCACTTTCCAGGTACCAGCCTTTCTGTGGTCAGGGTGTTTTATTAACATAATTATTTTGTTGAACTGCCAAATGACCAGTTCCCTCCTCCTGTCTTTCTATTGTTCGGTCCCTCCCTTGTTTATAGAGTCCAGAGGTAAAATGAAAGCTTTGTTTCTTTATTTTGATTTCCTCAGTAAAATTTTAAACATGCAGGAAACACCCACCCATTCCCTAGATAAGTAGACTCTAACTTTCTTGCTATCCCAGCAAGATACACAGTCTGCTGTGATTGGGAGGGAGAGGGGGTGGGAAAGGAGAATTCCATGTGCTCAGCTGGAAATCAGGAAAGAAAAAAAAACCAAAAAGCAATATGGAGTGGTAGAAAGAAGATTGTACTGTTTAATACTCAGGAATGCTGGGATCTAGTCTCAGATCTACTGCCACTAATTTGCTGTGTGGCCTTGGGCAAGTTATTAACCTCTCTGGGCATCAATATCCTATCCGTAAAATGAGGAGGATGAACTAGAGAGAAAAGTGGATGAGGAAGGGCTAAGAAGAAATTTCTTACAGAAATTGCTTTTTAACTAAGGCCCTGAGGCTTTGGCACATTAACTCCACCCTTCCTCCATCATTTCTGGTTATAATAAAGCCAGCATTGAGAGAAGACCTTGAGAGATGAAATTTAATGTTGCAGAACAGAAGGTTAAATGAACAGTTCTATGCAGAGACAGGAATCAGCTTTCACCAGGTCTTGGGGTCCCCAAAGGAAATAAGACATAAAAGGGAAACTAACTGAGACAGCTTTAAAAAGCCAAAATACACTTACAGACACATTTTGCTGTTGTTATCTATGCCAAAGATTCCCAAGCCTCTATTTAAGACACTTAGGCTATCTCAAATGATCTTCGGGGTATTGTGAAATTCCGAGGATGTGGAAGCTTTAAACTGATTTAAAGTTATAATTGAAAAATGTTCTGTGGTTGTGTATAATGCTTTGGAGAAACAACGACATATCCCTAAACCAAAAACAATGATCTGGGAATCGATGCCCCCCAGAAGGAAAGTAAAAATTTCCATCATCTCTCCAGATGATTTGTAGACACAAGACCAAATATTTGGAAAATTTTTTCACTTCTAATCTGGATGACTTGTGTTATGATCCTCCCCCTTCTCTCCTCCAACACTTCAACCACCCTGGTGCAGGCCCTCATTATGCTGCAACCTACACTATGACTGTTGGCCTACCTGTCTCAAGGTTCTCTCCACTCTGGTCTATCCTCCACTCAGCTGTCAAATAGAGCTTCCTAAGATGCATGTCTGATGATATTGCTTTGCTATTCAGTCAACTTCAGTGTTTCCCTGTTACCTCCAGGATCAAATATAAAATCTTCTGTTTGACTTTCAAAGCCCTTCATTACTAGGGCCCCCTTCCTCCAGTTTTCTTTCATAGTAATCCCATCCCCACCCCCCACCCGAGCTAAATACTCAGCCCTCTAGTGACATTTGCCTCCTTGCAGTTCCTCACACAAGACACTCCATGACCCCATTCCCAGGATTTTCACTACCTGGAACTCAATGCCTAGAACTGTCTCCCTCATCTCTGCCTCCTGGCTTCCTCGTCTCCCTTCAAATCTCAACTAAAGTACCACTTTTTCCAAGAAGCCTTTCGGTCCTCCTGAATCCTCGTTGCTTTCTTCTGAGATTACCCCCATTTTATTCTGTATATACCTTGTCTGTACATAGTTGTTTGCATGCTGTCCGCTGCCTTCCCCCACCTTCTTAGACTATGAGTTCTTCGTGAGTAGGGGCAGTCTTTCCGCCCCTTTCAAATATTTTCCAATTATATGTAAAGACAATTTTAACATTAATTTTTTATAAAATTTTGAGTTCCACATTTTCTCTCTCCCTCACTCCTCCCCCTCTCTAAGATGGTAAGCAATTTGCTATAGGTCATATAGGTACAATCACGTAAAACATATTTCCATATTAGTCATGTTATGAAAGAAGAAACAGAAGAAAAAAAAACATGAAGAATAAAGGGAAAATAGTATGCTTCAATCTGCATTCATACTCTATCAGTTCTTTCTCTGGATGTGGATAGCATTTTCCAACCCAAGTCCCTTGGAATTCTCTTGGATCATTGTATTGCTGAAAGAGCTAAGGTTATCATAGTTGATCATTGCATACTGTTGCTGTTACTGTATACAATGTTCTGGTTCTGTTCACTTCACTTTGCATCAGTTCATATAAGTCCAATTTTTCTGAAATCTGCCTGTTTGTCATCTTTAAAAATAGCACAATAGTATTCAGGGGCAGTCTTTTACCTTTCTTTCTATCCCAGGGTTTAGCACAGTGTCAATGCTTAATAAATGCTACTAGACTGACTGGTTTTATACATGTTAACTTTTTTTTAAGGGAAAGAAAAAATCTAGTTTCTAAACATTAGCAGAAGGTTGCTGTATAAATTTCTAAAATTCAGTATCAATGAATAAAAATGATCTTCAATAGCCCGATTTCAGAACATTTTCCAAAGAAAGGCAACTCTCAATTCTCCAAGTCACTTTGCTTTAATTCTCTCTGCCTTTCCCTATTTCACTATACCTTCACTACAGAACAGAAGAAAGAAAAGCTCAGGAAAAGGAAAGAAAGAGGCAGTTAGATCTGTCAGCTTTACATCTTATTAGCAGCTCTGAGAAAAGGTAGTCAAAACTTCCTGCGGCCACCTAACTAAAAGAGGTTTGGGTACTGTCTGTGGGTTTCATTCACCCATACTGTTACGAAACCAAAGTAAATGCCTATTGAAAACTTTTACTTAGATTTTGTCCAAAAAGTTCTTTTCTGCCTCAGGGATACATGTGGGGCCTGTGAGGTAACTGGTTCTGATTTTTTTTTTTAAACAGAGGCTATTGTTGAAAGTTTCTGGTAAAGTCCTAGTAGCAAAAACTATTTGAAAAAAGAGCAAACAGGCATATACACCAAGGAAGTCAAAGACAGAGAATTCCTCTATACACCAAAATATTCAGAACAACACGTTTTACAATAATAAAGAATTGAAAACAATGTAGATGCCCATCAACTGGGGAATGGCTAAACAAATTGTGATGTGTGAATGGAATGTTACTGTGACATAAGAAAAGATGAATATAAAGGATTCAGAGAGGTATGGGAAGAAAGGTATGAATTGTTGCAAAAAATGGAAGAACAAAAAAAATCAAAATCGCATACTCACTAATTATTATGACAAAACTAAACCCTGGAGAAGAGATAAGCGAATGTATATCGTAGTTTATACAATGCTTAGTTTTGCTTTATTGATTTTGTTCCTCTTCCTTTTTAAAATCTTCACTTAGAAGGTATGGTTTTCTAGGTAGGAAACAGAGGAGGGTAAATTCAGAAATAAAGGTGATATAAAAACAACAACAAAAAAGACTCTTTAAAGAAAAAAATGTTCAATTCTTACATACCAATTAAGTGACACTTGACTTCAGCTATAAAGCCAATAACTAATGGGAGGCAGGAAACTACAAAGAATGAAATGGAAAATTGCCTCCTTCTTGTTAAGGGAACAATGTCAGGGGATTTCATATTCTGCAGAAAGATATTTGTATTACCTGATTTTGTTTTTTCTCCAGCACAGAAAAAAGAACAAGATAAGCTGAGAACTCGAGGAGACCCTGTGTCTTTCTCTTCTTTCCTACTAATTCTTCCTATGGTTGTGGAGAGAGCTAGAGAATGGGAAATGAGAAGTCAAGGCCAGCTTATTGGAAAAGAGCCCAGCTGCACTGTGACATGGAGCTAGCTTTGGAGAGGCAATGTGTGGCCCAAGAGGGAATTCACTCACAAATCAAGTCAATAAGCATCTATTAAGCACTAGGTACTGTGCTAAGCCCTAGCAACAAAAAGAAAGATTGGGGGTGTGGTGGGGGTGGGGGAGGGTGGGGAACCAGTCCCTGCCCCCAAGGAGCTCAGTCTAATAGGTGAAATAACATGTAAACAACTACATACAAACGAGACACAGAAAGGATAAATTGGAGATAATCTCTCAGAGGGAAGGAACTATCATTAAGGCGTAATCATAAAAAGTTTCTTACAGTAAGTCCAAATGACTCAGCCTGACCTTCAGGGCCCTTTACATCATGGCCCTAAACTGTGACTCCAAACTTCCATTACTTTTTTTTTTTTTGCCTTTTGGTGAGGCAATCAGGGATAAGTGACGTGCCCAGGGTCACACAGCTAGTAAATGTCATGTGTCTGAGGCTGGATTTGAACTCAGGTCCTCCTGACTCTAAGTCCGGAGCTTATCCACTGCACCATCTAGCTGCCCCCATTACTTCTTTTAATGTATTATTTTATGCACTTCAATCCAACAAGGATTTGTTAGGTGCCTGCTATGTGTAAGGCACTGTGCTAGGTCCTGGGGATGCAAAGACAAAAACAAACAAACAAACAAAAAAAAAAACCAGGTCCTGCCTCAAGTAACACTGAGCTACTCACTTTCCCAAATGTGATTTCTTTCCTACTTCTATGCATTTGCTGGTATTATTTTTCCCCTTCAGTTGAAACCATCTTCAACCCCATTTCCACCTGTGGAAATGCTTGGTTTTTTTTTTGTTTTTGTTTTTTTGCCGTCATTTAGCTGTTTCAATCATGTCCGGTTCTTCATGACTCTATTTGGTTGGGTTTTTTTTGTTTTTTATTTTTACAAAGATACTAGAGTGGCTTACCATTTCCTTCTCTAGCTCATTTTACAGGTGAGGAAACTGAGGCAAACAGGGTTAAGTGATCTGCCTAGGGTCTCATAGCTAGTAAGAGTCTGAGGCTAGATTTGAGCTCAGGTTTTCCTGACTCCAGGCCTGGCATTCTATCCACTGTGCCACCTAGCTGCCCATCTTCAAAGGTTCGGATCAAATGTAACATTAAGTGAAGCCTGACCCATCCCCACTCTAAAACAAACAAATAATAGTGATCTCTCCAGCCTATGAATTCTCGTAACATTTGGTCTGTATTCTTGTTACTGTATATATTAATTTCTTTTTGACTTGTATTTTAGTCATTTGTGTATTTGTCATCGCCATTATTGCGCCGGTAGCTCCTTAAGAGCTTATCAGAGCTTATCATCATATCTACATAGGGTCTTAACATGAGACGTTTCAATCTAAATCTATATAAGAGTTGGAATGAGCTGACAAGGGAAAGGTGAAGCATTAGCCAGAAAGGTACCAAATTAAACTTTAGACCAGGGATTATTTTTTCTTTTTCTTTTTTTTTAACATCATGAACACATAGAAGTCTGGTGAAACCTATGGACCCATTCTCAGAATAATGTTTTTAAATACTTTCAAAAAAATCTTCAATTTTATTTAGAGGTCATTGAAAATAAGTGTAATTTTTTTCCCATCCAAGTTCATTAACTCCCTGAATTCTATTCTATGGACTCTAGGTTAGAACCTCTGCCCTTAGGCCACGTTTATTTTAGAAGTTTTTTCTTCTGTAAATTGGTTTAATTATTCGGGAAAGAAATTTAAAATTATGCTAAGAAAGTGAGTAAAATGTCCATACCTTTTGACCTAGAGACCTGTTGCTAGGTTTGTACCCCAAGAAAATCAATGATTTAAAAAAAAAGTCTCCATGTACACTAAAATATTTATAGTAGCATTTTTTTTGTAGTAGCAAAGAACTAGAAACAGTGTAAAGGTTACACCGAATTACAGTTATTAAAAAAAAAGTTAATGAACCCCAGGTTAAGAACCCCTGATCTAGTCCAACTTCCCCCTTGTTTTTTAGATGAGGAATCTGAAGCTCAGAGAAGTTGAGGGACTTGTCCAAGGTAACCCAAGTAGTAAGAGGCAGAGTTGGATTCAAACTCAAAATCCAGGGCAGCCCATCTACTTTCTGTTACACTAGTTATAAATGGCAGAGCAGGGATTTGAACCAAGGTCAAATCCAAGTGTTTTGACCTCAGATTCTTTCCATTGCACCATACTACTAACCTAGGTTCCCAAAGAATGAAGATGTCTGTAAGTAGTTTAATAACACCATCTCAATAGCCATTTGTAGCCACCTCTAGGACCTGGGAATGACAGGGTAAATCTGCCAGATTAACTAACGGTAATGGGAGAATCTGTCAGATGAAGCCACAAAGGCTGATCTAATGAGAATGTCACTGAAAATGAGCAGCTGTTTGCCAACAAATATACCTAACCACTGAAATGATGTTGTTTTCTAGCTGGTCAGAGAATTTATTTTCTGACCAGCTAGAAAAAAACCACCAAAACATGCATCTCAAACTAAATAGCATAGTGATCAGGAGCAGCAGAGGGGGAATGGGAAAGGGAAAGGAAAAAAAGCACTTTAGAAATATAACCCTGTTCCATCCTCACAACAATCATAGGAGGTAGGAGCTTTGCTATTATAGAATAAGTTAGCTATCCCAAATTAAAGCTGCTCTATGAGCAGCTAGGTGGCACAGTAGATAGAGCACTAGCCCTGGATTCAGGAGGACCTGAGTTCAAATCCAGCCTCAGACACATAACACTTACTAGCTGTGTGACCCTGGGCAAGTCACTTAACCCAATTGCCTAGCCAAAAAACAAACAAAGACTTCTCTGTATGTCTGAGTATGGACATAGTCATGCCTTCACTATACCTCTGGGTACAAATGGCTCAACCTTCAAAAGAGACAGAGGTTATTTTATACGGGAGTGACTGATAGTTCAACACTCTTTTTAATAGGCATTCCACCATTTAGGATGAAGGGCTTCCTGCAAAGCACAAAGTCCTAGCCAAGGTATGATAACCTGGCCATCAACTCTTCTTTTGAAGAGGCTGACATTGCTCTCAGAACAGTGAAGCTCTGACACTTGAGAGCCTTTCCTACTTGAAAATTTCTAAGCACATGGTAAGCACTTAATAACTCAATAATGACATAGGTTTTTCCCCCACTTCTCATTCATGCATCTAAATATACAGAACACTGAAGAAATGTCATAAGATTTCAAAGACCCTATTATCACCACTATCTTCAATGAGAAACAACTGTTACTTCTTTCAGATCTCCATTGCTGGCTAGATACTAACTGGAATCCTCCAGTATTGAACAGGATTCAAAATCAAGCACTTCAGAACTATAATGTTGCTTAGACCAGGGGTTCTCAGCCTTTTTTTTCCCCAATATGTATCATTGACCCTTTTGTCAGCCTAGTGAAACCTATGGACCCCTTTTTCAGGATAATGTTTTAAATAATTGGAGAAAATGCTGAATCTCAGAAGTTAGTGAAAATAGAGATGGATTGCTTCTTATCAAAGTTGAGAGATCCCCTTTGGGGTCTTAACCATGTGTTAAGACTGTCTTTGGACTCCTTTGAGGTTAGTGTACTCTAGATTAAAGCCGCTGCTTTAGACTATAATATAGTAGACGTGTATTGCACATCAAACACAGCAAATTCATGGAGAACAGGATTAAGATGTCTAGATCATGTATGATAAATTTCAAATTGTCATCTGACATTATGAACTAAATGAACCAAGAAAGTTAAGCTGCCCTCAAGAAATTTGCTAACTTTCTAAAACTATTGCAGGATATGATTAGTTTCAGACTAAATACTGCCATTCCTCCTCATCAGTGGAGCAAAGCACAGCTGGGTGTTAGACCAAGTCTTATTCTACCTTTCCTGCGCATGTAACAGGGAACATAGGACCAGGAAGTCAGAGTCAGAATAAGTCTTTGGACAAGTGGGGAACTCATAATAAGCTTTAAACATTCAATTCAATGTTCATTCATGACAATTTATGAGGTATTTATTATATGTCTGCTATATTCAAGATAACAGAGGTAGTGAAATGAAAAAGAAACTGTTTCAGCCTTTAAGGGGCTTACATTCTACTGGCTCATCAAAACTCACAAGACAGCCACATAGACTATGCCTTGGGTGGATAATTGTGCTCTTGAAAGCTTACATGGAATCTCATGAGTCACGTTGCTGAATAAGTAAAGCATTATAGACTGACAATACACCTTACACATAAGTTCAGGAAGGGCTCAACAAATTCTGGGTTCCAAGTTACCAGGTGCCTGGCATTTCACTATAGCAGTTGTTATATCCAGTGTAATCTTACTTATAATTACATAACTGTACTAAGTTCCTCCTCTTCATGCATATTTCCATTCCATCACCACCCCCCTTTACAAGTTCCATGATTACTTTGTCCTACATGATAACTTTGTGAGAGGTGGAGAGGGGTGTGAGTTTTAAAGCTACTCTACACCATTTTAGCTCTGATATATTGACCAGGGGAGATCATGTCTCAGTCAATAAATCAAAAGACCTTCAATTAAGTGTGAAAAAGGCATTCGACTAGAATGATGCTGCATAAGAATCATGATTTTTTTTGGACAGGCTGGGAAAATTTGACCTGCACTTTGTCTATAAATTACCAAGTAAGATGAGAAAGAAGGTAATTCCAAAATTTGGAGTGAGTAGGGGCAGCTAGGTGGCTCAGTGAATATAGCACCGACCTTGGAGTCAGGAGGACCTGAGTTCAAATTTGACCTCAGACACTTGGTACTTACTACTTGTGTGATCCTGGGCAAGTCACTTAACCCCAATTGCCTAGCCTTCCCCCCAAAAAATTGGAGTGCGTGTAGAGTTTTAATTGAATTCCCTAAGTAGGAACTGCCTGGTAAGAAGGAGAAGCCACCTTCCCTCCACTATCTTTTACCAGAGGAAGACTTTTTAGCTTCCAAAGGTCCTTGGGATGTTGGATTTCCCATGATATCCTAAATAACATTCTAGATTGACTGGTGGCAGTATCTGTATTATCAGGAGCTATAGACAGCCTAGATTCATAGCTCTACAAGGAGGCTTATCAGTAAGATTACATCATGCCTAAAAGGAACTTTCTGAGACCCTCGAGAATGGCAGAAAGGGCTTATAGCAGCAAGGAGCTGCCATTGGCCTAATGTGCTTTTCAAGCTCAAGCCCTCATCCCTCTAGATTCTGTAGGTATTTGTGGGAGAGTATTACCAACTTTTCATATTGTATACCTTGATAAATACCCCTTTCTAAAAGCTACTTAAAGGCTGGTTGACTAAATTGATTCTGAACTGATAATCTTGGAAGGAAGAACACCAGTGGAGACTTGAGCCAATGGCATCCCTTCTAACCCCTCAGGACTACTCCTAGAATCCTAAGAGGGTAATGTAGCCAGTCTAACTCAGGGAACCCAACTTGTCAGTGGGAGTTGGGAGAAGGTTCCTCAAAGTTTATATGAACTATAACTAGAAAGTGTAAGTCTGGAACTCTGAGCAATGCCACATTACAAAAACAGGGCCCAGGAGGGCACACTAAGCTCTTTAATCACCATTTGGCTCTAGTTTCTACAAACATAATAGGAGTGAAAAAGAGGACTGGACCAGGCAAGGTAAGGGCCAGTGGGCATGGCCCAGGAAATATCCATCCCAGAAGTGGTGAGCCCTGCTATGAAGCTTTCTCCATCTTTCAAAACTCTTCTGTGGACCTCTGGGGGCTATAATTGAAGTTGTAATTAGATGCCTTCAACCAATATGCCATCTTTAAATAAACAAACAAATGAATATCCTTTGTATTTCTTTCCTGCAAAGCTAAAAAATTGTAAAGCTTCTAAATTGTAGGAGGTGGTGGGAGGGAAGAAAGGAGAAGAGTGTGTGGCCTCCAAAGCCAAAGCAAATATGTTGAGGCCCAGGGTAAAATTTTCACTAGAAATATACAGCTGAAAATATGAGTGAATTTGGTTCTCTAGGCAACACATTTACAATGACTCACTGATTACATACTGTCAGAGAAAGATCACTGATTTTGTATTCAGAGTCCCTGGGTTTTAATCCTAGCTGTTATGGATTATGATTTTGGGAAAGTCACTTAGCCTTTTGGGGCTTCAATTTCCTTACCTGTAAAATGAGGAGATATGATTCGATGATCTCTAAGTCCCTTACAGTTCTGAGTCTATGATAAAGCTCAAAAGTCCTTTATGACGCTGTTACTTTACATACTGGAAACTTAGTGCTACCTGGCCCTTCCATCTGCCCTGAACTGAACATAAACATGAACCCCCTTTTATGGGTTGTCTCTTCCAATCAGAATGTGAACTCTTTAACATGAAGAGGCTGCCCTGATTTTCTGTTTGTATCCCCAGCACTTAGCACAGTGCTTGGCACACCGTAAGGGCTTAATAAATACTTTTCCTTTCTATTCCACTGGAGGACTTAGAGTGGCATCAAACTTTTAAACTAACGAAAGGTCCCCAAAGCAGAAATGCTCTCAGTCTTCATCTATTGTTACAGGACCTGAACCTTCCCCAGAAAACACATCTGGCTTCTTGGATAGCTTCACCATTGCCACCTACGAGCCATATCAAACGTCCAGGGACTAAAGAAGTAAGCTCACCAACAAGAAGGCCCTGGAAGATGTCCAGCCCACTCGTCCTGAAACCACACTCATCCTAACACACCCACACAGGGCTGGGCTTATAAAAAGAATAGCTCAGATGTCTAAGCAACTTATGTACAGTAACCTGAAGTGGGCTAACCATAGACAGTGATCTCCCTGGTTGTCATTGTTCTCTCTTCTCCTTGAGCTGCTGGGAGGTACACATGAGGAATGAAGTTGCTTTGAGTTGTCTTTTTTTTTTTTGGCCTCCTGGGATCATGGGGATTTATAATGACAATAACTGCCATGTCTATGTTTCTTTAAAGTTCTGAAAGCCCTTTTTACTCATTAGCTCATGGGTCATTATAGGTATTATTTCAGGTATTGTTATTCCTGTTCTACATATGAGGAAACTAAGGCTCCATGGCCATAATTACTAAAGATCAGAGGTAGGATTTGAACTCAGCTCTTCCTGACTCCCCAGTCCAGCTACATTGCAAACAGCAACAGCCACCTAAGAGAGAAACTGCAATGGTATGGCGGGAAGGGCAATTTGCTTGGTTTCAAAAGACCAGGGCTGAAGTCAAGGCTCTTCCTCTTACAGGATCTTGAGCAAGTCACCAAGCTTTTTTGATAAAATGGGGGGATCATCATGCTGATACTACCTACCTTACAGAGTCATCACCGAGATCAAGCAAGATAAAGCATAAAACAGTGAAAGGGCCTTAGGAATCAATCCAGTCCTTTCACTTTATAGATGAGAAGGCTGAGGCCTAGAAAGGTTAAATAACTTGGGCTAGGGAAAAAAAAAAACCAAACCCCAAGCCTCCTGACTCACAGTGCCACACAAATGCAAGCTATGAGAATTGTTATTGTGAATCTAAGAAGAGACTTCCCAGGTGGTCTGTGCAGGAGGAGCCATTGATCCTAATTTGACCTTTTCAGTCAGACCTGACTCTACAAATTATAATCTACTCTCAAGTGGCATCATCTCCAAAAATAAAGGACTTGACAAAACCATTACCAGAGTTTTAGAACTTCATGTTACAAAACAGGATAAAGAATTGTCTAAGCAAAAATGAAACTTATTAGATCACTATTCAAGTGAAAAGCATACACAATACCAAAAAGTGATAGGAAAAAGCTAGGTTCAAGATATATATTGAGGTAGAAGAGGTTGCAGGAAGGTAATTTAAGGAAAAGGAGTCTCAAGATTTCACTTGCTAAGGGTTTCTTACCCAGGGAGAATACTGGGAACTTCACGATTTAACCCACAGATGATTTACTATTTAGAAACTCAAACACCTAATCTTCCCCAGACTTGGAATGTTCCATTCACTCCAAGAGCAGCTCCATTTCCCCCCTTTACTTGAAGCATTGGTAGTTTTTCATTTGTTTGTTTGTTTTTTAAAGCAACCTTTCTGGTGGAAAGTTCTTTCCAGTGACTACATGGAAACCCCCTCCAAGCCCCAATTCTTAGGCTTTGTTAGTAAATGCCTGTGGATTCTGGAGGATGAAAGCCTATTGATGCTGGGGAGAAAGGGTGAAAGGAAGAAACAAAAGCTCTAGAATGACAGGGTCTCACCTCAGACTGGTTCCTCAAACAGTAGATACACCTAGGCTTTGGGATTGACAAGGAAACCAGCTGCACTAATCCAAAGAGTTGATCCAGAAGCCAGCCACATGCTTCTCTGGCTTGAAAATGAGCAGTGCTATGGGGTTAAAAAAAAATGCATAGTTTTGATTAATTACTCTGAGGGATGGCTAATTACAGCTTTTATTTTATCACTATTTTCACTTTCAGAGACAGAGGAGAATAAATGGCACTTTGCCATTTCATCCTTCCAGTCTACTAAAAGAGCTCTAGGGTTCAGCACTTCTACCAAATATACCCCTCCCCACAGCTTGGGCAAAGGACTACAAGGGCTGGAAGCCACGGAGGACCTTTTCAACTTAGAGCTTCTCCACGAAGCATCTTTCAGGGCTCGGGTGGAGGGATGGATTCATCCCTCTTGTCCCCTTTCAAATCAGGCATCAAAACACGAGCTCGAAGTAGTGCAAAATCATGTGGTCAGATGTACCCAAGAGGACACTGACTGAAACGCGTGACCACAATCTACAGGGAGAGGGGAAGAGGTAGGGTGAACGGTGCACATCCTGCCCTTGAACAATGCACAAGCTCTCATCAGAGGGGGATGCTGCGGCTTGTTCATACGTAGCCTTTTTGCCTCAGAAGGGCAAAATCGAAGGATTCTTCTCGCTGCCTCTCACACTTTTCTCTCCCCTTTTACACCCTTTAAGGGCTACTCACCCCTAAGCCACGCCAGCCAGCTGTCGCACAGTCCTTCCTGGGTGAAGTCACTGCCCAACGTTGGCGCTAGGAAAATCAGTCGGCCTCCCGCAACAAATCCATGGTGGCTTTCCCAGAGTCTTCTGCAAACCCTTTCAGTAAGGAGTCCTTAGCCACACAGACACACACACACACACACACACACACACACAACCCCCGCTCTTCCCAAGGTAGTGGTTGAAACCCAGGCCACCCCAGCCCCTCTGCTAACTGTCCCCACCCCCTGAAGTCCAGATCCTCCTTAAAGTGACAACGCACCCTCTCTGCAAAGAGCTCTCCAAGCCAAACATTCTTTATATTGCAACAGAAGCAGCTAAAAATAGCCCTGCATGGAAATGGCGGGGGGAGCTCAGCATTGCCCCTCCGCCTCCGTGGCGTTCTGCACCCCACTGGTAGGCAGAGACGTGCGAACCAGAAAGCAGGGATGCAGGAGCAAACCCTCGGGTCCAGCTGGGAGGCTGGGGGAAGGACGCTGACCTACAGCTGGTTTCGTTCTCCCAACTCCCGCCCCCCTGCTTTTCTTCTCACAAATAGCCCAATCCGGCCATCGGAGCTCCAGTGAGTTGGCTTTAAGGTGGACTAAAAGTGGGAAGCTTGTCGGGAGGACCTTAAGGGAAGCTTGTGTCTGAGAAACTTTAATTCTTTCCGTGCCCCCCACCCCCCAGGGCTTAAAAGGAGAAAGTGAACCGGCCAGAACTTGAAGTACACAGATCTTCCAAATCAAAGACAAATATTAACATATTAACATAATCTAATAAAGATTCCATGTCAGTGCTGTAAATTTAAGTTGCATGCTCTCAGGCTTTTTTTTTCCTCCAAAAGATACTTTTCTCAGATTTAGTTATGCATTTATTATTTGCAAATACTGTAAACAGCGGCATCTTGCAGTTGTTGTTCAGTCATTTCAGTCATATCCGACTCTTCGTGACGCCATTTAGGGTTTTTCTTGGCAAAGGTAGTGGAGTGATTGGCCATTTCCTTCTCCAGCTCATTTTACAGATGAGGAAACTGAGGCAAAAAAGTGAAGTGACTTGTCCAGGGTCACACTGCTAGGAAGTGTCTGAGGCCAGATTTGAATTTAGGGAGAAGACTCTCTGACTCCAAGGTTTGGCACTTTATCCACTGCGCCACCTAGGGCGCAGAGAAGGCACTTAAAATTAATGAATAATTATTTCATTGACTCAATACTGAAGCCATCACACACACACACACTCACACACACACCCCTATCCTGTCAAATTATACCTCCACATTTTCCCTTCTGCACACATTGCTTTGTATTTATAGAAAACATATCTAATGTGCTGTATGCCTCCAATATTGGACCTACTGTGTTCATAGCAGTTAGTTGGAGAAGTTCTGTGTACCATTTTTATAAAAATTTCTATTTAAGCCTTGTTTCTTTTAGGTTGGGCCCTACTTCTTTCAGACCTATGAGTCTGGAAGCTAATCTGGTTGGCTCCTTATATTTCTTTAGCATTATTCTTTTCAAAGGCTAGCCAAAAGCACATTGGAAAATGTAATCTGGCTGGCATCCTGGGATCTTCTTGCTAATGATGATTTACTTTTCCTTTTATTCATTCAACCCTCTAAATCATCTACCTACCAAATTAGTCACTTTTACCTTAGCCATCTATTTTCACCAGTTAGTACCTTTACTTACCAAGTTACACATACTCTTGTTGTGCTCTATTCAAGGTTCCACAAACATTTATAAAGTTTCTAACTATATTTAAGTTACTGCAAGTCCTAGATCCTGGGGTTAAAAAAAAAAGATTATATTCTCTCCCTTCAAGGAAGGGCAAAAATAGGGGCAGCACAAATATGGGTATAACACAAATTAGTATCATGCATGGTACATTGTGATACAGTAAAGGACATATTCCCCAAAGTACTCTAAGAACATTTTTAGGGAAAATTCCACAGTAAAGGTGATACTTGAGCTGAGCCTTTAAGAAAAGAAAGATTGTGAAAGGGGAAGTTAGAGAGGAAGTGTTCTCCAGCCACAGAGGATAGAATGCAGGAATGCACACAGGTAAGGGACAGCTTGGCAAATTTGGGGAGCAGCCAATAGTCAAGTGTGGCTGAAACGTAGAGTATGTCGAGGGGAGTAATGTCAAATAAAGCTGGAGAAATAGGTTGAAGCCCAGGTTTCAAATGCCAATGAACAAGACAGTGCCTCTCTCTGCTCCCAGCAATATCTCTGGCTATCCCCTATGCTTGGAATGCTCTCCCCCCTCAACTTCACTGACTTCCCTGGCTTCCTTCAAGTCCCAACTTAAATCCCATTTTTTACATGAAGCCTTTTCTAACCCCTCTTAATTCTAGAGCCTTCTATCTATTAATTATTTCCCATTTATCCTGTATATAGCTTGCTTTGTATATATTTGTTTGCATGTTCTCTCCCCCATTAGACTGTAAACTCCTTGAGAGCAGGAACTGTCTTTTGCCTTTTTCTGAATCCCCAGCACTTAGCCTAATGGCCAGCACATAGTGGGCACTTAATAAATGTTCACTGATTGATTGCCAAATTAAGGAGTCTTTGTTTTATTCTTGTATCGTTAGGACCAACTAAAGGTTTTTGAGCAAAAGAATTAGACCAATGCCTTAGTAAATTTATTTTGGTAGTTGAATAAAGGATGAATTAGAGGCAGGAAGTTTATATCTATGGTTCTTCTGGGTGTGTGCATTCATCACACTACAATTCTACAGAGTAAGCCTGGCCAGGAGGAATGGGAAGCCCTCAAGAATTAAATTCTGGAGACACAAAGCGAGATAACCTTTTATGAGGAAGAAATGGGGCTGTCTAAAGAGACCAATGAGAATGATCAGGGAACTCATTAACCAACTTAGATTTTTAAAAGACATACGTAGAAGATAAAGCAAGGCCAGAGAGCAGAGAATAAGTAGAAAACTGTGGAATAGTCCTGTAAAAATAGTGCCAGGAATGCTAAAGCTCAGAATGAGCTGATGCTGGCAAGGGAAGCTAAGGACAACAAGAAAGTGGAGGTGGTAGGGTGGGGTGGGAATGGAAAACTATATTAAGGAAAGGAGGAAGATCAAAAAAGGAATAGAACTGTTGCTTGGGGGATGTGGATAATATGACTACCTGATGAGAGAGAGACAGAGAGAAGATGGAAGTGCACGATTCCTGTTTTGTTTGCCAAGGAAAATGATTGTTGGAATGGAAAGGACAACACAAAAATACCCAGTGAGGAGGTGATACTCAAGCTAAATTAGCATATAGTTAAGAGAGGATCAGTCTGTTCTTGATGAATGCAAGTCATCTGTCCCACCTGAATGACATCTTCAGGTGAGGAAAGAGCTGCTAGATAAAATTGTAGAGCCAGGGTTGGTGATTGAAAGATGGGAGAGGTGCCATAGACTGTTGGTTTGCTTTTTTTTTTGGCTAGGCAATGGGGTTAAGTGACTTGCCCAGGGTCACACAGCTAGTAAGTGTTATGTGTCTCAGGCTGGATTTGAACCCAGGTCCTCCTGACTCCAGGGCTGGTGCTCTATTCACTGCACCACCTAGCTGCCCCATAAATTAATCTCCATGTGTCTCCTGGATTTTTTTTTTTTTTGGTGAGGCAATTGGGGTTAAGTGACTTGCCCAGAGTCACACAGTTAGTGAGTGTTAGGTGTCTGAGTACAGATTTGAACTGAGGTCCTCCTGACTGCAGGACTGGTGCTCTATCCACTGTACTACCTAGCTGCCCCTACAAGATTTTGAGCTCCAAATTTTCTCTCTCCCTGCTTCCCTCTCCTCCCCTCTTCCTAAAACAGTAGGCAATTTGTATAGGTGATATATGTTCAATTATGTAGAACATATTTGCATATTAGTCACAGTTGTGAAAGAAGAAATGAATCAAAAGGGGAAAAAAAACACCAAAAAAAGTGAAAAAAAGTATGTTTCATCCCACATTCAGAGTCCATCAGTTCTTTATCTGGATGTGGATAGCATTTTCCTTTGTGAGTCCTTCTGTGTTGCTGAGAAGAGCTAAATCATTCATAGTTGATTTTCACACAATGTTGCTGATACTGTGTACAATGTTTTCCTGGTTCTGCTCATTTCACTTTGTGTCAGTTTGTACAAGTCTTTCCAGGTTTTTTTGAAATCTGCCTGCTCAAACTTTCTCATTGCACAATAGTATTCCATTATATTTATACATCACACCTTGTTCAGTCATTCCATAATTGATAGGCATCCTCTCACTTTCCAATATTTTGCCACCACAAAAATGGCTGTTATAAATAATTTTGCACATGTAGGTCCTTTTCCCTTTTTTGATGATCTCTTTGGGATACAGCCCTAGTAGTGGTATTGTATTGCTGGATCAAAGGGTATGCACATTTTTATAGCCCTTTGGACATAGTTCCAAATTGCTCTCCAGAATGGTTGGATCAGTTCACAATTTCACCAACAGTGCATTGGTGCCCCAATTTTCCCACATCCTCCAACATTTTCCTTTTTTGTCACATTATCCAATCTGATAGGTGTGAGGTGGTACCTCAGAGTTGATTTAATTTGCATTTCTCTACTCAAAAGAAAAAATATTTCTTTTAAAAGATCAACTTCTCGTGTGTGTGTGTGTGTGTGTGTGTGTGTGTGTGTGTGTGTGTGTATGATAGGAGAGGAATGCTTACAGCATAGTCTGAAATATATGTGTGGCCAACAGTATGATATGGCAGACAACTTTGAGTTAAAAGAAGCAAATTTAGTCCATGATTTAAGGAAAAACTTCCTAAAAATGAGTGAGGGAGGCAGAGGGTTTCAGTTGTTTTCAGTAATGTCTGACTCTTTGTGACCCCATTTGGGGTTTTCTTGGCAAAGAGTGGCTTGCCATTTCCTCCTCTAGTTCATTTTACAGATGAGGAAACTGAGGCAAAAAGGGTTAAGTGACTTGCCCAGAATCACATAGCTAATAAGTGTCTGAGGCCAGATTTGAACTCAGAAACACTCATCTTCCTGACTTTGGCCCAGTCACTAAAATATCTAGCTGCTATTAGAGCTATTCAAAAAAGAAGGTAGTGGATTTTCCCTTTTTGGAGGTCTTTGAGCAAACGCTAAATGACTACATGTATGTTGTATTTTGAGAAGATCCTTTTGCCAATATGAGTTAGACTAGGTGGATGCTGAATTCTCGGACTCTGAAATTCTGGGAATTATAGGCAATCCCTACATCACTTCTCTCATACCCTTCATACCAGTAGGATCTCCCAAGCTTTCAGAGCTCTCAGTGTCACCATACCCTTGGAAACTTTTCTTGTATTGATAAAACCTTGACAGTTTATGGAGAGCTTCAAAAACCTATTCCTACTGGTTACCCTGATGGTGGAAGATTTCCCTTTTTAATGAAACGTAAAAGCCTTCTATGTGTCAAGGTGGATACAGTAACCAAGTCCTCCCAGGCCATATGGATTCCCCCAAAGAAGATCGGAAGATATGGAGACCCACCTTTCCCCTTGAGAGTGAACCTGAGAATAATCCCTTTGGCCCTCAACAACATTGGGGAAAAGAATTCTTTATTGCCCCTGAGCTCTAGAAACTTCTGCTTATTATGTGTTAAAAAAGTAGATATGAAACAGGTGTTAACATATGTAACCAATGAAATCTGGCCCAATTGGGTTCTGTTTTTTTTTTTTCTTATTCACCCTTGGAAAACCATAAAAACTTTCTATGGGTACTTTTCAGTCTTCCATACCAGTCCCTATTGTTTCATTAAAACCACAGAAAACTATCCCAGGTATCTTTTTAAAGTCTCTCAGAATAATGCCTCTTCCCTAGAACTATGACTTCTTCCAACGCCAAGATTTACAACCAGCTGTAGATATGTATCATCACCTGTAAGCTTTTAGTGTCTGGCTCTCTTTGAATTGGCTCTCACCCAGATCAGAGGACTAAAAAGACACCAGAGGCTAAGCTAGGGAGAGACTTGAATAATGAGTGTGGTTTTAGGTGTCATATAGTTGCTCCTCTCTTCAGTGTTGCCTTTAGTCTCTTGTCCACCTGCTTTGCATTCCTGACTGCTAGCCTTGCTTATCTGGACCTTACTTTTGGCAGAATACTTTGATGGGACTCAAAAAACCCAACATGGGGTTTATCAAAAAAGTGTCACCTACTTCCTCAACTACTTCGGCTCTCCTAGTTGCCAACTATGTTCGTGGGCTATGGATATGCCATCTCGTTCTTCTGTCTGGTACTGAATGACTTTTATTTTTCATGACTTATTTGGACTCTTACTCAATGTTCCCCAACCCTTTTTGTTTATGCGCTCATGTTCTTCCATTCATGTTGTGCCTCCCAACCTCCTCAGCTCGCTGCTGTCCCCAAGTCCTAGCGTACTAAAGCTTCTCACTAGATCCAGGATGGGAGCTATTGGGGCTTAAGTACTAGTCATCCAGGTTGAACTTCCAGCCGCAAGTCAGAGACGGAGTTCCTACATGTCCAACAGCTTTCTGAAACCATAATGACTCTCCTGGCTGCCAATCCAGCAATTTGGCCCTTCCATTGCCCGAATATGTAGATGGAAGATGGAAAAAATCAAATGAAGGTCATCATGTTCCCTTCTAGACCTACGTGGAAACGTGCATCTCATAGAGAAGAGGGGTAAATCTCATTCTAATTCTTTGTACTAAGCTTCTGTTATCCCTGGAAGAGAAACAACTGATGTGGGAAAAACAGGACCACCTGACCCAGATCTGGCTAGAATGGGAGATGGCACAGGGGAAATATTTTGTGACAGTATAGATCTAGCTTCATCTTATCACATACTCATTGATGTGAATTCATAGCTTATTTTAAGAATAAGCTTTCAAGTACAAAAATTGGGAGAAATATAAGATAAAAATGAGACTAGTCATAAAAGATTTAATAAAGTTAAAGTGTTTATTGTCATATATGGGGAAATGGTATTTGTAACTCTTAAGAATATAGGGTGGTTAGGGTATATGTAGGTAAAAAGCTTCGATTTGAGTTGATTATGATGGGATGCTCCTAGAAAATAAAATCAGGTAGGGAGAGGTAAAATGGAACAATTATCTCAAACAAAAAAGGCATAAATAGATGACCCTCTGCAGTAGAGGGAGGATGGGCATTGAGGGAAACTTGTTCTTATTGGAACTGGGCTAAAGATGGAATAATATAAGCATTTAGTTGGATTTAAAAGTCTTCTTAACCTATAGAGAAATAGGATGGCAAGGGGACAGGACAAAGTAGGGACTCTTAGAAGGGTGTGCAGAATAGGGAGGCAGGGGTCAGAAGTAAAATAGACTTCTGAGGAGGGATAATGTAAAAAGAAAGAGAAGGATAAACAGTGGTAGAAAATAGGAAGGAAAGAAATACACAACTAGTAATTTTAACTTTGAATGTGAATGGTATGAACTCATCCACAAAATGGAAACAGATAACAGAATGAACCAAGAATCAGAATCTGACAATATGTTCACAGGAAATACATTTTAAAACAAGACACACATAGAGTAAAAATAAAGAACTGAAGTAGAATTTATTATGCTTCAGCTGATGTAAAAAAAAAGCATAAGTAGTAATGATCTCAAAGTTAAATCTAAAATTAATTAAAAGATAAGCGAGGAAATTATATTATGTTAAAAGGTACCATAGATGATGAAGTAATATCAATACTAAACATATGTGCACCAAATTTTATAGCATCCAAATTTATAAAGGAATAAGAGAATGTATTACAGGTGGGAATAAATAGCAAAACTATAATAGTGGGGGATTTCAACTTTCCTCTCTCCAAACCAGATAAATCTAACCAAAAAAAGAAAAGTCAAAGAGACAAGTAGAATCTTGGATAAGCTAGATATGATGGACATTTGGAGAGAATTGAATGAGAATACAAAGAAATATATTTTTCTCAGTGGTACATGACAACTTTACAAAAAATAATCATATACCAGGGCATAGAAACATTATAGTCAAATGCAGAAAAGCAGAAATATTAACTGCATTCTTTTCAGATAAGCAGTTGGGAGCAGCAGGACCATGATCATTGTCTTCCCCTCCTTCTTCCAAAAGGCATATGGATGGTGGGTCTGGAGTCTTAAGGACCAGTTTCTGGGACTGAGTAGAGACCCAATCGCAGATCCGGGTTCCCAAGAGGGGACAATGGAATTTCCTCAGGGATGTCATATATTCTGAATAAAAGCCTTTAGTCTAATCCATCTTCAGACTCTGTTGGAAAAACTTTCCCTTCAAGATAGCCAACCAGGGTATAGGACTAGTCTGCCTGGGGCTCCATGTCTCTGTACCTTCAAACTTTATCTTCCTGATTTCAGTCCTAATAGAAACTAGCTGCTCTGATGTCTGCTAGTCTGACTTCACCTATGTCCTGTGTCAGCTTCATGACTTCAGCTATGCTTCATAGCAATTGTTTGACCTGGCCATGCCCATTGGCTCCAAGTCTGGATTGCCAACATCTACTAACTTGAGATCATCTTGCTTCTCAGCTTATTGGTAGATTGCAATGAATAGCTCTAACTTTAAATATTCTAGATCCATACTTCTCTCTCATCCTTGGCACCTGGATTCACTATCCACAATCTCATTACTGTCTAAAACCAATGAATTATACTATTCTTGGTCACTAAATTTGTAGTTGGCATCATCATTTTGTCCTCAGAGCCCTCATTTAGCAATCCTTCAGATACCCTCAAGAAAAGGGAACCCCAGGGACTTGTTATCCAACAAGGAACCACTTCCAAGTGCCTGGAGAAAAAAAATGTTGGATTTTCTTTTGTTAAGGTAGCTAATACATGGTGCCTGTATGAAAGTCTAGAGGCCCGCAACTATGAGCGCAAATCTTGGGAATGATGTGGAACTTTCCTCGTTCAGAACTAGAGAGACTGAGAATCATTTGGAGAGTAAACTTATCTTCTTCTTTAGTCATTGTTCCCAGCACTTCCTAAAAAGGAAACCTTGGAAAAAAAAATGGTGCAGCTAGGTGGTACAGTGGATAGAATACTGGCTTTGGAGTCAGGAGGACCCAAGTTCAAATCGGCCTTAGACACTTAACACTTACTAGCTGTGTGAATCTGGGCAAATCACTTAACCACATTGCCTAGTCAAAAAAAAAAAACAAACAAAACTTGATTCCATTTCTACTGCTTGCCTTTAACTAAAAGACTAAAATTACTGCCTGCTTATTGAAGTAATCACAAGGTACTTGACTCATCAAACCCATCATTTTAGGGAGTACGACTTTGTTCAAGGTGAAGGCAAAGCAATAGAATGAAAAATAGTTATAAAATTGGGACTAATGTCCTCTTTCCCCATTATAACTTGGGTCCTGATATTTCTTGAGTGCTTTTGATGATAGCTGACTTACGTCACTTTTTGTTTCTCTTCAGATCTGGGAAAGCATACTCAGCTTGCCCAAGATATTCTGGGCTTCTATGAGCACTAAAGCCATGCAACGTGGAGTGTATGGGGGTGTTCAGGGAGGACTCTCTCCTCTGGTGAGAGACGGCTTGCTAAACCCTTTTCAGGGCTGCTCACCTACTTTTGGTGTCTGCCTGTCACCCAACTCTCACCTGTGGCTCCAAGAAACTGTAGCATGTGCAGCAGCCACACCATGTGGTGAGTTATGGAGGATGCCTACCCAAGCATGTGAAGACTTCTCTTGGCCATGTGGAAAATATGGGTGGACAAGAACAATTGTTTCAAGGGACATGAATGTGGCTGAAGTAAGTGCTATGGAGCACTTAGAGCATTGTAAGACATCAAAGATTCCTAACTTTGGACTTGCCACTGGAATTCAATGACTCTGGAAGAGAGTGAAGCTGACAACTCTGAGCAACACTGCCTCACTTAAATACAGCCCACATCCAAGTCAATACATCACTCATCCACTGTTTTATCTATCACATCAATATCATGATGTCATTGGTCTTCTTGGGAAATGAAGGATGAACAACACTACTTCAAGATAGATAGTACGGTCTTGGCCAAAAATAGATTAAATTTCAGAGAATTTTTCTCTAGATTCTGTAGAGCCCTCTTAAAGCAACTACCCTATCACCAAGTCACTCCCTGGAACCCAAAAATATACCTTTACTCATGTATCTTAATCCCAAGGTCAGCTTTGCCAATTGAGAAAGTAAGCCTCAGCAGACTAAAAATGAAAAGCAGCATACCAAGGTCTGCATTCTAGTCTCCTGGTTGTCCTTTCTCCTATACTAACATGTATCTCGTACCTTTTAAGTTTTTCAAGTTCTTCCAGCCTCCTCAGGCTCCTGCAATACAGTTTAAGTGAAGAATCAGATCATTGACTAGCCAAAAATCAAGAAAACTTTTTTCTCATATGGGGGAAAAATATGAAGCTACAGCAGCATCCCTTGACTGGGATGCTGAAGACATAGTCTAGCCCTGGCTCTGCCCACTTCTGGGTAGCTTTGAACTTTCTTTTCATTTAAAAAAATTATTTTTAACTTATGGAATAAAATTCCATGGCATAGTACAATAAAAGGATGATTGTACATGAAATTGCAAAAAAAAAAATCCAAAATAGGTTTTTCCCTTGGACAATTAGGTCTCCCTGCTCTAACTCCTTTGCTAGACACATGCTTGCCCTCTGCTGCCACCTCGTGCCCAAGATTGTTTATAGGATAGGAATGGAATTCTCTTTAAACCCCAAAGTTTATTATTATATTAGCCTAGAAACTGATGGGTGATAAAGGAATGAAGTAGAGAATATTTTAAATGTTTTATCTACATACAGAAAAAGAATTGTAGAGTCTGAATGGAGATTGAAGCATACTATTTGCTCTTTTTTTTTCCCTTTGTTTCTTGTGGTTCCTATTGGTTCTAATTCTTCTTTATACCATAACTAATGTGAAAATATGTTTAATAAGAATGTATATGTGGAACCTATGTCAGATTTCATGCCCTCTTGGGGAGGGAGGGGGGAGAGTTTAAAACTCAAAAGTTTGGGGAAGTGAATGTTAAACTAAAAATAAATAATTTTTTAAAAAAAGTAAAATTGGCCAAATGGAAAAGGAGATGCAAAGGCTCAATGAAAAAAAATTGCTTTAAAATTAGAGTTGGCCAAGGAAACTAAGGATTCCATGAAACATAAAAAAAGAAAAATATTTTACTTTTTCTTCTAGCATTAAAAAAGCAACTGACATGGGAAATAGATTGTGGAGAGATATTTAAGAATTATGAAGCCATGATCAAAAATGTGTTGTGATATTTCCCATCATGAATAGACACAATGAATGGTATTCAAAGTTGTCATTGTTGCTACTTTTATTTTGTAATATTTAGTAGGTGATGGATATTTGAGCAGTTGTAACTGAGCAACCTGATATTGGAATGAATTAAGATGAGAGAATATTTAGAGTATTTACATTTTTTTCTCTTATTAACTTGAACATTTCAACATACAAAGAACAAAAAATTGTACATGGAAATCATGAACTTGTTAAGAGTTTTTAAAGCATGTGTATTGAATTTACTGTGGTAGTAACAAAATTGCCCAATGTGTTCATTTATCTTGCTTAACTATACTTTCTCTAAGAGGGATTCCGGAAGGGGAGAGATGATTGTAACTAAGTGATATAGGGCAGAGGTGTCAAATACCAAGCCGGTTGGAAACCCTTTAGGCTGACCTAACCAGATTAAAATTTAATTAGGAAATAGTTAACAAAATAAACAAATACAGCATTAACATTTTCTAAGTCATTATGCAGTCCACAGGGATCCTGTGGTTACTATTTGAGTTTGACACCACTGATGTGGAGGATTTGGAGTTAGTAGGACCTGAGTCCAAATCCTGTCTCAGACACTTGCTATATAACCAGGACAAGTGACAACATCTTAGTTTCAGTTTCATCATACATAAAATAGGGATACTAGCACCAATCTCACAAATTGTCAGGAGTAAATGAGATAACATGTAGAGTACATTGCAAACCTTAAAGCATTATATAAATGCTAGTTAATGAGATGTAAAGAAATTATCACCAACCAAAATAAACAGAATACTTAGTTTATGAAGAGAAGTTACAAACATTTTCTATTTTAAGAGTTGACTTCTGTCAGGTATTTGGAGTTCAAAACATCTTCCCATAGAAAAGGTCACATATTGGGTTCCTGAACCAGCTCTAGAAAGTCTACTTAACAAGAATAAGTACATTGCAATACGGTTTTAATGAAAGAGTATTAGACAATACTCCTGTAAAAAGTATTTCAAATAAATTGTGGGCAAAATTCGAGCAGTATATTGTATTTCTGGCAGCTAGGTGGTGCAGTGGACATAGTGTCAGGCCTAAAGTCAGAAGGACCTGAGTTCAAATCCCACTGAGTTCAAATACTAGTTGTGACCCCATGCAAGTCACTTAACCCTGTTTGCCTCAGTTTCCTCATGTGTAAAATAAGCTAGAGAAGGAAATGGCAAACGATTTCAATATCTCTACTGAGAAAATCCCAAATGAGGTCACAAAGAACAGGACACTCACTGAAACAAATGAACAACAGATAGTATTTCTGTGGGTAGAAAAAGCTCAAATTTGAATTCAAATAACAAAACATTGGAAACAGCTCTGCCCCAAGAAGCACCTGTAGTAATAAATCAGAAAGCTGTCTCTTAGCACTTTGTTTCTTCTGCCCTACTAATACATGGACAAAAATTTTTAAGCTGAAGATGGGTCACTGCCTGAGTGCGTAGTTATTAGCTCAAGGGTTTTTGCTTACAACCCTGTCAGGTCCTGATAGCAGAGAATAGCTGTGTCAGGCCAGAGGACTTTGAAGTCAGGTCTTCCTGCCTATAGGCAGGTGGTAAATGCACATGGAGGCATAGACATAGGAGTATGCCAGAGCCAGTTTTGATGCTGTCCCAAGAGTTGATTGCTAAAATTTCAGTATGAGAATTTGTACCTCAGAAATAGGCAATAGAACCTGGAGAACATTGTATACAGTAACAGCAATATTGCATGATGATCAACTGTGAAAGACTTAGCTATTCTCAGGAATACAATGATCCAAGATCATTCTGAAGGACTTGTGATGAAAAATGCTGTCCACCTCCAGAGAAAGAACTGATGGAGTCTGAAAGCAGATTGAAGCAAACTTTTTTTTTTTAACTTTCTGATATAATCGTATTAGTTTCTGATGTCAAATTATTTGACAGTGCCAAGGGTTTTGGTGGCAAGAACTGTCTTTTCTGGCTCATTTCCGAGGCTGTACTACAGCATATATGGGAATGATTGCCAGGCTGCATCTCCACAAGGGTTGTTTCCCAAGATTATATCTGTGGGCACTATGCTGGAAATATTGCTATTCCCAATGTACTTGAGCTCAGTGTTCTGGGCTGTCTGTTGGGGACTTAATGGGGATAGTGGTCAGTGTGGTGAAGGTGGTAGTTTGACTTAATAGTAGCTAATAATAATAATAACTAGCATTTATATAGTGCTTTCAGGTTTGTAAAGTGCTTTATGAATATTATTTCATTTGATTCTTGTAACAACCCTGGGAGGTAAATGTTATTATTATCTTCACTTTTATATAGATAAGGAAACTGAGGCAGACAGGCTAAGTGACTTGTCCAGGGTCATGCAGCTAGTAAGTATCTGAGGCTGGATTTAAAGTCAGTTCTTCCTGACTCCAGGTCAGGCACTCTACCTACTGGACAACATAGTTGCTCCTGCCTCTCCCTCAGTTCAGTACCTGTTAGCCAAGAGGTGAGAAGCATGCTTCATCATTGGTATTCTGGAACCATGATTGACCATTCTATTGATCAGAATTCTAAAATCTAAGTTGTTTATATTTGGAAATGTGTTTTGCATGATTACACAAATTTGTAATGGGTTTTGTTTTTGTTCCCTTCTCAATGAGTGGGAGGGTGGGGGAATAAAATTGAATTTTAAAAACCATACAAAAACAAAGCTGTTGCATTGTTGTAGTCAAAATGAGCAAGTTATTAGATGGTCTGTCTTTGGCCCAGAGATGGAGACAAAGACTGGGACAGACAGAGACACAAATTGAAGCAGAAAGAGCACTTGGGCAGATGTCTGCATACCTGAAGTACACCATTCCTACAATATCCTCTTGCCTCGATGCCAGGCTTCAGATCTGTTTCCCCATCCTCCTCTTCTGTTTCCTCTTTCTGTCTACATGGTCTGTAGTTTATGCCAATGACAAACTCATGTTTGCCCCCTCCTTTGCCCAAATAATTCTCCCTCATATTTCCTCCTCTGTTTCCTGGGTTTCCTTATATGAGTATATTTTCTTAATATAAAATGCTATCCTCACCCCATACCTTTACCTGTCCTGTTTCTTTTGAATATAGTATGCCTGTTCAGAGCAATATTCCAATTATGGGTTTCATTCTGACAAGTTTCAGTAATGTCTATGAGGTCAAATTTCATTTGTTGGTGAAAGTTTTGGCATTTGTATATAGAAACTTCAATCTATGGAATTTACTTTTGTTGTTGTTCAGTTATTTTTCAGTTGTATCTGACTCTTTGTGACCCCATTTGGGGTTTTCTCAGCAAAGAAACTGGAATGGTTTGCCTTTTCCTTCTGCAATTCATGTTACAGATGAGGAAAATGAGGCAAACAGGGTTACGTGACTTGCTCATGGTCACACAACTAGTAATTGTCTGAGGCCAGATTTGAACTCAGCTCCTCCAACTTCAGGGCCAATACTCTATCCACATGCCACATAGTTGCCCCAAAGCAATAAATACTGAAATATTTACAGTTCTAAAATCATGCACATTATTTTATATTGCTTATCTACTTATACGTCACACATCTGAGCTTCTCTTGGCATACCTGCCAAGCAGGATATTTGATCTGTTCCTTTCTCTTTTTTTAAAAAATTATTTTTCCCCAATTACAATGCTTTTATATTCTCTCTAACCTCCCTTTCTGTTGGAAAAGAAAAAAAGAAAAACTAAACCTTTGTGGCAAATGTGCATAAAAAATTTAAACAAATTCTTACATTGGCCCTGTCCAAAAATGTATGTCTCATTCTGCATCTTAAGTCCATCACTTCCTGGTCAGCATGCTTCATTATTGGTCCTTTGGAATTCTGGTCCACTTCCCTTTCAAATAGTTGTTTCTTTAGTATTCCTTAAACCTACATTTCCCTTTCATAACTCTTTCATAAGAGAGGCAGAATGGTATAATGAACAGAGAGTAAGTCTCAGAATTAGAAAGGCCTGGGTTTAAGTTCAGCTTTTGATACATACTGACTGTATGAGCCCAAGCAGGTCATTTGGATTCTCAAAGTCTCAGAAAATGTTCAGACTAGAACTTGCAGAGCCATTTGTTAGGATGCATTGCTAGAAGGATTTACTCATGGGAAGAAGCTTAACTCAATGAAACTATAAGTATTATCCAAAAAAAATAATCTTTATAAGAGATCAATTCACAAATAACAAATTCATCTAAATATAGGTCCTAAAATTATGTCATTGATATGAAAAAATATATGTATAAGAACATATGTACACATGTGTGAATAATATATTAAATATGATAACAATGTAATAATATGTAAGGAATAGGAATATTTCTTATACATAAGAAACATATTTCTCATCAAAGCTCTAATTTTAGGAGCATGATTTATATTTAGATTAACCTATTTGTGAATAAATATATTACATATAAATAATATATAAATATATAATAAATATGTATTTCTTACATATGTATAAGAAATGTACATTTCTTATCAAAGCTCTAATTTTAGGAGTATGACATTTAGAGTAATCTGTTATTTGTGAATAAATATATATGAATAATATAGACCATATATCATATAAATATATAACACAAACTATAATATAAATAGATTATATGTAAATAATATATATTACATAAAATATAATATAGTAATGTATTAAAAGATATGCATTTTATATATGTATGCATATATGAGAAATATATACTTCTTATCAAAGATCTAATTTTAGGAGCATGACATATTTAGAATAATCTTTTATTTTTGAATTGATCTCTTATAAGGGGTTGCTTTTCTTTTGGACAAGACCTATGATTTCATTGGCATAAGGATTTCTTCATGAGGAGATTCCCTCTACCAATATATCCTAGCAAATATGTATACATATATGTGTTAATACACATATAATACATCATAGATTTAGAACTAGAAGAGCTCTTAGAGATCAGGTAGTTTAACTCCTTCAAATGAGGAAACTGAAGTCCAGTAAATGGAGGTGGCTTGCTCAAGTCATATTAGGCTAATGTATAAAACATGTTACTGTGAAAGCTGAACAGTTGTATTGTTGAAAGGAATCAAGGCTGAGGATGGTGAGTGGGTTGAGGGCTCTTAGTGCTCTTTTGGTCAGGGTTTTTAGGGACTCTGGGATTTTCAAAGCTGGTAGCAATAACAAGAATACAATGATGGCACACTCACAGACCATCACTGAGGTTCACTGGAGGAGGGGAAGGTGGGCACTGTCCTCAAGTTCTACATTTGTCCTCTTCTCCCCCCACCCACTAGCCCACCAACCTAAAGGTAGAGAGAGGGGGAAAATGAACTTAGGTCTTGTACAAGGCATTTAAGTTTGGGGGAGAGAGAGGACATTGTGGAGCAGTAGCCCATACACCAAGTTAAGACATTTTGGAGAAGGGAATTTTCACCACAAGAATAACAAGACGATATGAACAGGTACTAGGCCCATGATTTTATGGATCATAGGGAACTTCCAGAAGGAAATTCACTCTGCCAATGTAGGTTAATACCTTCTTTGCCATTTTCAATTTAGAGAATTGCCTGAGGCATTGGAAGGCTAAGTGACTTTCCTAGGATCACACAGCCAGCATGTGTCAGAGGCAGGTCTTGAACCCAAGTCTTCTGGTTCTGAGGCCAGCTTTCTACCCACTTTGCTACGACTGAGAGATTAATGGAAGAAGAATCAATAGCATACATATTGTATGCTATTAGGGCTATACATACACATAGCATACATATACATATAACCCTATACATCAATAGCATACATATACATATAGCCCTAATTAAAATGTTATTAGGTAGTCTGCCTTTGAGAGAGAAAGACAGAGAGAGAGAGAGAGAGAGAGAGAGAGGGAGAGAGAACAAACTCCAGCAGATGTATGGATAATATTGAAGAACACCATTACTATTATATCATGCCTCTGTGCCAGGTTTGTGATTTGTTTCCCAGCCTTCTCATTTATTTCCTCTTTCTGTCTGAATGGTCCACAGTATACTGCAGTGACAGAATCATTAATGTTTATCTCTCCCTTGATCTTTACCAAATATTTTCCATCATGTCCTACCTCACCTCTAGTACCTGGATTTCCTTATATGAAGATATTTTCTTAATATACAATGCTATTGGGCACAGCAGGTGGCACAGTGGATAGAGTACTGACCCTGAAGACAGGAGGACCTGAGTTCAAATCTGACCTCAGACCAAACACTTGACACTTACCAGCTGTGTGACCTTGGGCAAGTCATTCAACCCCAATTGCCTAAAAATTAAAAAAAAATACAATGCTATCCCTACCCCATACAACCATATTCTTTTTAAAGATTTTAATTGGTTCTGTAAAAATACAGTGTTAGGTGAAACAAAGTTATGGGGAAAAATTATTGTTATAAAAAAGCATATTTCAAATAAGATAGCAGGAAGACTGATATTCAGAGAAGTTAATACCACTGGTGCTCACAAACTAGTTCAGATGGTCATGGATCACAGAACATCTGATCAGCCTCTTAGGCAATCAACAAAACTGTTTTTCAGTGGTTTCATAACATTAACATGGGCCGTTTAAGCATGCATTAAAAGCATTATTACAAAATGACATTGGTTGAAAACTTGTGTGAACTATACCTGTACTTGCTGATTAATTAGACATCTATATCTCCCACTAATCACATTATACCAGAAGAAAGGACCTTCCCATTAAAAGCTTTAGGGGGAATTTGGATGATTCTTCAGTTCCATGAGGTCCAAGTTTATCATAAAATGGTGTGAGGGATCCCTTTGTAAATATGAGAATCATAGATTTAGAGTTGAAAGGTCCTTATATAACATCTGTATAATCCCTACCTCCTCCCCTCTTTCATACATAAAGAAATTGAGGCCCAAGAAGTTGAATGATTTACCTAAGTTAACAATGGATAGTAGGCAGGAGAATTGTGATTTGAACACCTATCCTCTAAATCCGAATCCCTTGCTCTGTCTACCATATTATACTGCTTTCCTCTTATTTTAAAATTTTATTAATATGTTTTGTTATAACATTACAGACATTTACAGATTATCCCTATTCCATAAGAAGTCTCTTGTAACAAATTAAAACAGTTGAGCAAACCTAATAATACAGTGACCTCATCTGAAAGTGCATATAATATTTTACATTTGTAGAACTGCTTCACCTCTCTATTTAATTTAAAATGAACAGAAATCTATTTTCTTTATGACTCCTGGCCCTATTGAAAAAAGAAAAGAAAAACAAAATCTTTTTAACAAATGTACAGAATCAAGCTAGCAAAACAGACTCCCTCATTGGTTCTCTGTCTCTCACACAGACACACAAACACACACAATGTATGTATATTAAAAATTCTGTACCCCTAATTTATAACTTCGCTTGGGAGGCAGATAGTGTGTTTCATCATTGTCCTTTGTAATCACGGATTCCTCTTATTTTTGTACGTATCATATACCTTTCTACTATACTGAAAGCTCTTTGAAAGCAGACTTTGTTGTTTGTCATCTTTATATCCCTAAACCCTTGCATGATATGCTGTATACAATAGGAACTTAATTGTTGCTGAACTGAATTTAACCTGTAGGTTCATTTAACTAACAAACTAACCTAAATTCCAGGGCTATTTAACATAAAACGCAGGAAATGTGAAGAAGAAGAGAACGAGTTTTCTCTCTGTTTACAAGCACTGGCTAGATGCTAGGACCTTTTTAAAAAAATTTTCAAAGCTTTACTTTGAAGCTCTCCCATCTCTATTGACTCCTCACCTACTTTCTTATGTTTCTTTGCCAAGGCTCCCAAGTACCTAGTGACTTCATGATACCTTAAGTCCTTCAGCCTTGCACACAGAGGTATTTGTGTGTCAAAGGATGCCTGTCAATCTAACCACATTTTAATTGGTAGAGTTTCAAGTAATAGTAACAAATAAACTAGAAGATTTAGACCATTATATAGGTTGTGGAGAAACAGAGTAGAGACATTTTGAGGCCCAATAATCTCCATGGATACAGGCCAGCCATATCAAGGAATTTTTTTCCAGGAGTCACCTTCCCTAAGAGGTTCTTGCTTTTCATAATTTCTTCCTTTTTACTTCTGATCCCACAGATTCTCTAAAATGATCTTCCCCCTACCCCTTAAAATGGCTCCTTGGCAATGAAAGCTCCAAATACTAGGGAGGAAGAGAGGAACTGTGTGGATGGATTCATCTCTAAACTGTGTGTCTTTAAATCAAGAATTCCCTGTATGTGTATTTTTTCATCCAACAAGCATCTACGTTGGTCATAATGCTGGGGTGAGGGAGGGAAGATGTATAAAGATGAAAAACTCCTTTCCTTGAGGATTTTCCAATCTAATTTGAGAGACTATAAGGATACCTATGTATAAGTGTTGATGGGATTTATTCGTATGGTTAACATATATGTATATAAACTTCATTAACACATATAATAAACACACAACTATAGGAAATAAAAGTATATGAATTAGATGATCTCTGATAGCTACCAACTCTCAACTCGATGATATAATTTGTACTTATATTAAGTCCAGGTTAACATGAAATATGAGGAAGATCAGTATAAGGTTTATAGGAAGGATAAAAGTTCTCAGCCATAGCTTAGATTTAGTGAGATCTACTTTTCTGGAGCTTTCCAAGGTGCTGGACTGTTTCAGTCCCTAAATCACTTCTTACCCAGTGTCTCATAGCTCTATTTACTCTGTTTGGGGATATGCTAGGCCTGGTTAATTGCCTTCTGGATTCTCTCTTAGATACAAAGTACCTTGAAATATGAAGTACTGAACAAAAAGCCTGGAATGAATGCTAACTTGTTTACTATACCCATAGTATAATTAGAGACAGAACTAGCTCTGGGGAGTTAATGGTTAAATCAAAAACTCAGACAATGAACCAACTTTGGAAACTTTGTTCCTCATATAAGCTCATTCTACTTGTGCAGAGGAGAGTTTCTAAGTGTCTGATCAAGGCCATGAGCTTCAAGGCCCCTACCTCTATGAAAATTTGCCCAAAGCTAGCCCTGTAGTGAGATTATCTTCTCAGTTCCTTACCTCCTTATTTTCACTTCTCAATCCATTAGAGTACTCAAAGATACTAAAGCATAGTCTGTAAGTCAAAGATACCATCCTTACCCCTCACTAGCACCACTCTAGATCTTCTTGGAATCAGGGGAAAGTGGTAATCACATGTTAGATACAGAACTTTACCTTTACAAAAGTGGGGGGGGGCGCTGAGTAACTGTCATTGGTGAGCTTCTACATACTCCCTTAACCCCAAGTGAATGACTCAGCATGTACACGTAGAGATTTGCAGCATTCTTCATATCCAGCCCCCAAAAAGCTGTGTGCAGGCAGTGTGGTACAGTGAGAAGTACACTGACTCTGGAGGCAGGGAACATTAGTTCAAACCCTGCCTCTGACACTACCTATGTGACTTCGGACATATTTTTTTTTAACCTCTCTGGGCCTCAGTTGTACTAGATGACATTTGAAGTCCCTTTTAGCTCTCCATGTTTAATTGAATGATTCCCTTTTAGTATGGACGCTGATTTACTATAGTATCACTCATTTGGAGAAGCATGTGCTATCAAATGGCAGAATTAAAACAGGTGGGAAAACTTGATCAATGTTATTCTTTTAAAGAAAAATCCTATAAACCCAAAGAAATAGGACTGAATCAAATCAGTGGCCCTTCACAGTGGGCCTGATTCAACCCTCTTTCCGACCTACTACTTTGTATTTGCTTAATATACAACTTTGATTGAATCGATATTCTGCTCAAAAGCCATTGAGGGCTCCCACTAGTAAGATATCAAGGCTCAATTCAGCCTGGCAATCAGAGCCCTGCAGATGAAGGGACATAAAGCTGGAAAAGAAGGTTGGGAACAGATTAGGGGTGAGGTGGGAGATCTTGAATACCAGGCTAAGGAGTTCAGACTTTCTCTTATTCTCTTTTTACGGACCATGGGGAGTCATTATTTTATGAACATTTTAGCAAGATTAATCTGGCAGTGATATGCAGGATGGGTTAGCAGATTGTTGCAATCATCTAGGTATTACATAATGAGAGACTGGAATACTATGATGGCATTGGAAAAGCAAAAGAAAGGATAGAGTCTAGAAGCATTGCAAAGGAAGACTCACTGGGACTTGGGATTGATTGGATATAGGAGATGAGAAAAAAAAGAGGATTAGTAGATGGCTACCTGAGTCTAGCTACCTGGAAGAAAGGTGATAGCATTGAGAGAAGTAGGGAAATCAGTAATGGGTGCCAGTTTGAGTTTGACTTTAGACATGTTGAATTTAACATACTGATGATCTATCTATATGAAATTGCCCATCAGGTAGTTAAAGATGAGGAGCTGAAGATTAAAAGAGAGTTCAAGACTAAAGATGTAAATTTGGGAGTGGTCTGCAAAACAGTTGTGATTGAAGTCACAGAAATAGATGTGATCTTTGAGGCAAAAATGGAAGGCTAAGAATTGAAACTTTGGATGTGACCACATTTAGAGTGCGGGAAGCAAAAAAGACAGAGGGAATACTTACAGAATTAGAGGCAAAACCAGAATAATATTCAAGGGAAGTAAAATGGGAGGAGAGAATTCACTTCAGGTAAAGGCTGATCATAAAACAGGGAATGATCAATGTTGTCAAATACTTCAAAGAGGTTAAGATGGTCATAGACATATGAAAGACCACTGGATTTGATGATTAGGAGATCACTGACAACCTTTGTGAGTGTAACTTTAGAGTTGAAATCTGTGAGAAAGGTAGGGAACTAAATACGTGTACTTTAAAAATCATGTACATATTGCTATTTAAATATTATGCTAAGGCAATTTACTTTGTACTTAGCTATTTTAATAAATTATATTTTTATAAAAATACAAAATAAAAAAGGTTTTCTAGCCTTAGGCTTCCAAAATGTCACTGCTAAGCATAAGCCCCAAATAAACACTGCTAGAGCTCCAAAGGACTTAATAAGAGTGAACCAAAGATCCAGAGATTATACTCAATTCTCTTAAATAGAAGTTTTGATAACATCAACACGTGTTATTAAAAATGTTCGGATTCCTAAGATTAGAGGCTAAAAATCGTTCCTGAAATTCTTTCCTTTTCTTGCTTTCAAGAGAGAAAAATTTTGGCTTTCTACCATAGAAGTCAAAAAAAAAATCTACATGAATGGAATAACACCATATATAATATATAACAAACCCCATTTACATGAATGGAATAACACCACATATATTATATAATAAACCACCAATAAGAATATCGTGTGGCCTGTTAAGGGTATTGATGCTAGAGGATGCACTCCAGTTTGCCAATTTTAAAATGAGGTTGCTACACTAAATGATTTCTAAAGTACAGGGGTGAGCCGATGTTGGCATTTAAAGGGGCTTTGTGGAAGAGAATAAGTCCAGAGGAGGAGTCAGTCAAAACTGAAAGCAAATAATATACCTAATGGCATAAGGGGATGGAGTGGGCAGGAGTGGGAGAGGAAGGATAAGAACAAGGGATACAACCAAAAACCAGAGGAGTACCAGGACAAGTGGACATGGTCCATGATGCTCTTATAAGAGTCTGCCTCCAAGAATCAGCACATTGTTACAACATGCTATCACCACTTATTGTCATCCATTCATCAAAGACGTTGAAGAGGTCCAGGTGTGCTCAGAAAACCAAGAGGTTTTCAGGATTTCATAGATTTCTTTTTCCTCTCAGCTCTACTATTCTCTGTCATGGGCCATAGATTTAGAAGTGGCAGGAAGTTTAGGGGCCATCTAATCCAACTCTCTTATTTTATAGGGGAAAAAACTGAGGGCTTGGTGTATTAAGTGATTATGCCATATAAGGGAAAGGAAGGAGAAGGGAATAAGCATTTTTTAAAGTGCCTACTATATGAAGGGCACTTTGCTATGTGCTTTATAAATACTATCTCATTTGATCCTCACAACAACCCTGTCAGGTTGCTATTATTATCCCCATTTTACCATTGAGAAAACTGAGGCACACAGAGGCTAAGTGACTTGCCCATGATCACACAGGTTATTAAGTTATTGGAGGTGGGATTTGAACCTAAGTCCTCTGACTCTGAACTCAGTGATCTTTTGTACCAAGGTATATACACTGACTATGGTTCTATGACTATCAAAACCACATTTCATTCTCACAACTATCATCATAAACCTCATCTCTTGGTGTTGTAACAGGGCATTCACACTTTCCCTGTGGGCAGGGAAAGGCTCTGAAAACCGTGTGCAATATTAGTTCAGAGGCATTACAGTTTTGGAAACACCTGGAATAGGCCGGAACTACTGACTGATTATGACTTTGAGATCATTCAAAGGACATTGGAGGTTTCACTTCCTCTCCCCCTTTCTCTTTTGCATGGAGCTGGCTGTCACTTTCTATGCATTTCTCTGTTTCTTTAAGTCATTTCTACTTCTTGATATATTTCACATAAAAATAATGATTGGTCATGATTTCTCCATGGTTCATATCTCTATATATTAATTGCATAGCAGGAGATTTTAATGGAGTAAGGCTGTGAATATCTTATGCTACAAAGATAAAGGCACAGAAAGAATGAGTGCTTCTAATTGTTGGGGGTATCAGGAAAAGGAATTCTTTCATTTCTTCTCTTCACCCTCACCCCGCTCAACTGGGGTGTGTCACAAAGGAGAGAAAATCTTATTGGTTTTTATTTTATTTATAACTCTTAAAAGCTCCAAAAGAGCAGAGATAGATGAATCACATGACTTGGAATCATTTACCCCCTAGGCTATGGCATCATGAGTAAGCAAAGTTCAGGTGGTTTAGAGTGGCTCCTGTTTTGGTGAAGCTTTCTGTCTTTGGAACAAGGGGCAGAGTAGAAGGGTGGACTGAGGGAAAGCAGGCCAGTGAGAGGAGGAAGGTGTGGGTCTTGGAAGAGTGGTCACCCTCTGAAGCAAACCCCTTAAATCTAAAGGGTGGAAGGTACTTCCTCACCTGAACATAGGAGTTACTTAAAAATACTGGTTGAATTGACTTAAGTTGAAATTCTCTAATCCTGACCTAACACTCTTGATCCCAAGAATTAAAAAAAAATTAGAGCAGGAGGTCTAAGCCTGGGGTCCATTTAAAAAAATTGATAACTATAAATGATATCCCAAAAATCCTCAGCATTAAAAGGCTGGAAACTGCACTGAGACTTCTGGGACATTATGTGTTTCAGTTTATTTGGTTTCTTTTGTAATCCTATGTATTTTATTGCATGCATTTAAAGGCATTATTCTGAGAAGTTATCCATAGGCTTCACTGGACTGCCAAAGGGGTCCACAACAAATAAAAGGTTAAGAATCCCTGATCTAGAGGATCTTAGGAAAGGAAATGGAATTAGGCCTGGATGACCTGAACCTTGCCTTTGGTCAAATCAATGATAAGTCAACTCTACAACATCAGTTCTGTGCACCCCAAATTTTAAGGATAATTGAACCAGAAAGACAAACATAAACCTCCTTGAGCTGCTGTATTAGTCATAACAATGGTATGGGTCATTTTGAAGACACATGAAATTAAGCAATTGCTATGCATCCCCTTAAGGATACAAATATTTTCCAGCAAAATAATATTAAGTATAATTAGGAGTAGGCCTTTTTCTTTTTGGTGGGGGTAGGAAATGAGACAATGAGAAGGAAGACGGGGGATTATTGGAGTATATAAACTGTAACTTCCACAAAGCCCACCATGGAGGTAACCCTTTGTCCTTGATAGTTCTGTCAGTGAAGCACCTATGACACAGGCTACTCTGGCCTCCACTGCCTGGAGACCCGGTAGAGCATATTTTATTTTCCCCTGTGTGTGTGTGTGTGTGCGCGCGCGTGTGTGTGTGTGTATGTGGAGAAGTCCCTGAACCCCAGTTCTATTTAGCTAGTAATAGTCTTTTACATAGACTTATTTATTTCAAAAGGTATAATCATAAACATAACTTACTCCCCCAAATCATAGGAGATATAAGCCCTCCCCCTTATAACACCTCAGTCTCCAGGGAGGGAAAGGGGATTAGTTTCATAGTTTAGCTTAGTTCCAATAGAGCACAGTCCCAGTTTTGAGTCCAAAATCCCCAAAGTTCCAGGGTATCCTGGCTTCTCAGGGTCCCCATGTGGGGATGGCTGGGTGGGTGTACCATCCTGCCTGGAATCCTGGCTCCAAGATTTCTGTGGCTCAAGCTCCTGGGTTCCATGGGGATCCCTTTTAGGACTTGAAACTGAGGAGGACAAATAATATAGAACAGAAACAAACACCTCCAGGCCCATTTCTCAGAGCTCGGGTAAAAGAGAAAGAATGGGGAAAGAAAGTACTTTTCTTTTCACTGATTAAGTTCATGGCATGTACACTGTGTGAACTGTAATCTTCACTGGACATGGCAGATAAAAGTGACTAAAAGAAGTGCAGTGCAAGTGGTGGACAAGAGTGACTGACTCAGTTTTGACAGTTTTGATATCCATATCCAGTATTCAATTCAATAAACATGTATTAAGCACCTACTATCTGTAAAATGAGCTGGAGAAGGAAATGGCAAACCATTCAGTATCTCTGCCGAGAAAACCCCAAATAGGTTTAGGAAGAGTTGGGCACAACTGAAAAACGACTGAACAACAACAACAAAAATGTGTCAGGCACTGTGCTAAATTCTGGGGATACAAATAAGAAAAAGAAAGACAGTCCCTGCGCTCAAGGAGCTAACAGTCTCATAGGGAAAGACAACACATAAAAGGAAACTGGAAAAAGAGGGCAGACCCCAGGGGTACCTGGTGGGGGGGGCATAATGTTCCTTGTAGTTCAAACTAAGCAGAGCTGCAGATAGAAAGTAGACATGCTATTGGAAGAACTGAATTGTATCAATCTTGATCTTGTATTTCTAAGTGAAATCCTTTAGAAGAAGGAAGTTCCAGCTAAATGAAAGGACAGTTAGAAGTTCTCCTTGGAGAGGCGAAGAAAGGAATTGCACAGGCCCCAACAATAACAAATACGGAATTATGAAAATAATTCCTGCATGAGGCACCTTCTCTATCTATAACAAGCTTTGTCATCGAGCTATTTCCTCCACTTTACCCACAGTTCTCGACTAGGATGAGAAGCAATTCCATTCCAGCTCCGCCAGCACAATTCCAAAACCAGGGGTCACCCGCAACACCCACCCCACTTCCCTGCACAAACACTCCCTTCAATTGGTGAAAAGCCAATGGGTGAAAAGATCACAGGGCTCCCACCTCCTTATTATCAAGAATACCGATAACCCCTTCAGGCAACTGCTGGAAAGCTCCACAAGTCCTCTCCCAGTATCCCACCGCCCTCCCCATCCCATAGCCTACCAGTAATATACTGACAGCTCCTTCAGCCAATGAGTAAAAGACTCAAAGCTGTTTCCCTAGCATCCCCACCCCTTTATCCCACATTCACCCGATAACACTGACTGCTCCTCCAACCAATGTATGAAAAGATTTAAGGCTCCAACCTTTCAAGAGCAGTAGTATCCCCACCTCACCCTGCTCTCTACCAACATTGGCAAGCCCTCCATCTGATATGTAAAAGTCCCTTACCTAACATACCCCGCCCTCACCACGTTATCCCACATCGGTCCGAGTATGCTGACAGCTCCTCCAGTTTATGCTCGAAAATAAAAACTAGGTTCCCATAGACAAAAAGATAGAAGAAGGTACTGGAGCAACAAGACCGCCCTAAAGGATTTCGGAGGAGCCCCTTTTGTCTTTCTTGCACTCCGAGGGTGCAGATCTCTCGGAGTCACAGAAAGGGGGTTAACTATAGTTAGAAGAACCTAGTTAAAGATTCAGAGTCACTGGGGATGCCGAGAGGAATCTTACGGAAGGGGGATGGAATGGAAGGGAGCGAAAACTGGGTTGCCATGACAACCAGCTTTGGGTCTCCAAAAGAATGCTAGTTCTCAGACCTGCTGCTTGCATGTACGTGATGTTTACTAGTTTCCCTGTATTCCAGGAATTTATAGTAGAAATTTAGTAATAGTACAACGTTTGCTTTCATGTGGTTTGACTGCAGCGCCTCACCTAGCTTAATAAAAAACTTAACTCTGCAGCCCAGTAGGAAACCCAACTCTTTCAGGTCAAACAACGTTCACTGCTTTTTTTCAATTCCTGAGTCTGAAGAAAAACATTTCATAAATGCAAAGCAATGAGCTAGAACCACAGCGGTCTTCCCGGCTTGTGGAAGCTCTGTTTCGCCCCACCTCTCTTTTAAAATTTTACTTTATTTCATGGGTTAACAGTTAACAGTCTTTGCTACAACTTCGCATATTAAAGCACCCTGCGATCTGCAAAATAAGAGGTTAGGGCGGAAAAAGTGTTTCAGATGTTTTACTTTGTTACATACATTACTGGCATCAAAAAGAAACTATTATATCTGGTAACATAAACTTCAGTTGTTTGTAGGAAAAATAAAATAAAAGAAGGGGGATGGACTAACTAGTCAAGGACTTCACCACCCCGCCAAGTTCTGACGTTGTACAGCTCTGGTGCCTGTTTCCATGGCATCACTCTAACATAAGGAGTACTTTGCTAGAAGTCTTGTGTTACTGCACAATTTACTGTACTGTGGAAAGCTGGTTATATTTTCTTTGAAGCAGTATGGTGAGTAAGAAGAAGGAAATAGGGTTGCAGGTAAGTGCAGTTAGATTATTTTTAAGCATTTCATTGGGGAAGAAAAGCATAATGGGGTGTGTGTGTGTGTGTGTGTGTTGTGTTGTGTTGTGTTTTGTATACACTTCAGGATAGGTGGAGGCAATGTGGTTAGTGGAAAAAGCCCTGGTTCCGGAATCAAGATCTGGGTTTGAATTCAGATTCTGCTATCTGTGATCTTGAGGATATCCTTTTACCCCTAAACTTTCCTTATTAAAATGAGGTGTTTGCACTAGCTCATTTCCAAGATCTCTTTTAGTCCCGACAATCTAAATTTCCGGCATGTGTAGAGCTTTGAACTCGGAGTCAGGAAGACCTGGGTTTATATGCTGCCTCATCCATTTATTCAATAAACATATATTAAGCCACTGCTATGTGACAGACACCATGCTAAGAGCTGGGGATGCAAAAAGAGGCAAAAGAATTCCTGCCCTCAAGGAGCTTACAATCTAGCGGGGAAGACAACATGCAAACAAATATATACAAAGCAAGCTATGTGCAGGATAAATAGGAAGGAAGAGAATGGAAAGCACTGAAATTAAGAGGGGTTGGGGAAGGTTTCCTGTAGGAGGTAGGAGTTTAGTTGGAACTTGAAGCCAGGGAGGTCAGTAGTCCGAGAGGAGGGGTGAGAGTTTTGCAGGCAAGGAAAACGCCCAGAACCGACAGATAGAGTGTTTTGTTCTGGAACACTCAGGAGGCCGGTGTCACTAGATCGAAGAGTAGGTGTTGGAGAGTAAGGTATAAGAAGACTGTAATGGTAGGAGGGGGCTAGGTACCAGTAGCTTAACTCTGGGCAAATCGCTTAACCTCTCTGTGCTTCATTTTCCCCATTTATAAAATGAGGGAGATGGGCGGGATGGACTCTAAAGTTCTTTCACCTCTAAATCCACGATCGTTTTTTTGTACCTAGTATTTTATTTCTTTAAATTTTTATTGATATAGTTGTTTTTATGTCTGTGGAATAAATTTTAAATATACTCTTGCTTTAAAGAAAAAAAAACAACTTTTGATGAACAGAGTACAAACTCCTTAGTTTTATGCATATTTTGACATTGTATCAGTTCTCATTTTACCAGTGATCTTTTAATTGCTAACCCTCAGTCTTCATCCTTAATCTAGACCTACCTTTTGCATTTGACACTGTTGACCATACTTCTTTCTAGGATCCTCTCTCAGCTTTAGGGTTTTGTGATACTGCTCTACCTGCCTGACCTCTTTGTCTCAGTTCCCTTGGTTGGTTCATCATCAATATCATACTCCTTAACTATGGATGTTTCCCAAAGTTCTATCCTAGGTCTTCTTCTCATTTTCTCTCTCTCTCTCTCTCTCTCTCTCTCTCTCTCTCTCTCTCTCTGTTTCCCCCCCTTCTTGTCCCTCACTCTCCCCTTAAACTTAATAGTTTCTATGAGTTTACCTATCAACATTATGCAGATGACTCCAGATCTGTATCTCCAGCCTCATTTTCTCCCCGGAGAGCCAGTTCTGCATCACCAGTTGCCTGTTGGATATTTCAAAGTGGATGTCCCAGAGACATCTCAAACTCTACTGTCTTCTAAACCTCTCTATTTTCATTTTAAATTAAATTTTATTTTCAAACAAAGATCACCTTCCTTTCCCTCCCACTTCTCTCCTTCCTCCCACTAGGAAAGCAAGAAAAACAAAACCTTGTTACAAAATTTCTTATTCACCATGGGAAAAAAAAAATAAGTCTCAATCTGTGCCCAGACTATCACTTTTCTGTCAAGAGGTGAGTCCTTAGGAATTATGGATAGTCATTGTGTTGCTTGTAGTATGCATGTACACAAACACACACAATCCTTTATTGTCCATTCGTGTTTACCTTTTTATGTTTCTCTTCACTCTTATGTTTGTACTTCAAAATTTCTCTTTATCTTTGGTCTTTTCATCCAGAACACTTAGAAGTTGATTGTAAAGGAGCACCTAGGTGTCACACTGGGTAGAGCACTGGCCCTGAAGTCAGGAGGGCCTGAGTTCAAATCTGGCCTCAGACACATAACACTCATTAGCTGTGTGACTTTGGGCAAGTCACTTAACCCCAATTGCCTCACACACACACAAAAAAAGAAGTTGACCGGACATGTATAATCTATATAAAATTTCTTGCCTTTTCAATGGGGGGGGGGCAGTGAAGAGAAAGGGAGGGAGAGAATTTGGACCTCAAAGTAAAAAAGAATGTTAAAATTGTTTTTATATGTAATTGGGGAAAAATAAAATATCAAATCACAAAAAGAAGAAGGCCTTTATTTCGTTAAAAGTTCATACCCCCCTCCCACAATACTATACTCAGTTTAGCTGGGTAAGTTATTTTTGGCTGTAAACATAGATTCTTTGCCTTCTGGAATGTCATATTCCAAGTTTTCTGTCCCTTTATAGCTGTGGCTGCTAAATTCTGTGTGTTCCTGACTGTGGTTCCTCAGTACTTGAATTTTTTCTTTCTTTTCTGGCTGCTTACAGTATTTTTTCCTCGGATCTGGAAGCTTTGAATTTTGGCTATAAAGTTCCTTGGAGTTTTCATTTGGGGGTTTCTTTCACAAGGTGAACAGTGGATTCTTTCTATTTCCACTTTGCCCTCTGGTTCTAAGAGATCCAGGCAGTTTTATTTTAAGATTTCTTGAAATATGGCTTCTAGGCTCTTGGGTTTTTTTTTGTTTTGTTTTGTTTTTGGTCATGACATTTAGACAATCCAATAATTCTTACAGCTTTTTTTCTCTTCAACCTGTTTTCCAGGTTAGTTGTCTTTGCATTTTCTTCTATTTTTTCCAGCTTCTTGACTTTGTTTTAATGCTTTTATGTTGTCTCTTAGGCTTCTATTTGATTTATTCTAATTTTCAGGGGGTTTGTTTCTTAGACAAAGTTTTGTACCTCTTGTTCAAAGCTTTTAATTCTCTTTTCAATTCTTTCTTCTATATCTTTTCCATTTTTCTTAAGTGCGCTCTTTCTATTCATAAAAACATTCTAATTTCTTTAAAAAAATCTTTCTTTATCTCTTCCAGGAATTCTAGGTGAGTTTGTGCCAAAGCTGTGTTTTTCTCTGAGGCATTGCTTGTAGATATTTTGGAATCATTCTTTTTTTCTATGTCTTGAGCATCCCTACCACCATTATGCTCATTATGGTAGGGTGTCTGTTTGTTTGATCACTCTTCCAGGCTACTTCTGACTTTAGACTTGATTTTAGGACCGTAGTCTGTGGTACTTCTGGATGGAAGGTCTGGGCTGGTCCTGTTGCTGCTTTCTTGGGATTATTGAATATTAGGTTATTCCAGGATCTCAAGGACAGTTTGGGAACCTGCAAACTTTCATTGCTCCCAAAGTGGTGTGGTCCAGGGCAAAGTTTGATTGTTGCCCCCTGGACTAAGCCCTGCAAGTTCTTAACCTGGCTGTGAGCAAGAATAGATACTGCCGGATTCTACCCCTATTGGTCATCTAGAAATCTCTGTTGGCTAAAGCAGCAGAATTGCAGGCTCCCCTTAGGTCTGGGATTCCTGCCCTGGTTATTCTTCTGCAGGATGAATTAGATGTTGGAAGTGAGACCCTGAATTATCTCCTAGGTCTGAGTCTACTGCTTCTACTGCTGCTGGCTTCTAAACTTCCTTTCTCTTTATACCCCCCAGTACCTCCCTCCCTGGGGCTCCCACTACTCTGCCCAGGTCTCCTCATTCAAACCTGGATCTGTGACCTGGGAGTAGGTAGTGGGCAACAAAACTGCTTGTTGATACCTGTCCCCACAGTGCCCTGGTGTAGGTTTGGGAGTGTTCTGTGTGACTTCCTCTTGCTTTTCCATGCAGCCTCTCCCTGGGTACTGAATCTGACCCTTTCTCCAATGTCTCCAGACCATCCTGTCTTCCTATTCTGAGCTGGGCTGGACGAATGATTCTCTATGACTTTTTATTGATTTCACCATCAGGATCCAATCCAGTGTGTTTTCTAGATCTGTTGGGAGGATTTTGTGGAAAGGGGCTCATGGCACTGCTTCTTATCATTCTGCCATTTGGCTCTACCTCCCCCTATTTCTGATGAAAGTATCACCATCCTTCTTATATCTCAGGCTTGTAACTTCATCATTATCCTCATCTCCTCAATTCCTTGCACCACATATCCAATCAGTTGCCAAATTTTGCTGATGTTACCTTTGCAAGATTGCTTGCAAATGACCTCTTCTCTTTGCTCACACAGCTACCACCTAAGTTCTTGTCTATCTTATTTCAACAGCCTCTTAATTGGTCTTTCTGCATCCAATTTTTCTTCACTCCAATCTATCCCATCCACTGCTAGTGTAATTTCCCTTGAGCACAGATCTGACCAAGCTACTCCCCTACTCAAATTACTCTAGTGGCTTTTAATTGCCTCTAGGATAAAACATAATCTCCTCTTTTCCCTTTTAAAGCCCTATACAACCTAGTCCCAACCAATCTTTTGACCATGTTGGACTCACTCCCCCTATCATTTCCTATGATCCAGCCAAACTTGCTTTCTCTCCATTTCTCACGCATGATACTCCATTTCATATCCCCATGCCTTTATGGTAGCTGTCCCATATGCCTGGAATGCATGCCTCCCTTAATTTTGCCTCATTTTCCTCTTTTCCTCTAAGACACAGTTCAAGTACAATTTTTCTCGTGAAGCCTTTCCTGATCCTTCAACTGCTAGAGTCCTCCCTCCCAAATTATCTTGTATTTAATTCCTTTGGATATATTTATTAATTTTATGTTAATGTTTTACATATTTACATATACACTTGTCTCTTTTATTAAAATGTAAGCTCTTTGGGAGTAGGGATTGTTTCTTTACTTGCACTTATATTCTCAGCATCTGGGAAAGTACCTGGCACCTACAGTGTAGTCACTTAGTGAGTACTTATTGATTATCTTAAAGGTCTAGAATATCCAAAAGAAATTATATAAATGATTTTAAGAAATTGTTTTCATTTATGATACAAACCTCCAGTTCTCTGGTTTTGTTGAGATTTCCATGACTATCCCTGAAGATAAAATTTTTACAGTATCAATCCAAGTAAGTTTTTGCAAAGCAAATCATTTAAAAATTATATTTAAATGATATTTTTATTTATTTTGTTAAACATTTCCCAATTACATGTAAAAAATTTTTAACTTCATTTTTTAAAAATGTTGAGTTCCTAGTTCTTTCTCTCCTGCCTGACCCTCCCCCATACATTGAGAAGACAAGCAACATAATATCAATTATACATGTGAAGTCATGCAAAACATAATTCCATATCATCCATGTTGCAAACATGCACACACATAAAAGCAAGAAAAATAAAAAAAGTGAAAAAAGTGCTTCAATCTGTATTCAGAGTTTATCAGTTCTCTCTTTGGGCAAGGATAGCATTTTTCATCATGTGTGCTTTGGAATTGTCTTGTATCATTGTCTCGATCAGAGTGCTTAGTCTTTTAAAGTTGATCAGCATTGCAATATTGCTGTTACTGTGTACAATGATCTCCTGGTTCCACTAACTTCATTTTGCATCAGTTCATATAATTCTTCCCAGGCACACAGCAATAGATTTTGATCAGTCAAATACGGCAATGAATAAAGTATAAGCTGTACTATTGTAACTATTTGCTCTGTGCTAATAGTCAGCTTAAATATACTGGGTTCAATCTGAAGAGCTTAGCCCCCACTGGAGGAACTGGGAACATCTGAATTTGGTTCATTTCTAGCTGTTCACTAGGGATCTTTAGATCACCTAAAAGCATCAAGCTAACAATAAGCATTTAAATATAGAACAGATTTATTGAAAGACACGTGAACAACTTGAAAAAGGGCTTACTTCTTAGCTCAGTTAGCAAGGAAAGAGTCATAGTCCACCTTTTAGTGAGTACCTTCTGTCCCATCCTGCAGAAATTTGTTAATATCCCCTGCAAAGACTCAGGGCACCAAGTAGTCAAGTTCTTGCCTGATACCTGTCTATCCTAGAATAAATCCAGTGTCTGTTGCAGATCTCTTTCAGGCTGGGTTTTCCCTTGCTCTGTTGCATTCTTGCTTTTCAGCTTTTGGTCCCATAGCTCTGTGGCACTCTACCTAGAACTTTAAATTGTCATGGCTTCTGCAGCCCTGGCTTGGCTCTGGAGCATTTCAGCATTAAGCTAGCAGTGGGCTCCCTTGGAGCCCTCCAGCCATTGGCTCATTGTTCTCATGGCAGCCACACCTGGAAGTTTCTTGCCTTCTCTTCATGGCTCTCTCTCCCAAGAGTCCCTGATTAGAACTTTTCATGTACAAGCAGCCCTGGACCCTCTCTGTCTAGCAGGGCTAGAGCAGGCTGGCTCAACTCCTTTCATAACTATTTGGTTCCTTTAAGCAAGAATCCCTTTTGTGTACAACCACCATAATTAGTGGTCATATAGAAAAATATTCATAGCTTTCCATTCTCCTAGGTTCACAACTTTGGAGTCATCCTTTATTTTTCACTTTGTGGTACAATAAAAAAAAAGTGGGGGGGGATCTAGATTGAGAGTCAGAGAATTTGGGTTCAAATCTCACCTCTGTATCTGTATGACCCTGGGCAAGTCACTTAACCTTTCTGGCTCTCAGTTTCTTCACTTTTGAAATGAGATGGTTGGACTAGATAACCCCAAAGGTCCTTTCTAGCTCTAAATCTATGCTTCTATTACTCCATCACCTTTGGCAGGCCTCACTAATTCTACCTCCATGACGTCTCTTATATCCATTCCATTCTCTCCATTCACATGGACACCACTCTTGTCCAGACCCACATCACTTCTCACCTGAACATTCCAATAGCCTCCCAATTGGCCTCCCTGCCTCCAATCTCTCTCATTTCCAATTTAACATTCATAAAAGCTTCCAAATTGATATTTCTAAAAGCATGTTGTTGTTGTCCAGTTGTTTTCAGTCATGTCTGACTCTTTGTGATCCCATTTGGGGGTTTTGGTAGTTTTCCCCAGCAAGATGTCCAGAGTTTAGGGAATTCAGAAAACAATGGGAAGTGGTACAGGCAAGGATCCTGTAGATGGTACCACATAGCTGGATCCCAGATTGGAGGGATCAAAATTGTGAGATCTTCAGGGTAGAGGTCTTGGGAGAAGCAGGGTAGTCCATTGAATCCAGTGACTAGTTACATGGAAGTTATACAAAGGATAAGACTTCATTTAGAAATGTGCAATAAAAAAATTAGTAAAATAGAAATATTGAATGCATGAGTTCCAAAGTTACCAAAATGAAAATTTACACACAAAGAAACACAGTTTCTAATATTAAAAATGTAGATTAACTTAGCTAAAAATCCCCCCATTTATATTCTAGTGAATTTACTGTTTTTAAATTTATATATGATGTTATCAAAATATTGTTTGTATTTACATTGTGCTTTTCTTTTCTTTCTGGGACTGGATCTGTAGGAAATATTCCAGCTTGTTGAATTGAATTAATGCTTTTTTTTTAATCTGTGCTTCTCTTAATGGAAATTTCATCAACAGAATTTTAATCATGTTGATTTTTTCCCCTTGTGATGATTTTAGTGTTCTTAGCAAATGGTAATTGCTTCCCAGTAGAGAGTTATGGAAAACCAAAAGAAGGTAACCAGCCAAATCCTCCCTCTCCACCACCTGCTACCAGATCTCCTATAATAAGACATTTTAAAATAGAATAGCTTTATTCTCTTGTGATACATCCTAATTAATTTTAGTTTTTATCTAACTCTTTTTAAATTTTCCTAATCTTTCCTCTTTACCCCAGCAGGAGGCAGCATAGTCTTTAGGAAAGAGCACTACCCTAGGAGTGTAGAGATCTGATTCTGCTACAGACTTTTCTTGTGGTACCCCTTCCTCATATGCACATATAACTCAGGTCTCAAGCCTGAATCATTTGAATAGGATTCTCCTCATGGGTGGAGAGAACGATGACTGGATGCTGAGTGCTTGTAGGAGGGAAAAAGTTGGTTTTAGATTTGTGGAAAGGAGACATACTTCTTTCCTACTAGAAGAGAGGACGTACCCAGTTCTAGGCTCTTTTCAGGGACAGACTGAGAGAGAAAGAGAAAGATTTTAGAAGGAGAACATATAGGGGGAAATCAGCTCCTTAGCATTTCTATCTTCCAAAGTCTGTTCTATTTCTTTACACTTCTTTCCCTATAGAGAGTCTGGACCCAGGTATCCTCTTTGGAAACAGGCAAAAAGAAGAATGTCTCCTCTTCAAAACTCTATAGCCAACTCTGTCCTCACATAGGCATTCAGCATCCAATTATTCTCTTCACCAATGAGGAGAGTTCTATGTAAATGATCTGGGCTTGAGACCTAGGTTACATTCCATAAAATAGGAATAGTCCTGGCTCTACCTACTTAACAGACTTTTGTAATACGAATCAAGTACCTTGAAAAAAAAGTGCTATGCAAATGTATGGTTTTATTATTATGATCTATCTAATTAAAGTGCCTGATGCTCATTTGAAACAGAGCAATAAGTAGAGAATGGTTGAATTGTCCCCACTATATGCCTCAGTATGCAGTAACAAGATTTGGGTGCAGATGGAACACAGTGATATTGAATGCCAGGAATTGCCTTGGAAGATTCCACACAGGAAAAATGCTAGAAACAATGTTGCTATACTTTAAACCAGAATAGGTATGATGGCTTGCAGAATAATGAGAATAATATTTACATACATTAAGGATATACTTGACAAAGGTGTGAGAAAGGAACAGGTTGGTTTTCACAATGTTTTATAGCCCACCACGTCATTACAGGGATGCTAGTGGTTGAAAGGTACAGAGAATACAAGGTCCCACTGTGCTCATTATTTGTTAACTGAAAAAGCATTTGATTGAGAAGAGCAAAATGCTGGCCTGCAGGTTCTCCTCCAACAGAGTCTTCTAGGTACGTGTTCAAATAATCCAAGATTCCTAGAAAGAATAACAACAGATATAACTTTATTTAGTGACTTTCTGGTTATTAATGTCAGGCAGAAACTGGGTGACGTATGGTCACTGAAGGAATTTGCCACTGACATAGAGAATGTCTAGCACAGAGTCCAAATGGAAAAGGATTCCCTATAGATGGTGATGTCCCTTAATGTCATTTCCAGATGACATTTTATGGATTTCATCAAAGCCAAGATTATTGCAGAGCCATAGTCTTTCAAAAGAGTTCAGCCCAACTATGCAACACGGCAAAAGTGAAGTGGATAACAAATACCTATTGTCTAGATGATAATGCACAGTTAAATGGAAAACCCAGAGAGCTACTCTTTGAGTGTAAGTAAATCTTAGACAGACATTGCAAATGAACAATAATTTGGGCCTAGAATTGAACTGGAGAGGAGGGCACTAGACAGCTTTTGAGAAATTGAATAGTGCTTTCAGTGACACCAAGATTCTCCCTGAAAAAAAGAAAAGCCTATATTTTTAACATCACTATTCTTTTGGTGATATTATATGGTTGTGTGTCCAAAGAAATCAAATTGTGTGTTACCTGAAGAGCACTGGAAAGGTACATAGCAGGTATGAAATGGTACCAATGAAGAATTTTGGGAGAGATCTAAAGCAGTGGCATCAAACTCCAGTAGAAATGGGGCCTCTAATCTGTACATAAGGATCCTTGCAGGTCACATATTGACTTAGTTTAAAATGCACTATCATCTATACTTTTACAAATATTTTTATTTTGTTCAATATTTTCAATCACATTTTAATCTGGTTTGGGCTACACTCAGGAGTCACGATATCCATGGCCCGTGCCTGACACCTCTAGTCTAAAAGAATGTCATTTCAGACATATGTGACAGGAAATATAAGTAGGCTGGTCTTATAACAATAACAAGGGATACCTACTGGATAGCCCACAGGGTCCATTTGGTGTACATGGAAGGTTAAGAGTCATTCCAGTAGGTTGGGTAGATACCCTGTAGAGGATTTATTGAAAGACAAATGGGCGAAAGGTATCTAGGATGAGAAGGCATGGCTGTGCAACAACTTGCACAATTGGAGGGAGTGCCCTCATTACAGAGATCATGGATCCATCAAAGTGTTCAAGCATGCCTTGGAGATCTTCTGGGCCAAGTCTCTCTGCATTTATATAGGAGAAAACTGAAGTCCAGAGCCTACTCAAGGCAATGCTGCTACGGAGCTCCACAAGAAGGGGTTCACTTTGGATTCCTTGATTCTTAATTCAGTGTGCTTTTCACTTTTATCACACTGCCTACCTCAGTACTGTGTGTGCATTCTTATTTGTGGTCAGTAGTAGACTCATTGCTATACACTGAATATAATCTAAGATGTTTGGGGGGCTAAAAATGTTGGTTATTAATATATGCATAAACAACATATTAACATAATTTTTATCACACTACACTGTAACATTATAACTATATGCATATACATATGTGTGTGTGGTGTGTGTGTGTGTGTGTGTGTGTGTGTGTATGTATGTGTATACACACATATACATTGGCCGGTGGTGTAGTGAATAGAGCACTGGGCTTGGAATTAGGAAGACTCATCTTCCTGAGTTCAAATCTGGCCTCAAACACTTACCAGGTGTGTATCCCTGGGCCGGTCACTTAAGCCTGTTTGCCTCAGTTCCTTATCTGTAAAATGAGTTTGAGGAGGAAATGGCAAACCATTCCAGCATCTTTGCCAAGAAAGCCCCAAATGGATTTTCCCATATCCAACAAAGAGTGGATACAACTGAAAAATGACTGAAGAACAAAAATATACCTACACATATATTTATATTTGTTATAAATACCAGTGATTTCAGAACCTTTTCATTCCAAAATTTACAAAATTTAAATTTTCTATTATTGAAGTCTCATATTTTGACAAAGCAACTATACTTTGTCTCAAAGATACAGGAATAATGTTAACATATCTAAGACTATCATATTTATCAGGATTTCTCTTACTTTACTAGAAGGCCAACATTTACTTCTGTGGGCCAATGACTTGTTTTACCTACTAAGACTTTGTTTTGGAAAATATAATCATTATGTAAACTATTTTTCTGCCATTTTTTTCTGTATGTGCTTACAGATAATGACCAAGAGCTGAGATTATAATCACTGTATTATCCCATTTCATTAACATGACACATTCTTTTGTAGATGACATGGTTTTGCTGACTTTATTAGCTGCTGCCTTTTATTTAAAATGCTGTTGTTTTATTCCTTATGATTTTAATATCAATACAGTATATATAAATCATCATCAGAAAAAGTTTGTTTTTTTCTTTCTGATTCACTGTGTTAAAATATTTACCATTTGTTATGATTTGGATTCAGGTCAATATCAATAATCAAGAGCTTTGGGAGGAAATGCTCAGTTCCAAAGGATTAACAGGTAAGGAACTTACCAAAAACTCCTAAGTTTAATTTTTCCAACATATTCTCTTAAAAATGTTTAATACTTCACCCCACAAAATATGGTGCTCATATTTGAAGCATTGCTTGTTGGGTTAAGTATGAGACATTTCACATTATCTCAAACCTCATAATACAAGAACAGGTGATTTATTTAACATATGACTCAGTTGTTGTTTTTCAGTTGTCAGTGTCTAACTCTTCATGACCCCATTTGGGGTTTTCTTGGCAGAGATACTAGAGTGGTTTGTTATTTCTTTCTCCAGTTCATTTTACAGATGAAGAAACTGAGGTCAACAGGGTTAAGTGACTTTCCCCAGGTTAAGTGACTCCAGGCCTGGCACTCTATCCACTGTGCCATCTAGCTGCTCATGGTATATAACTGGTTAAGCATTAATCAATCATTTAGTCAGCCAAGAAATCAGTTCACTTCAATAATTTGACTTTCTTTTTCACTATTCTAAATTTTCTCCACTTTGATTAGTCTACTATTTTGATTGCTATAAGGCTTTACTAAAATACAGAAATAGTCTCTACTCTCTGGAAAGTTAAGAACTGAACTGTCTAGTTACTCATATACTATGTTTAATAAAGAGATATCTCAGGGTGTGATAATGCTGAGCTGTATTCCCTTCTACCTATGAGTGCGAAGCTGTCAGATTCTTAAGCTTATGAGAGTTTTAAGCTGCGGCAGGCTAAACCTAGTGTATGTCTGCACTAAGTTCAACACTAACACTGTGAGCCCTCCAGAAGATGGGATGCTGGAACCAGGTGGCCTAAGGAAGGACAAACTGGACCAGGTCAGAAAATGGAGCAGGTCAAACCAATTAGAGTGGGACCAGATCTGTGAGGAGCCCCTGCATATCCAGCTTGAGTGAGATGAATCACCAATTTTCTGAGGATTATAGTACAATAATATGTACTTTAATATCAAGATCATACTTAATTCGATCTTTATTAATGATTGGTAGGACTTACAGTAGAAAAGGAAGCACTGATCACAATGAGCCAGCATGACTTGATCAAGAATAGGTCACACCAGATTAACCTCATTTCCTTTTTTGACGGGATTATTGTAGATACATTTTTGAGAAGGATGTTTTAATTTCTTAAAGTTAAATATTTTTGTTGAACAGACTACAAATGGAGTTTATTATTTTATTCACAATCTTTTCTTGCTTATGTTTATTTGCTAATAATAGCTGTCATTTACATAATGCTTTAAGGTTTGCAAAGTGCTTTGCATATGTTAACTCATTTGATTTTCATGATAAACTTGTGAGGTAAGTGCTTTTCTTATTCTCATTTTAAGGATGAGGATACATGCCCAGAGAGAGGGTCACACAGTAAGAGCCTGAGGCAGGATTTGAATTTATGTCTTTCTGATTCTAACTCCTGTGCTCTATTCACATAGCTGCCTTATGTATTTGAAGATTTGTGGGTTTTATGAAGGTTGTCAAGTTAGTGATAAAGTTTTTTTTTTTTTTTTTGCTTTTTGGTGAGGCAATCAGGGTTAAGTGACTTTCCCAGGGTCACACAGTTAGTAAGTTCCAAGTGTCTGAGGCTGGATTTGAACTCAGGTCCTCCTGGCTCTAAGGCTGGAGCTCTATCCACTGCACCACCTAGCTGCCCCTGATAAAGATTATTTTTATAAAAATAATTTATATTCAATGTCTTAAAATTTAAATTTATGAGAGAAATCTATATTTTCATTCTTGTTTACACAAAATTTAGATTATATGTATATGCATATATATCCACATTCATCTATGTATACCTAGCTCTGTGTATACATGTGTATAAATTACTAAGTGCCCTTTAATAAGTTAATTACAACATAGATGTCCTTATTTAATTTTAGAATTTTATATTACACAAAGTATATAGCTTCCATATATTGCTGTCTGACATTCCATGTTGTTTGTGATATTTTGGGCATGTTTTACTACATAGTGGTTGATGTCTACCAAAGCTGGTGTGGACCTTGCAAACCTGTGGTCAGTCTTTTCAGGAAAATAAAACTTGAAGTTGGAAATGGCCTTCATTTTGCCACGGTAAGATTTTATCTTGGGAAAAGTAAGATTTCAACGTGAGAAAAATTTAAAAAAAAATGAGGGATATGAGGTATAAGAACGAAGCCTTTGCTCCTATAACAAAATTTTACATTTTCATTTTCAAATTGGTATTTACTCTATTGGTAGAGGAATTTCTTCCCTCAGAATTCTCTGTGTCAATGAAAGCCTATATCCCAATGTTCCCCTCAGTTACTGGGATGCTTTACACTTGTCTAGGCTTAGCAGTATTTTCTCCATTGTAGAGAAGATATCCATTTATAATGTGTCTTACAAGTGAACATAAATTCTTTAAATGCTTGAAAGAGTCACACTGTCCCCTCACACTAGCACAATTGCTACAATTGCTTAAGATTTGGAATAGTAGTTCATTGAAAAAAATATTCACTTGGATCCTTAATTTTATTCTTCAATCTGAAATTAACTATAAAAGGCAAAGGGAATAGTATGGCTAATGAGGGTTCAGGTCCCAGAATTTTACAATTCAGTTCAGAAACAACAAATTTTGCAAGTGACTAGGAGAGACTTGCAAAACAAAGGAAAGGAAATTTGAATAACATAAGACTATTCTACATACATCAGAAAATCCTGGACATAATGGAACAATGTGTTCTGAGGAGTAATAGAGCTCAGGATGCAGACCAGGGCAATCAAGTTATAGCAGAGAAACCGGCAACATCCTTCTTTCTAAATGTACAAAAGGAGACAAGAGTAAAGGTGGACATCAGGTGGAAGTAAAAGTGGAGGGGTGGCCCTGGAGCATTATGTGACACCCTGCCAATAGCAGAATCAATGTTGTTGGGGTGTGTGTGTGTGTGTGTGTGTGTGTTTTTGTGTGTGTGTGTGTGACTACATGACAAAAAGGGAGAATGCATGAAAAGGAAGAGGGGATCAGAGGTATAGAGGGGATGTATCATGTATCTGTTGAGGTCTAGAGGTGCTGGGAACCCCAACATTCAAGAGCAGAAGACACAGGTGCTGCCTCAAATGAGTTTGACTCAAGCCTTCTTTCAGTCAGAGACAAAGTTTATTAAAAAACCAGTTGGGGTGGGCAAGATTTTAAGAATCTGAGCATTTGTGACACTTGTATTGACAAGTGGGCCAGACTCTTAAGGAATCTGAGCATTTTAATGGAGGCAAGATGGACCTTTTATACAGAAAGACTCTGGGAAGATCTGGATGTGATCTAGGAGTGACCAATAGCTTGGGTGACTGGGAGGTAACAGAGATGGGCCAAGGGCCAGATGCCCCAGGTGAATGCCAGGGACCTGGACCATGTGGAAGAGGCCTAGATGGGATTAAGGGTGGGAAGTGGGTGGGGGTGGGGGGGGAGGCTTGGGCAGAGGTAATAGACAATGAAGGGCTGGGCTAGGTTAGAGGTAATTGGAGATTGCGGCAGGGTCAAAGCCATGATGGCAAGGATGGCTGAAAGGATTATAGCCTCAGGTGAATGCCAGGACCATGTGGGAAAGTTCACAGAAAGTTGGGGGGGGTGTTTTCCAGGACCCATACCCCATCATATCCAGGTCCAATTAAGATCTAGTAATGAGAAGAAGGTGACCTCTGTTGTCTCACAGGAAGAGAGGAGTCTAAAAAGGAGTAAGTGAAGAAGATGGATCAAGGATAGAAAGGGGAGTGATGGAAGATCTTGTTTTGAAGAGGGGAGTTCCACTGGTGAATGGTCCCATGAGTGAAGAGAGATGTTCTGTGAAGGGAGATGAGGAACTTGTGCTGGGCATTTTTTGAGGGATTTGGTACTTAAAAAGACCAACTGTATTACTTGGGGGGGGGTGCAGTTGGGGCAATTGGCACCTGGGAGGGGGACTCAGGGAGCAAATTTTGAGGCAAATGAAGAAAGAGGGTAACAAGGAAGAGGGTATAATTCAGGGGGTTCTCTTTATTACCTATAGGAATTGTTGTTGTTCTTTGAGTAAGACAAAAAGGAAAAGGGAATCCACAAGACAAGCTCTTTAAGGCAGTGGTAAAAACTGCCTAGAAGGGAGAGACTAAAATAGGTATCTTAGAAATTCATGAAGAATACAGGGAATAGAGAAGGACTAGTAATTATACGGGTCATGAACCAGAGAATGAAAGTGTAGAATAGATAGAAAGGGAGGATATATAATGAAGAGAGTGGGAGAAGTCCTCTTTGGAAAGGGACAAAAAATGAAATTTAAATAACTAATGAACAGGAATATATTTGAAGGAGAAGAAAAGAAGGGGGAGTCTACATGACTTATTGAGGGGAAAAAAAGAGGAGAAGAATAAAATAATCAGACAAAATCAGGAAATAAAAAGGAAATAATAAGCAAAACTCCAAAGAGCAAAGGGTACTAACGAGGAGGGGGTGTTGAGGTTTAAGGGCTTAGGGGTGCTGGGACCCCAAAATCACAACATGTGGGCTCTGCCTGAATGAATTTGACCCAAGTCTTCTCTCAGCCAAAGACAAGGTTTATTAGAGATGAACCATACAGGCCAGACTCAAGGAATCTAAACATTTGTGACACCTGTAAGGATGAGTGGGTATGAGGAAGTCTTGGCATTTAAATGGGGGCCAGAATGGATCTTATGTACAGCCAAGTAATTTGAAGTGACTGGAGGAGGGGCTGGGAGGAGGATTCTGAAGCTGGGGTGACTGGGGGAGGAGTTTAGGGAGAATCTCAATGGGAGTGTCTGGGAGGTTGAATGGGGTCATCCAGGAATAGACAATGGAGGGCTAGTTAGGGTAACAAAGAACTGGAATATAGGGAAGGAAGAGGTTGAATGGGGTCTGAATAAGATCAAAAATGGAAAATATACTAGGCTTCATTAGGGTAGCAAAGGGAGATAGGGACTAGGCAATAAGGCCAGTGGATAGAAATAAGAATAAAAGATAAGGAAAGACCAGTTGAGTGGATTATAGCCTCAGGCAACCATTTGAGACTTCTTTGATAGTTCAAAGAAAGTTTAAGGGTTTTCTGGGGCCCATTGACAAATGGGACCTAAATTCTTTTTGGGGTGAGGGGCAAAGGTCTCAGCTTGGGTCCATACCCCATCAATAAGGAAGCAAGCTACATCACACTGAAAGGAGCTACACACAAGTCAATAAACTTATAAGTGCTAAATGCCTTTGCATCCAAATTCATAAAGCAACTGTTAACTGATTTACAAGAGACAAAGAGAGTAACATAATAATGACAAGAGACTTCAGTATCTTTCTTTCAGTTTTTTGATAAATCTAAGAGAAAAATTTTAAAAAGGGAAATGTGGAATTGAACAAATTGTTGGAGAAACTAGAGTGAGAAGACTTAAGACATTTAAAAAATTGAACTGCAAAAGAATATTTCTCAGTATCACATGGAACCTTTACAAAAACTGACCATGTGTTAGGGCACAGAGATAATGCAAACAAATGTAAAAAGACTGAAATAGTAAATGCATTTCTTACAGATCATAACACAATAAAAATAGGCATCAGTTCAGGGACCAGAAACAAAAAACACAGACTCAAATGAAGACTTTAACGATGAAATCCTAAATTATGAGTGGGTCACAGAATAAACCATAGAAACAATAATTATGTGAAAGAAAATGATAATGATGAAACAATACACAAAAATCTCTGGGATACAGCTAAAGCAATTCTCAGGAGAAAAATCATATCTCTACAAACATATAGTAACAAAATAGAAAAAGAGAAGATTAATGAACTGAAAATGCATGTAAAAATTAGAAAGCCAATAAACAAACCTAAAATTATTACAAGAGAAGATATTAAAAATGAAAGAAGTAGCTAAATTTGAAATAAAAAAACATAGAAATGATTAATAACATGAAAGCTGGTTGTTAGAAAAAACTAATAAATTTAATAGGCCTTTAGCTAATCTAACTAAAAGAAGAGGCAAAAAATCAAGTCAACAAAATAGCAGATGAACAAGGTGAAATCATGGTAAAACCAGAAGAAATATAAAGAATAATGAGAACATATTATGCATAGTTATATGCTAACAAAACTGAAAACACAAAAGAAAGAGGAATACTTTAAAAAAATATAAAACACTAGGCAGCTAGGTGGTGCAGTGGATAGATCAGCATCCCTAGAGTCAGGAAGACCTGAGTTCAAATCCAATCTTAGACCAGACACTTGACACATACTAGCTGTGTGACCCTAGAGAAGTCACTTAACTCCAATTACCTTGCTAAACAAAACAAAACAAAACAAATATATATGTATAAAACACCCAAACTATCAAGACACTAAATAAAAAAAAAATCTCTCCCTTTTTTTGGAGGCAATTGGGGTTAAGTGACTTATTCAGGGTCACACAGATACTAAGTATCTAAGACTGGATTTGAATTAAGTCCTCCTGACTCCAGGGCTAGTGCTCTATCCACTGTGCCATCTAGCTGCCCCTAAATAAAAATCTCAAATAACCCAGTGTCAGAAAAGGAAATAGATTTAGCTGTGGAAAAAACTTCTTTGTCCTTATAGATTCACAGGAGAATTCTGTCAAACATTCAAAAAACAATTAGTACCCATACTTATCATTTGGGGAATGGTTATTTTACATACATACACACACACACACACACACACACACACACACACACACGTCTTGGATACCAAACTCTTATTAGAGAAATTTGATAAAAATATATTTTTTCATTAGACCACTTCCCTTTCTATCCTAGGTGCATTAATTTTGTCTGTTCAGAAACATATTTTATAGCAGTACTTTTTATGATAATGAAGTATTGGAAACAAAGTTAATGCCCATTGATTAGGGAATGGTTAAACAAGTTATGGCACTTGAATATAATAGAATATTATTATACTGTAAGAAATGATATATGCGATGATTCCATGGAATCATGGAATGATCTACATGAACTGATACAAGTAAAGTAAGCAGAAGAAAGCAATACATTACACAATAATGACAACAGTCTACATAGAAAGAATAATCACCCACAAAAAATCATAAGTGAATATAACAAATTATAAAGATTAAATATAACTAAGACAAAAAAAAATTTAACATCATAATGAAGGAAATAATAGAAGAGCACTGCTTAGAACTCCTAAACACAGAAAATGAAATTCCAATTGAAAGAATTCAGATCACCTCAAGGAAAAAAACAAACAAATCAAGGTTGCAAACTCAAAGACAACATGTTTAAATTTAACAATTTAATTCAGAAACAAGTTTTGCAAGCAATCAGGAGAAAGACCTTCAAATGCAAAGGCATCGATCAGAGTTTTTATGTCTTTCAAAGTTGTTTTCCTTTACAATGTTGTAGTTGTACAAATTATTTTCCTGGGGCAGCTAAGTGGTGCAGTGGATAGAGCACTGGCCCTGGATTCAGGAGGACCTGAGTTCAAATCCAGCCTCAGACACATAACACTTACTAGCTGTGTGACCCTCAGCAAGTTACTTAACCCTATTGCCTAACCCCCTCAAAAAAAACAAACAAAAAAATTATTTTCCTAATTCTGCTTAATTCATTCCATCTCAGTTCATACAAGTCTTCCTAAGGTTCTCTCTGTTATGTTTGTATACTGTAATTTGGTGAGCATCCACTTTGTTTCAAATTCTCAGCTACAACAAATATTGCTACTATTAGTATTTTTGTATACTTGGGTCTTTTACTTCTTTCTATTCTCTGTTTGGAGCTATTACCAAGTAGTGGTATCATTGCGTCAAAAGGAATGAACAATTTAGTGAGTTTTTGGGTAGGGTTCCAAATTTCTTTGCAGAATGATTGGACCAATTCATAGCTCCACTAACAGTGTATCAGCTTAGTTGTCCTTCTGCAGTATTTCCAAAAATGTCCACCTTCCTTTCTTTGTCATCTTTGTGAATCTGATGACTATAAAGTATAATCTCAAGGTTGCTTTAATTTATATTTCTCTTATTAGTAGTAAGTTTGAACATTTTTTTTCACAGAGTAGTTGATAGCTTGTATATCTCCTTTCTTGAGAACAGGCTGTTCACATATTTTGGCCACTTATCGGTTGGAAAATAGCCCTTATTCTGATGTATTTGAATCAATTTTCTATATATGTTGGGTACCTTTTTCTGAGAAGTTGCTGCAAAAATGTTTCCCTAGTTAAATATTTTTCTTCTAATTTTAGCTGCACTTATTTGGTTTGCGCAAGAACTGGTTAGCATTTTCAAAAGCTACAGAAGTAAAATAGAATGAGACCTGAGAGAATACCATTGGATTTAACATCTGAGATATTAATTGGTTTGCAACTTCAAAAGGCATGAAAATTTGGTCACTATTTCTTATTAACTGGTTAGCAATAGGGTATATGATAATTTAATGTAGCTTTTCTAATTGTTGGTTCATTTTGGCTGTTCTAAACTTGAACTACAAAATACATAAGAGAAACTTTTTTTTTTTAAATTTAGGCAGAAGCAGACAGCCTTGATGTTTTGGAAAAATACCGAGGAAAGTGTGAACCTACCTTTCTTTTTTACGCAGTGAGTATTTTTTTACAGGAAGAATCAATATTATATGTAATTAGAAATACTCAGATTCAAAAAAAGTATATTTTGTTTTGCACATATTTTGGATAGGATTCACACTTTTATGTTATAGATATACAACAACAAAGCAAATGATTAAGAAATGAAAGAGTCAAGTGTTTGATAAACACATACACACACAATAGAAAATTGGTAATTACATTGACTTTCTCAATGGGCTGCTTCAAGGAATAAATTCAGTAATTCACAGTTCTTTGTAAACTGTAAAATGTTGTTGTTCAGTTGTTAAGTCATGTCTGACTCTTCGTGACACCATGGACCATAGTATGCCAGGTCCTTCTATCCTTCGTTATCTCTCAAAGTCCATCCAAGTTCATATTTATTGTTTCCATGATACTATTTATCTAGCTCATTCTCTGTCATCCTCTTTTCCTTTTGCCTTCAAAATTTCCCAATATCAGTCTTTTCCAAGGGTTCTGTCTTTTCATTATGAGGTCAAAGTATTTAAGCTTTAGCTTTTGTATTTGACCTTCCAGTGAGTAGCCTGGATTAATTTCTTTAAGTATTGACTGATCTCCTTGCTGTCCAAGGGACTCTCAAAAGGCTTCTCCAACACCACAGTTTGAAAGCATCGATTCTGCAGTGCTCAGCTTTCCTTATAGTACAACTCCTACAGCCATACATTGCTACTAGAAAAATCATAGCTTTGACTACATGGACCTTTGTCAGCAAGGTGATGTCTCTGCTTTTTAGTGCTCTCCAGATTTGTCATAGCGTGTCTTTTAATTTCATGACTGCAGTTGCTATCTACAGTGATCTCTGAGCTGAAGAATATAAAATCTGACATTGCTTCCCTTTCTTCTCCCTCTACTTGCCAGAAAGTGATGGGACCAACTGCCAAGATTTAAAGGTGTTTGTTTGTTTTTTTTATGTTAAACTGCAAGCCAGCTTTTACACTCTCCTCTTTCACCCTCATCATGAGGCTTCTTAATCCCTCTTCACTTTCTGCCATCAAAGTGGTATCATCTGCATATCTGAGATTGTTGATATTTCTCCTGGTAACCTTAATTCCAACTTTTGATTCATCCAGCCTGGCATTTTGCATGATGTTCTCTGCATATAAGTTAAATAAGTAAGGTGCCAATATACAGTCTTGTCATACTCATTTTCCAATCTTAAACTAATCAGTTGATCCATGTTCAGTTCCAACTGTTGCTTCTTGACCTGCACACAGGTTCCTCAGGAGACAAATGAGATGATCAGATACTCCCAACTCTTTGAGGACTTGCCACATTTGCTGTGATTCACACTGTCAAAGGCTTTCGTGTAGTCAATGAAGCAGAAGTAGATGGTTGTTTTTTTTTTTTCTGGGACTCTCTTTCTTTCTCTATAATCCAGAGAATGTTGGTAATTTGGTCTCTAGTTCCTATGTCTCTTTGAAAACCAGTCTGCTCTTCTGGTAATTTTTGGTTCACATATTGCTAAAGCCTAGCTTGCAGAATCTTAAGCATAACTTTGCTGGAATGAGAAATGAGTACAGTTGGTTGGTAATTTGAACATTCCTTGACACCCATATTTGCTGGCATATTGAGTGGAGCACTTTATTTTATTTTTTTATCAATTTATTTTGATTTATCAATAATCACTTCCATATGCTTTTGAGTTTAAAATTTTTCTCCCCTTCTTCCCCACCACCCTCCACAAGACGGCACAGAGTCTGATATAGACTATACATTTACATTCATATTAAACATATTTTCACATTAGTGATGTTGTAAGTAAAAATTAAAACCAATAGGAGGAACCATCAGAAAGAGGAAACAAAACTCAACAGAAGAGAAAAAAAATAGCAATTCAACTTCCATAGTTCTTTCTTTGGATGTGGATAGCATTTTCCATCACAAGGCCTCTGGAGATGTCTTAGATACTTGTATTGCCGGGAAGGGTTAAGTTTATCAATATTAATCATCACACAACGTGGCTGTTATTGTGTACAACATTATCTTGGTTCTACTCACTTCACTCAGCATCAGATCATACAAGTCTTTCCAGGTTTTTCTGAAGTCAACCTGTTCATCATTTCTTATAGCACAATAGTATTCCATCACATTCATATGCTACAACTTGCTCAGCCAGTCCCCAGTGGATGGGCATCCTCTCAATTTCCAATTCTTTGCCACCACAAAAAGAACTGCTATGAATATTTTTGTACATGTGGGTCCTTTTCCCATTTGTGTGATCTCTTTGGGATATAGCCCTAGAAGTGCTATTGCTGGGTCAAAGGGTATGCACATTTTTATAGCCCTTTGGGCATAGTTCCCAATTGCTCTCCAAAATGGTTGGATCATTTCACAACTCCACCAACGATGCATTAGTGTTTCAATTTTCCCACATCTTCTCCAACATTTATCATTTTCCTGTTTTGTCATGTTGGCCAATCTGATAGGTGTGATGTGGTACCTCAGAGTTGTTTTGATTTGTATTTCTCTAATCAATAGTGATTTAGAGCATTTTTTCATATGACTATAGATGGCTTTAATTTCTTCATCTGAGAACTGTCTGTTCATATCCTTTGACCATTTATCAATTGGGGAAAGGTTTGTATTCTTATAAATTTGACTTAATTCTCTATATATTTTAGAAATGAGGCCCTTATCAGAGAGGGTGGTTGTAAAAATTCTTTCCCAATTTTCTACCTTCCTTTTAATCTTAGTTGCATTGGCTTTGCCTTTGCAAAAACTTTTCAAAATTATCTATTTTGCTTTTTGTAATGTTCTTTCTCTCCTGTATGGTCATGAATTCTTCTGTTCTCCATAGATCTGACAGGCAAACTATTCCTTGCTCTCCCAGTTTGCTTATAGTATCAGCCTTTATATCTAAATCATGAACCCATTTTGACTTTATTTTGGTATATGGTGTGAGATTTTGATCTATGCGTAGTTTCTGCCATACTCTTTTCCAGTTTTCCCAGCAGTTGTTTTCAAAGAGTGGGTTTTTATCCCAGAAGTTGAGGTCTTTGGGTTTATCAAATAATAGATTACTATAGTCATTGACTACTGTGTCTTGCATATTTAACCTATTCCACTGAGTGGAATTGAGTGGAGCACTTTAACAGCATCATCTTTTAGGGTTTTAAATAACAGTTCCATCACTTCCACTAGCCTTATTGTTAGCAATACTTCCTAAGGCCCACTTGACTTCATTCTCCAGGATGTCTGGCTCTAGCTCAGTAACCATACCATTGTGGTTATTGGTGACATTATAATCTTTCTTGTATAGCTTTTTTTGTGTATTCTTGTCACCTCTTCTTAATCTCTTCTACTTCTACTAAATCCCTACTATTTTTTGTCTTTTTTCATGCTCATTTTTGCATAAAACTTTCCCTTGATAGCTCTAATTTTCTTGAAGAGATCTCTTATCTTTCCCATTCTATTGTTTTCTATTTCTTTGCATTGCTCACTTAAGAAAACTTCCTTGTCTCTCCTTTCTATTCTCTGGAATTCTGCATTTGGTTGGGTATATCTTTCCCTTTCTCCTTCCCTTTTCCCTTTCCTTCTTTCCTCAGCCATTTGTAAAGCCTCATCAGATAGCCATTTTTTCTTTCTTGCTCCTTTTTCTCCTTAGGAATGTTTTTTATTGCTGCCTCCTGTACAAATTGTAAAATGGACACTGATCTGAATCATTATTATTATAGGGAAAAGTGACTTTCAAGCATGAAGGAGGTCTGGCTGAGGGTGCCTCTGGTGTAGGGAACTCAGGGCAACATGAAGCTAGTTGGCACTTGTGGAGCTGGGTGGAATGGCAGCATTTGAGGCGGTAGAGGATAAAAGAAGCACCAAAGAAAAATCTTTCCAACTTCATGATTTATCCCAAGGTTGTTCCTTACTTTCCACATTGTCTTATTCTAAGTAAAAGTCATCTCCATCTTAAAATTTGCTAATAAAAATACAATAAAAGGCATTTTTCACCAGCGATTCCACTATTTCAACTGGTTATTTTACCATCTATTCTAGGGTGGAGAATTAGTGGCTGTGGTAAGAGGAGCAAATGGACCGTTACTGCACAAAACTATTCTAGATCAGCTGGAGGCAGAGAATAAGGTTTTGGAACAAGGCATTGAACGGAAAGTGGTAATTGGAGGATCTTAACTTCTGAAACTCTGAACTCTAAATGTCTACCATGTACAATACACTACTATACTCTAATACAAATGATCTCCTTTGATATTCTTATAGTTTTTAATAGGAAAACTCCATGCAACTCAGTAATTCAGAGTGATTAACCTTTTCCAATTTGAATAGAGAGACCAAGGCTTATTCTGAGACATGATTTGCTGCATCATACCAAAGCACCAAGTCCTTTTGGAGTGAAGCCATATGTTTCCCCAGAAGTGTCCTGGGCACAGACCCAGTACTCCAGGACATATGCTGTAGCCAGAATAGACTAAGAGGGACTCCTGTTTTCTTCCCATTACACATATTTAAAACTTTCCTTTCATCCTTAATTCAACAAAATTCTATCCATTCAACTAGACTGGATATCATTCCATTCCCTTCAATTCAATAACATCTCAACTCCATTTAACCAATTAGATCTCATATATCAGAACTATTTCTGCAACACTTGATGGGTGCAGTATGGAATACAAAGTTATAGAATTAAGCAACTTTAAGAGCAAGCCTCTCAAATATGTAGGTATACTCAACAAAGCCTGAAATGAAAATTTGTGGCACAGTAAGAAATTTGTGGCAGACCCATAGAACCCTGGCTTAATTTCCATGTTGTTTAAGTGTCTATTCAATCCAACTGAGAGATAATTTCCTTTCATTTAAAAATTGTTTCCTTCTACTGAAAATAATACGCATTTTTGTTAACTTGAACTCATGATGATTTATAAATAAGAAAGTATATGGCTGTTGATAACATTTGGAAAAACAAAACAAAACATTACTTTAAAATTGAGTTTTTAAAGTATTAAATTATTATACTATTTTAATTGAATGGAATGAAATAAAAAAAAGAAAAAAAAAGATTTTATGCAAAAAAAGAGGAAATTGGTATTTGCCCTGATAAAAATACCATGAGGTCCAGAAAGAAACTTGAATTCCCATTGTGACCCAAATTCTAACAATCCAGGGGGAAAAGATCTATTACTTTATTGCCCCCTGCCGTAGTTAGGTATCAGTTTAATTTTTTTCTGTAAATTTCAAATTATTTTCTTTTGGAATACTTGGTATCTTGTCAACTTTTAACTTTTGTTTTTTTTTCTTGTTTTTAATTCTATTGATTTAAAAAATAGATAGTATACAATATCTAAAGAGAACCAAGATTTACTTTTGGTTTTCCCCTACTACCTAGTTAGTAGAAATCTTTTAAAATTCTCAAGAAACCTGAAGTCCAAATTTTAGGTTATCTAATCTGTATTTTGTTTTCATTGGTAATTTTCCTTAGAATAAAGTTTGGGGGTGGGGGACTTCTTTGCCCTTGTACCACATAGATTTAGTATGAGTTATCTGATTACTTGCCTTAATAAAAGATGTATGTTAGATTAAAGATGCAGCTCTCTCTATTGAAGAAGAAAGTGTTTCCCAAGACCAGGAATATGGAGAGGAAGATGATGTAGGTAAGTAGAATTCAGTTCCAATAGGATTAACAGACATGGGGAAAGGGGGAAAAATATATATGTGTGTGTATCTATACCTATCTATTATATACTAAAGGAAATAATAATTTAAAATAGCAGCTCAGCTAGCTACATCTCATACTCAAGGTCCTGGGGGACCTTTGAAGGGCATCAGGACTCTACTAATGAAATAGGATCACATCCCCATTCTGGTGTGGTTGTCTCCAATATCAAGTGATAGTGATTATTGTCCAAATAGCATTTGCCAGTGATTAACACCCCTACTATCAGTCTAATTAATTAATATCAGTTAGCTTTTACAAAGAGACATTTACTGAAAAACTATAACAAGAACTGAAGTACAAAAACATCCCCCTAAACTAGGCTAACTCTTCCCTCTACACAACTTTGTACCTAGGGAGAGTGATCTCAAACTTAAAGCATTTGCTACAAAGCATTTGCCCCACACATTTCACTTCTGGGTGCATCATAGCCATCAGATAAGTCACTCCCTTGCATGACATCTCAGGTGCTGGGCTTATGCATTGCTGGACTTTCCAAAAGGCTATTCTACTTACAATTCTCCTTACCTAAGAATAGACACAACAGAGACCAAAAACAAAACAAAACAACACCCCACAGGCACCATGTGTTCCAGGCCACATGGCACCCTGGTGAGAAGGACTCTTTCCTACTAATTCTCTTCAGCAATTTTTGCCTTTCTCAAAACTAGGGAAGAAAGAGATCAATTTGGCTGATACTCCTTTCCACGTGGGATACAACCAAAATTTCTCCACGGGTCCCTGTACCACAAGTGATCTCCTTAGATTTTCAGACACATTTGCTTTGGTTCCCTATGCCAAAGAGCAACTGAAAGTTTTCCCAATGTATTCCTGCCATGGCAATGATAATCCAGATGTAATTCCATTTTCATTCAATCATAGGAAAATAATTCCAGTTTGAGAATAGAAAAATAGGATTGGATAAGCCCTGAACAAGTATGAGGTTCCCAAGAAAAAGAGTTAAGCACTTGGGGTTGATTACTCAGGGTTTCTAGGCCAGCAGGCAAACTAAGTCCCATTATCAGCAATGCGTTACAATGTCAGACACACTCATGTCACAAATAAGGCAGTCTAGGACTGATTAAAAGGAAAAAGGGGTAAAATGAGCATCAGCTCAATGAGTATCAGCCAGGAATCAGTATTTTAGAAATATAAAACCCATACTTTTCATGCCAGCTACAATACTAGGTTATAATAATTTAATAGATATTTATTGATAAATTAGCATTAAATTAACATTGGGCTGCTAGGTGGTGCAGTGGATAAAGCACCAGGCCTGGAGTCAGAAAGACCTCAGTTCAAATTCAGCCTCAGACACTTACTAGCTGTGTGACCCTGGGCAAGTCATTTAACCCTGTTTGCCTCAGTTTCTTCATCTATAAAATGAGCTGGAGAAGGAAATGGCAAACCACTCCAGTATCTTTGCCAAGAAAACCACAAATGGGGTCTCAAAGAGTCAGATGTGACTGAAACAACTTCACAATAACAAAGCACTCAAACAAGCAAATAGTGATTACAAAGAAATTGACCTGACTTTTAAGGAACTATTGAAAAACTGACTATACAATTACAGCCTAAAAGAAAGAGAAAAAAATTCTCTAGTGAATTACAAAAAATAGAAGATTCAATAAAGAGAATCTGGGATAGAGAATCTTTCCAGTGGTTTTCTGAAAATTAGAAGGGTTCAATGTCTGCCCCAGATGAGGTCCCTCCATTCTACATCATTATGCACTTCTAAGAGTAGGTTCTCCAAGTATCCACATGATTCCCTGAGTTTGTTGCCAATACTTGTTTCTCATTGGCTCATCCTCTATTACATTTAATTAGCATTTATTCCAGCATAGACAATCAGAGGAACATAGGTTTAGTACTGGAAGGGAATTTAGAGGTTATCTAGTCCAGCCCCCTTATTTAGCAGTTGAAAAAAAAATAGAGAGCTAGACTAGGGGTGAAGAAGATCTAGGTTCACATCCTGCTTCTGATGCAAACTAGTTGTGTGACTCTGGCCAAGTCACTTAAACTCTCAGTGTTTTAGGTAACTCTCTAAGACTATAAAGTTGCAGAGAAAGTAGAATTTCCTTACCAGAGTATTTCTTTTGTCAATGAAATCATAGGTAAAGTCTTTCTTTAGAGGAAGTAAAAGACTGTCTAGGTTAGATTGGAAGAAGGACAGTTTAGTAAAGATCAGAAAAGAGAGTTATAATAAAAAGAGAAAGAAAATCCAAGTCAAAGGAAGGAATAAAATTAGCACACAGTTGTGCATGTGCATGAATTATTTTTGTTTATGTAATAAAGGCCCTGGGTTTCTGGAACTATTCATTCTAATTCTTGTTTTCCCACAGATCTTCTGCAGGATCTTGGGGAAATTGCTATGTTTCTTGGCTATTTTTTCTCATTTGTGAAAAAGGTCAGCTGAAGACAATAGTTGATGTGGAAAAGACCTGGGCCTATTAGCAGACAGTAGTAATCAAAAATAGGACATGGCAACCAAAAACCAAACCGAAGGAAGCACCAAAAGACTGAAATAGTAGGTAGTCTAAGCAAACTCCATTTTAGGCTACTTTGACAGGCATAGTATCCAGAAGAAGAGAGGTCATAGTCCTACTGTACTTTGCCCTGTCCTGACCATATCTAGAATATTGTGTTTAGTTCTGGGCATCATATTTTAGGAAAGACACTGGCAAAGAAGATTACAACCAGAGGACAGTGACTAGGGTGGTAAGGAGGCCTCCTGGTAAAGTGATGGTGAGATGTCTGCCCTGATAGAATGTAAGCTCCTTGAGGGTACAGACTATTTCATTTTTGTCTTTTTAATCCCTAGAACCCAGCAAAGTACTTGGCTCATAGCAGGCACGTAATGAATGATAGTTGATTGATTGACACACCTATGAGTACTGCCTGAAGAAAAGAATGCTTAGAAGGGATAGGATGACTGCTCTTTAAGCATTTGATAAGTTGGCATATATAAAGAGATTGTTGTTATTGTTGAGTCATTTCAGTCATGTCTAACTCTTCATGATCCCATTTTAAGGTTTTCTTGGCAAAGATACTGGAATGTTTTGCCATTTCCTTCTCCAGCTCATTTGATAGATAAAGAAACTGAGGAAGAGAGGATTAAGTGACTTGCCCAGGGTCACACAGCTAGTAAAAGTCTGAGGCCAGATTTGAATTTAGATATTCCTGACTCTGGACCCTGTACTCTAGCTACCATACCACCTAGCTACCCCTAAAGAAATTAGTCTTGCTATTTTAGACTCCAGGGGTCAAAACTGGGAGTAATGGGAGGAACTGCAGAGAAGTAGATATTGATTCAGTATAAAGAAAAACTTTCCAACAACTAGAGCTCTCTAAAAATAGAATAGGGTACCTCAAGAGGTAATGAGTTCCCTGTCTCTCAAGGTCTTCAAGTAGAAGCATTATATCCACTTGTCAAATATATTGAAATCTCCAGAGCATAAAATCCTCATTAAAGTACAGGGTTTTTTTTTTTTTAATTCCTTTTAGTGTCACTTGAAAAATCCTGCACACTGGCAATTATTAAACCAGATGCTGTGGCACATGGGAAGGTGGATGAGATCATCCTGAAGGTAATGCAATAAATATCCACCAGAACTATAGCAATGTCTTCTTTTTGGAATTAGAAGACACCTAGAAGTAATCGTCTTATGGAGGGACAATTGGTATACTTTAAAGAGTATTAGACCGAAAACTGGTACTTGAATACTAATTTGGATAACTAACTAGCTAACTAATTAACTTTAATTTGTTGACAATTCAATTTTTGGCAAGTCACTGTGGGTCTTAGCTTTTTTATTTATAAAATGAGCAGATATTCTAGATAAAATGTTAGTGTGGCATCATGAAAAAATGCTGGATTTGGAAAAAGAGGATTGACCAAATTTGGTATTTCCTGGGGAAGCTATGTGGTGCACTGGATAGAGCTCCAGGCCTGGAGTCAAGAAGAGTCATCTTAAGTTCAAATCTGTCCTCAGACACTTACTAGCTGTGTGACCCTAGGCAAGTCATTTAACTCTGTTTGCTTCAGTTTCCTCATCTGTAAAATGAGGGGGAGAAAGAAATGGTAAACTACTCCAGTATCTTTGCCAAGAAAACCCCAAATGTGTTACAAAGAATTGGATGTGACTGAAAAAAATGACTGAACAATTAGTATTTCCTATCTGTGTGACCTTGCGTAAGTCACCCAACCCAAGTCTCAATTTCCTCATATGTAAAAAGAGAGCGTTGATATAGATGATCTCTAAGGCCCCTTCCAACTCTAAATACATGATTTTATCATGTTGAAGATCCAGTAAGACTCTGAAAATCTTCAGTTCTGTTGAGGGGATCTTCTTTCTAAGGGTTTCAGTAAGTCAGCAAGCATTTATGCTAAGTGCTGGAGATACAAAGAAAAACAAAAAATAGTCACTTTCCTCAAGAAGCTCATAGCCTAATATTTTCAGTTAAAGTATAGTTTAAGCTGGCAAAAAATAAATTTGTAATAATATAAACAAGTATTCTATGGGAACATGAATATTGAATTTATGATTGTGGAGAAATCTCAAAGCAAATATCTTTTTTAAAATCATATTCTGTTTAGATTTTTTTTTTTTAGGCAATTGGGGTTAAGTGACTTGCCCAGGGTCACACAGCTAGTAAGTGTCAAGCCTTTGGTCTGAGGTCGGATTTGAACTCAGGTCCTCCTGACTTCAGGGCCGGTGCTCTATTGACTGTGCCACTTACCTGTCCCCCTAGATATGTTTTAAAAGTTATGAGAGAGAGGCCACGGACCCTTTAAAGTGAAGCAGTCAGTATCAAGTACTTTAATCTTGCGTGTGCTTGTACCTGTTGATAAAGAGATCCACTCTTTATGTCAGATTACTATCAGATAGGTGGGAGTAGGAGGAAGCTGGAGGACTTTTGACCAGACAGAAATAGAGATTCAATCTTAGAAACTGGATGTCAGACAAACCACTGATTGAAGGGAGGGAAAAGATCATTATAATGCTATGCAATTTTTAGTTGTTTTTTTTTTATTATGTTGGACTAGGAGAAGAGAGGAGGAATCACACAAAAGCATAGAATTTGGGAGAGCAAACATGACCTTTCTTATAAGTTGCAATTTCTTTTTTCCTTATAGAATAAAGATTAGGGTAAATAGAAGTCTACAACAAAAGAAATACTGTTGGAGTATTGACCTAGCCAGCAAAGAAGGCTAAGAATCTCAGCACCATGGACAAATCCCAAGAGTTCCATGGACAAATAGAAAAGAAAAACATGCAGAGGGAATTTATTGGGAGGTGAAAGGCAACTGGGGTAGACAAAGAAATGTCTGATTATAGTCGAGGACTAGTAAAAATGGGGGAAGGGAAAACATTTATTAAGTGCTAAGCACATAGTTGGTACTTGATTAGTACTATCTGATAAGCACTTTATAAATATTATCTCATTTGACCATTTGAAAATGGCACCTGATTATCTTCACCTTAAAAAACAATCCTCTCAATTATGTATCTTATTTAAACCTAATGGTTAATGATTATAGTAAAGTTCTACTTTGAAGTTCTATTTTTATTTTTAAAAAATACAAGAAAGTGGTATAGCATGTTAATCTATGGTTCTCAGTTAACCACATCTGTAGGAAAACATGCTAATCATTAGGATTATGAGGCTTTAGTTGAAGCACTACCATTGATGTGGCAGTAATATAAATTGCAGGTATAGTATGGAGAAATATCAACCTTGGGAGCTCTCATCTTAAAGAATCAACCTAAATGATGTCAAATGTCATAGTAAGCAACAAATATGTCAACAATTTCTTAGCCTCTTCAGGAAAGCTCAGCTTTAGGCTGCATTACTCTTGGACTAAATTAACAACTCTGGAAATGTGTCAGTTGCACCATTAGGTCAGCCCATCTCCATACCTCCTCTAAAGATTCATTGGGAACTAAATAGAGTCTTGATGATGTGGAGAATAACTGTCTGAAAAGAGCAATTCTGGAGGAAGGTCTGGGGTTACTGTAGTAGAAGCAGTTGTCAGGGTCCTCTTTGACTGGCTAGGGCTTTTTAAAAGATGTTATAATAGACTATTATCCTCAGATGGAGGAAAAAGCTTTGTTGATAATAGCCATAGAGCTGTGATGAAACCACCCAAACCCCTTGTTAGTTTGGATAGTGCAAACAGTCAGATGAGGGCAACTAGAAGCTGAGGTGTTATAACATCCTCGTCCCATTTGGGTTGGACTTTTTCAATATAATTTTCATTAAGGATTTAGCATAAGAAGTGCATGTTATGTCCAACCAGTGTTCCATCCAGACTGATAATCTATCTTTATAGGCATATCAAGGTAAATTTTGGGAAAGCATGATGGTTTGATATAATTCTCAAAGATTATGGATAGACCCTAAACTGTCATAATTTCCTCTTAATAGCCTGATATAAATCTATCACTTATGTTAAATCTATTGATTGTTTCTCTGCTTGCATACCCACTTGGGATAAAGGATTCAGTATATTTTAGTATTTGCCTGGCTCAATTTCCTTGCCCCTACAAAATCTTACCAATTAATTCAATTCAACAAACATTCTGTATGTGAGGCAATACTGGGGAGACAGCAACAAAAATGAAAAATAGTAACCTATTCTGGAGGAGCCTATAGACTACCGGATGTTACACTCTGCTATGAGGAAAGTGAATTCAGGTTTTATTTATAACCTCAAGATATGTTATCCTTCCTTGGCATACCATAGATCCAGGAAGCGGGGTTTGAGATTTTAACTAATGAAGAAAGAATCATGACAGAGTCTGAAACGAGATATCTCTATCAAAAGAGATCTGAAGAGGTCAGTTCTATTTCTTCTTTTTTGTTTGTTTTGAAGTTCTCATTTCTCTTTTTTTATCTCTGTGACAGTTGAAGTCTGGATCAATTTAGATTAGCAGGAATACTATGAAAGTACATGGTAAACATGCTGTGAACTGTAATAATTTATAGACCATTAGATATCCAACGTATTTCAAATCTATTAAACTTAGTGATGTAAGACAGGTATCATGGTATGAGGAGATTGAAAAGATGATATCATTCATATGGCAATAGATTTCTGTTTCATTGCCATCAAAAATTTATATTAAATGCTTACCATATGCAAAGCATTGTGGTTGGCCCTGAGTACGTAAAAGTGCAAATAACAGTCCTTGTCCTCAAGAAACTTAGAGACTAGATAGAACCTGAAAGGATAAAATAATTTGAGGTAACATATGCAAGGAGTCTAATGAGTATTAGTAAGAGTAAATGCTGAAAGCATTCAGAATAACAAGAGATCCTCCACCTTGGCTGGTAAGGTGGGGGTTTCACAAAGGAGGGGGGACTTTGAAACTCATAATTTGACAGAGACAGTAGAGATAATCTACTTCAACTGCTGCCTGAAGGATAGACCTTTTCTACATCATCCCCAACATCAAATTAAGTTTCTTCTATTTAAGTTTGCAATGCTTGTGATCACAAATTTTAGGGACTTGTAAAGGTGAAAAAACTGAGCAATATATAAGCTAGAGAGAGAGTGACATCTTTGGCCACTGAGTTTTAATGAACTTTGGTTGAAATAGCAAAAATCAGGGGCAGCCAGGTGGTGCAGTGGATAGAGCACTGGCCCTGAAGTCAGAGCGGACATGAGTTCAAATATGACTTCAGACATTTGACACTTACTAGCAGTATGACCCTGGGCAAGTCATTTAACCTCCATTGCCTAAAAAAAAAAATGAAATAGCAAAAACCAGAAATCTGATTGCTGTAGTTGCCAGAGTTGTAGTTTAAGTTTTAATAACTTAATATTGCTCTAAGACTTTTGGGACACTCCATACTTTGATGTTTCTCTTACTTTCTAGAAATAGGAGGGGAAACCTATAGCTTCTTTAAGTTTCCTTGCATATGTGCCACTACCATAAATTGTTGAGTAAATTTGGCATCATTGTATTTTAGGAAATCTTTAAAAAGGTAGTTCAGCACATGTCAAATGGACCATGCCGGCTACTCATTATCTCATGGCCTGAAAAAGATAAAGACGTAGTTGCTGCCTGGAGAGACTTCATTGGTCCAAGTGATACTGAAGCTGCTAAGAGAGAAAATCCTGAAAGGTAATGACAGAGTTTCATTTTCAGAACCTACATCCAGAATGAAAAATCATGTCTACACTTACATTGGTCATCTTATACTTGAATTCTTCAAAGATCCTTAATTTTAGTGGTAGGAATGGGTTGAAACTCCTCTTTGCCTTAGTGAATGGTCTTTGTGAGTGACAGTGGCCCCCAAATTAATTAACCTCTAAATAACCAGGTGATGAGGCTCTCCAAACTCAGCTAGACTATTTCTGATTTGGGCCCTCTAGACTTGTTCAAACATAAGAATGGTTAACCTGAAAGTGTTTGTTAGTACACAAAGATCTCAACAACTTTGATATACATTTAAAAAGAGGCACATGCAATGTTAACATTCTGCTGCCTCTTCCCAATAATCCTCCCTCCCAGTTAAAGTAGTCGAAATGAATAGTTGTTGGAAGTCATTGATTGTTGCTTATTTGTAACTGTTCCCCCACCATGGGTGCTCTTTTCTGAAAATTCAGCTTAGAATTGCCAACTGAGACATTTGTAATAATTTTCTGTTTGTTCTGGACTTGATCATCAAAACAAGAAGAACCTTAATCAACAGGGAACAGCTAGATTTTTAAGCATAGGTTCAAGGGATTATACTTTTTGCACTTGTACAATATTTTTGTTTTTTTGGGCAATGGGGGTTAAGTGACTTGCCCAGGGTCACACAGCTAGTGTTTTATGTGTCTGAATTTGAACTCAGGTCCTCCTGAATCTGGGACTGGTGCTCTATCCACTGCGCCACCTAGCTGCTTCACACTTGTAGAATATTCAGGGAACCTTCACATGTACAGTGTCATTTGAAACTCATAGCAACCCTATTGGGCAAGTTGGGCAGGTTTTTATTGTCTCAATTTTACAGATAAGAAATAATTTGCCTAGATTATATAGCTGGTTAATGACAGAACTGAAAATGGAAACCAAATCTGTACTATGACTTTACTTCTTGTTTTCTTGATACTTTCTTAGAATCACTAAGTGGTTTACTAAAGAAAAGATGATGTTTTACATGTTCTTCAATTAAAGTATAGAGTATAGGAACTTGGTTGCTAAATTAAAAAAATTAGTTATGAAAATAATTGATTTGTTTGTAATCAGAGAGAATTAAGGATGGAAATTCTATGAGCTAATGACATAAAGTTGATTTCCTCTGTTTTTTTAATCCTTCACGTTGGTTGTTCATGGCAAAGTAAAAACAACTTGTAAACAATTCAGAAAGTTAAGTGACTGATGATCAAGATTTAGTCAGATGTCATTTTTTTTCAAATAAAATTATTATATGCTTTGTCTTACTTAACATCCCTAATTTTTATTGTTTACAGTCTCCGGGCTCAGTACGGCACAATAATGCCATTTAATGCTGTCCACGGCAGTGAGAATAGAGAACAAGCCAACAGAGAGCTTGAATTTTTTTTCCCAAATTTTAAAATTTCAGGTAAGGATATAAATTCAGTACAGACTAAGTAATCACAGACAATTTTTGCCCTCAGTCAATGTGAAAGAGAAAGGAGGTGAACTAATTTTAAATATCTAGTAACTAATTTCAGTATTGTGAATGAATGAATAAATGAATGGATGGATAAAATCACTTATTAAGGATTTACTGTGCTAAGCACAAGGGATATAAATAGGAAAGCAATACAGTCCCTGCTCTCACAACACATAAAGGAGATTTCAGCTGCAAGTTAGAAAAGAAAAAAAAAGGTCCCATAGTCCTATCTAATTGTTATATTAGATATACCTCTGAAAATAGTGGATACTAAATGTTTCTGTAGACTTTCAGTTAAAAGTGTTTCCTCAATTTCTGGTCCCTATACTTTTTCTCATATTAGTTTTCCCTCTTTAAGAATTTAAAGGTGTGGAATAAGCTACCAGATTTTTCCTCTTATCATTGCAGGTATAGTAGGGGATGAGGAAAGTGGTTATTGAAGCTCATGAGGCAGATAATGGGGCTATATAGATCTTTCTATAACAAGGAAATGCTTCGGAATGTTAAGAACAAGTTTTATTCTTACCCAACAGGAAGTGATGCTGACAAAGTACCAAGGGAAGAAATTCTACAGTGAACAAATTCATGGATTAAGATTGCTCTCCTCTTCTTCTAGAAATGACTAGATATGACCCCATAAGCCCCAGTTCAGATTTGCTATCTTCATATACAGGAGAAATTAAAAAAATTAATTGCATTTATTTTTAATTTATGAAATAAAACAAGCATTGCCATAATATAGTAGAATAATAAAAAAGATGATTGCACATGAAACTGTAAGTCTATTATGTATAATTTGCTATTCCTTTTAAATATGTAATAAAGTTATCATGAAAATTTCTTTTTTTCTTCCTTTCCTCCCTCTATAAATGGCTACTATTAGACACAAATATATGTGTAAATGTATGTAAAATCATTCTATACATACTTCCATATATTAGGATGTAAATTTTTTTATAGTTAAAAGTAGAAAAGCAGAAATATTAAAGGTATGCTTTTCAGATCACAATGCAATAAAATTATATTTAATAAGGGACCACAGAAACATAGATTAATTAGAGATTAAATAATATAATCTTAAAGAATGAGTGGGTTAAAGAACAAATCATAGAAACAATAATTTCATTAAAGAGAATGACAAGGAGACAATATATCAAAACCTATGTGATATAGCAAAAGTAGTAGTCAGAGGAAAATTTATATCTCTAAATGTTTACATTAATAAGAGAAAGAGCAGACCAATGAATTTGGTATGCAATTAAAAAAAGCTAGAAAAGGAACAAACTAAAAATCCCCAATTAAACACTAAATTGGAAATCCTAAAAATTAAAGGTGAGATTAACAAAAATGAGGAGAAAAATAAAAAAAATAATTTTTATACAATCACTAGCATCTCAGTCACTGCTTATGCTTTTGAAAAGGCCATGGGCATTGCTTATTGGTAGCTCACTGGGTAGATGATCCAAAACTCAATGACTAAAATCTAGAATCAAATGCACTAGCTATGAGATCCCTCTTTTTCATTCCTGTACTTTTTTGCTCTTCCTTTTCCTCTTGTCCTCACATGCCCAAGAAACAACAAAGGCTGCAATGTATCTTTCTCTTCTTCCATCAATTCTCCCTGCTTTCCCATTACCTGAAGGGTAGGGATTCGTAACCTGTGGGCATATGGACCCCTAGCTAGGTGGTACAGTGGATAGAAGACTCATCTTCCTTAGTTCAGATGCAGCTTTGGATTCTTACTAGTTGGAAACATCTAGACGAAAATCCTTTCTGAGATGCAACATTGGTTGTGGTTGAGAGAGATTTCAGGTTACTTCAGTCCTTTAAATTGTTCTTAAAGTTAGTATGAATAGATATATGGTAGAACCATGGTTGGGGATTTAAGGACCATGGAGTTCAAAGGGTCAAATGTGATACATTCCATGGATTCTAAATTGTGGAATAACATTCACTGCAAGTCACAACATAGAAGTAGCCACTAGTGAAATTTGGGCAGCTGATTTCACTAGGCCAATTATGTTAAAATTATAAAGGAAAGCTTCTTTTTTTCCCTTAACTGGTGTGCCTCATTAAAATTTATGAAAATGTCATTCTAGCTAGGGTTTTCTCCCTGGTAACCTCTACTCCCTTGGTATGTTTCCTGAGTTTTAGTCTCTGATCCAAATGCCAACCAGGCACAATCTTGATTAGATGAGCTTGAGCACATTCAAGGTGGCATGGATGTGGACTTTCCTAGGCTCTAGTAATGTAGATTGGTATCTGATTTCCACTCTGCCTTGTGATTTAGAAATTCAGGGGGTTAGTAATTTCTAGGTGTAGTTCAGGGTTTTTTTTTACTACCCTTCTTATAATTTGCTCATGATTGTGTAGATGAGGAAAGCTTTGTGAAACATGGAAATTAAGCTATAACAGCTCTAGGTCCTGCCAAAAGGACACTGACAGGAAATAGGGAGTGGGGATTGCTCCCCTTGTACTCCCAAAACCTCAATTACAACCAAGATAATGACAACACATTAACATATTCACCTATGTAGCACTTCATAATTTCCAAAGCTAGTCCACATCTAACATCTCATTGAATTTTCACAAGTCTCGTGAAGGCAGATAATTTAGATAATAATCTTGTTTTGGACAAGAAAACAGAGGCACTAAAAAGTTAAGTGACTTCTCTTTGGTCACACAGTTTGTTAGCAACAGAACCAGGGCTAGAACCAAAGTCTCCTGATTTCTAATCCAGGTTCTTTAACACTCTACACTTCTACCTGATAATAGAAGGTGGGGAAAGAGAAGTCTGCTTTTTCTAGGTCCAGCAGAGGAAACAATTGGATTCCCCAGTAGCTGTATATTTGCACTGGGATATAATTTTAAAAGTGTATTTGATCACTGGAAGAACCCTGAGAACTAAAATGAAAAAAGAATGAGAGTACAGTATTATGTCTCTTGGTTACATGCTCCAGATTTTAGGAAAGTTAGTGATTTTACTGATTATTTGGATAAATCCATCTCTTTGGTTCCAGTTTCCTGAGTTCTGGTATTCTAGGCTGATATCTGATTTTTCTTCTTCCTTGAGAAAAACAGTGGTTAGTTTGCCTAGAGAGAGGATTTTGTGAATATAGCACACTCATAAAATTAGAAGCCTGACCAGAGATAATTTTTTCTTTTGAAAAAATATTTTATTTTTCCCAATTATATATAAAAACAATTTTTGACATTAGTTTTTTTTAATTTTGAGTCCCAAATTCTCTCTCTCCTTCCTCCCCTTCCCACTCCCTGAGACGGTAAGCAATTTTATATAGGTTGTACATGTGATATCATGCAAAACATATTTCCATGTTAGTCATCTTGTGAAAGAAAAATAGACCAAAAAAACCCCCACAAAAAAGTAAAGTGAAAAATAATGTTTCAACCAGAATTCAAACTCCATCAGTTCTTCCTCTGGAAGTAGATAGTATTTTTTCCTCATACGTCCTTTGGAATTGGATCATTGTATTGCTGAGAATAGCAAAGTCAATCACAGTGGATTATGGTACATACAATATTGATGTTACTTTGTACAATGTTCTCTTAGTTCTGCTCATTTCACTTTGCATCAGCTCATATAAGTCTTTCCAGGTTTTTCTGAAATTATCCTGCTCATAATTTCTTATAGTGCAATAGTATTTCATTGCAATCATATGCAAGAACTTGTTCAGCCATTCCCCAATTGATAGACATCCCCTAAATTTCCAGTTCTTTGCCACCACAAAATGAGCTGCTATAAACATTTTTGTACACAGAGGCTCTTTTCCATTTTAAAAAGTCTCTTTAGGATATAAACCTAGTAGTGGTATTTCTGGATCAAAGGGTATACACAGTAGCTTTTTGGGCATAGTTCCAAATTGCTCTCCAGAATGGTTAGATCAGTTCACAACTCCATAACCAGTACCTTAGTGTCCTAATTTTCCCACGTCCCCTCCAATACTGTTTTCCTTTTCTGTCTTATTAGCCTATCTGATAAGTACGAGGTGGTACCTCAGAGTTGTTTTAATTTGCATTTCTCTAATCAATAGTGATTTAGAGCATTTTTATATGACTATAGATAGTTTTGATTTCTTTATCTGAAAATTGCCCATTCATATCCTTTGACCATCTATCACTTGGGGAATGACTTTTATTCTTATAAGTTTGACAAAGTTCTCTATACATTTGGGAAATGAGGCTTTTATCAGTGATACTTACTATAAAAATTGTTTCCCAGCTTTCTGCTTTCTTTCTAATCTTGGTTACATTGGTTATGTTTGTGCAAAACCTTTCTAATTTAATGTAATCAAAATTATCCATTTTATATCTCATATTGTTATGTGTTTTTTGATCATAAATTCTTCCCTTATCCATAAATCTGACAAGTAAACTATTACTTGCTCCCCTAATTTATTTATGGTATCACCCTATATGTCTAAATCATGTAGCTATTTTGACCTTATCTTGGTATACAATGTAAGATGTTGGTCAATGTCTAGTTTCTGCAGTACCATTTTCAAGTTTTCCCAGCAGTTTTTCATCAAATAGTGAGTTCTTGTCCCAATAGGTTGGGGCTTTGAGTTTATCAAACACTAGATTACTATGGTCATTTACAACTGTGTATTATGTGCCTAATCTATTCCACTGATCCACCACTCTACTTCTTAGCCAGTACCAGATTATTTTGATGATTACTGCTTTATAATACAGTTTGAGATCTGTTACAGCTAAACCACCTTCCTTCACATTTTTCATTAATTCCCTTGATATTCTTGACTTTTTGTTCTTCCATATGAATTTTGTTATTATTTTTCTAGCTCTATAAAATGATATTTGGTAATTTCATGGTATGGCACCAAATAAGCAAATTAATTGAGGTAATTTTTATTATATTGACTTGGCCTATTCATGAGCAATTGGTATTTTTCCAATTATTTAGCACAGAGATAATTTCTTGAAGTTTCTATACTCCTAATCCCTGTCATTGAGAATATTCTCAACTTTCTTATCAAATGTCATCACAAAGCTTACTTATTCTGATTAAGGTTTCCTAGGGGCACTCACCTAGATAAAAATTGGATGCACATGTCATTTAATAGTTAAGCCATAACCAGGCTCCTAATTATTCAACACCTTCCTGTGGGGTTTGTAAAATGAGGAATGTATTTAGAATAGTCCAAACCATTTCTGGGAGCTCCAGAGAAAGAAGTTGTTGGGTAACTGGGATTCTCTGGTTAAGACAGAAGACTACAGAAATATATTGATCACTGAAGTATGCCTAGTTAATGTCTTTGGTCACAAAGCTTGGTCACATAACCTAAACATTGGGGTATCTGATTAAGGATGTCTGAAGTTTTCATAGGATCATTGGATTCAGAACTAGAAAAGTGGAAATTATCTCATCCCCATCCTCCTCAATCCTATCACACCCATGTCCTACTCCAACTCTTCCCACCCCCTTCACTGTGCCCTCTAGAATTCTAGTTCCAAAGTGAACAAACTATCATTCATTCTGGGCCTCCCTCTCTTACACATACACCTCTTCAATCTACTGGTCCTCTATGAGAACTGGCTTTTCTCTGATAATACTGCATTTTTGCTATTCTCTCCAGCACAGCCTATACCTTCTCTTATTATCTCCAATGCTAATCTTGGAGTCTGAACACTCCTTGTTGTCCACTGTTATTTTCAGCTTCCTTCACTCAACTGTATTTTCTCCTTTGAAATATATTCAATCAAAATTTTTTCATCTAATCCAAATGATGGTAGTTATAGTATACCAGTTCCCCAAGTTATTCTCCTTTTTTTCTCAAGGAATTCAGCACCTGGCTCACCACCTTCCTCTCTTCCCCAACTCCCATCCTTAATATCCACATCGATATGCTCCCTCAAACTCCTTGACATCCCATTATCTTGACATCATCATTACCCACAAATGTTCCACTTTCCTAATTAGAAACTCTAACATTCACTTATCTGATCACAATCTCATCATTCTTCTTTGCCCTATGCCTCATCCTAAATGCATTCACCCTCATAGATACCTCCAATCCCTTCAACCCTTAGTATTTTCTCAGTTCATTACCTTGCTCAGCGTTCACTTTCTTCTCTCTCCTATCTCAACCCAATAATTAGCCATTTTACTTGTATGCTGTCCTCTTCTCTCACATTCCTTGCTCCTGTTCTACTACTGTTTTTCTCTTGCCAAACTTCAACCTTGGATTATTCCTACCACATGCTGTCTTTTCTTCTCACAAGCCACTGAGGAAGTCTCATAATCCAGTGGACTGGGTACATTATAAATTAATGTTATCCAGTCTCAATTAGGCCCTCACAGCAAGAAAATCTTTTTATTTCTCTAATTAATTCCCTATCTCACTTCCCAAAGAAGTTATTCTAAAACTTCTCTCTTATCCTCAGACCTTCTATACCTCTCCCACTTTCTTCTCCTTTAGCTGAGGACCTAGCCTCTTATTTTATTGAGAAAACTGAATATGAGCCATTGAACATGAGTTACCACCTTCTCTCCACTTTTTTATATTTCAAAACTTCTTGACACCATCTCCTAATCTCTCCTCTTTTCTCCCTGTAATGAACAAAAGGGTGGCCTTTCCCCTGCCAGGGTAAGTTCTTCTAAAAGCACACTTGAAAAATATTTGGAGCAAGTTTCTCTGATAAAGGTCTCATTTCTAATATATATATGGAACTGAGTCAAATTTACAAGAATAAGAGCCATTACCCAATTGATAAATGGTCAAAGGATATGAACAGGCAGATTACAAAGGGAAAAAAACCCAACCTATCAGTAGCTATTTGAAAAAATATTCTGAGTCACTAATAAAGAAATGTAAATTGAAACAACTCTGTGGTATCAATTCAAATCCATCAGATTGTCTAAAATGACAAAAAAGAATGACAAATGCTGGAGGGTATGGGGGAAAATAAGTACATTAATGAACTGTTGGTGATGCTATGAACTACTATGCCCAAAAAGCTATTAAGTTCTACATAGCTTTTGACACTGAGATACCTCTACTAGATCTATACCTCAAAGAGATCAAGAAAGAAAAGGGCTCTTATGTACAAAAATATTTACAGCAGCTCTTTTTGTGGTAGCAAAGAACTGGAAACTGAGGAGATGCCCATTAATTGGGGAATGGCTGAACAAATTATGGTATATGAATGTGATGGAATACTTCTGCATTGTAAGAAATGATGAATGGACTGGTTTCAGTAAAACCTGGGAAGACTTATATAAATGGATGAAAAATGAAGTGAGCAGAACCAGGAAAACAATGTATACAGTACAATATTGTAAAGATACTCAACTCTGAAAAATTTAGTGACTCTGATCAATACAATGACTAATCATGATTCCAAAGGATTTACAATGAAATATGCCATCCATGTCCAAATATCTAACTGATGGGCTGAGAGTGCAAATTGAAGTACATTTTCTTCTATTTCTTTTGTTTTTCCCTTGGTATATGGTTAATGCAGAAATTTGTTCTGCATGTCTACATATATTTGTATAGTTTTTATTTTTCTTGTCTTCTCAATGGGTGGAGGAGGAAGAATGGAGAAGTAGGGAAAATTTTGGAACTAAAAATAAAATTGAATTAAACAAAAAGAAGTGCACTTGATTTAATTATCATATGTCTTTATCCTAACAGTATCTTTTCCAACAGACTGAATCCTCAAACCCTCTCCTCTTAAAACTTCAACCTCTTCCAATCAACTAGTTTCTTTCCTATTGCATTTCAATATGAAAAGTAATAAGTCTCTTCCATTCTTAAAAAAGAAGAAAACCATTTCCAGACTCCATCATTCTACATATTTTCTTCTTTCCTCAGCCAAACTCCTTTTGCAGCCTTCATTTTCACCTTATTTAACCTTTTTCAATCTGGCTTTTGATCTCATCACTCAACCAAAATCGCTCTCTTTAGTTATTAATAATCTCTCCAAAGCCAAATCTGATAGTCTTTTCTCAGTCTTCATCCTCCTCAAACCACGTGCTGCATTTGACATTGCTGACCATCCTCTCTGTTTAGATACTCTTTCCTCTAGCTTTTCATTCTACTACTCTGGTTTTCTTCTCCTTCTCAGTCCCATTTTTTGGCTCATCATCCATATCATGCCCCTCAATTAAGGTATTCCCCAAGGTTCTGTCCTAGGACTTCTCCCTCTACACTTTCTCTTGGTATGCTCATCAGCTTCTATGTTTTTAGCTTTTGTATCTCTATACAGATGACTCCCAGATCTATATATTCAGCTCCATTTTCTCCCTGAGCTTCAGTCCCATATCACCAGTACTGTATTAGACATACAATACTGGATATCCCAGGGACATCTTAAACTCAACTTAATTAAATTGAACTCATTATCTTTCTTTCTAAACTTGTTTATTTGTCAAAGGTGCCACCATTCTTCCATTCTCCCAGGGACATAACATCAGCATTATCCTAAACTTCTCACTGTTTTTCACAACACACATGCAATTAGTTGCTAAATCTTGTTTTTTCTACCTATACATCTCTTGCATCTGACCCCTTCCCTCCATTCATATAGCTACCACCTTGTTTCAAGCCCTTATTGCCTCTCATCCAGTTTATTGTAACTGCCTCCTAATTGGTCTGTCTCATTTCTCTCTCCACTCCAGTCTATCTTACTCACTGTTGCCAAATTAATTTTCCTTGTAGATGGTCTTCTCAAGGAGTTTAGCCACAAAGGCTGGAAGAGATAGAGGATGATATCTATCAAGTATGAATGGATTTTTTTTTTTTTGAGGCTAGGGAAGACATGGGCATGTTTATGGGTAGTAGAGGAGCCAGTAGACAGGGAGAGATTGACAATAAGTGAGAATGGTGGTGACAGAGGAAGCAATCTATTGGAGGAGATGGGATGGAAGGAGATTGCAAATAGAGGAGTTAGTTACTCTTTGTAAAGAGTAAGGCCTTGGGGGCAGCTAGGTGGCACAGTGGATAAAGCACTGGCCCTGGAGTCAGGAGGACCTGAATTCAAATTCGGCCCCAGACACATTAAAAAACCCAAAAACCTCACTAGCTGTGTGACTCAGGGCAAGTCACTTAACCCCATTGCCTAGCCAAAAAAAAAAAAAGAAAAAAGAGTAAGGCTACATCTTCATCTGAGGCAGGGATAAAGGAAATATTGGCAAAAGGCGTATGAGTGATATAAAATGAGGAAGAGAAGTGGGAGGTCACAGTAAGTGGCCTCATTTTTTTCCCCTGTAAAATGTGAGATAAGATTTTCAGTTGAGAGAGTGGGAGGATGGGGAGCCATGGAAGGTTTGAGAGGGACAAAAAGGTATGGAAGAGCTGCTATGGAAAGTGGGATAGTAAGTTGATAAGTGAGGTGTAGAAGGATTGCTTAGCAGCAATGAGGGCCCAGTTGAGGCTTATAACATAAATTTGTAGTGGTCCTAGTCAGAAGAGTTACATAATTTCCCTCCTTCATTCTGCAGCCATGTGTAGGAGCAAAGATGGTGGATGGTGAAAGTGATACAAGGTTGTGGCTTAGCAGGGAGTAACTGGTGATATGCTAAAGGAGCCAGAAACTCAAGAGAATCAGTGTTGAGTTAAACTGGTTCATCTAGGGGTCAGGATGGTGAAAAGAGGAAAGTAGCTTAGTGCAATGGTGATGGTCTGGGAAAGAACTGAAAAGTTGAGGAATTGGAGGTCATGGTATGGACAAAAGAGAAGTGTTTGATAAGGGAAGGCAGAGGGTGAGATGAAAAGTCAGAAGATTATGGTCAGATAAGGGGATTCTGGAATTCTTGAACAAGGAGGTGGTGTATTTGTGAGTGAAGGGAAGATCAAAGATATGACCATCTTGAATGTGACTGAGGTGGGGTGGAGGAGTAGGCCACAGGAAACAAATAGATTGAAGAACTAAATAGTTAGGGTGTTCGAGGGAAAGTCAGTAAGTATGAAGTCCCTTAGTATAAGGGCAGGAATTGAGGAGAGAAAAGTTGTGAGCCAAGTATTTAACTCTTGGAGGAAAGGGAGGTGTAGAGACAACAACAGGATTTTGACTGGGCAGTAGATATTGACTGCATGAATCTCAAAGGAGATGTTACTAAGTGATAGAGGTCTGGGGAAAATCTGGGAGTGATAATTAGGAGCAAAGAATACTCTAACCCCCCTGCCTTAAGCAGTGAGCTGAGGAGAATGAGTGAAGGTGTAGTCAGTAACATTGAAAGGGTGGACAGGGATGCTGGGTCATCAGGAGGGAATCAGACCTCATTGATTATAAGATATAAGGAGTGGGAGAGGGAGAGATTTAGGATGAAGGCATTTGTTGCCTATGGAGCAGAGGGCACAGTGGGTAGTACTTTGTTGGGACTTCTGGGGTGGGGAAGGAGGATTGAGGGGGATGAGTAATAGGAGTTGGATGGCAGGAAGTAGGGGATGGGGTTTGGTTAATAACCTACAGGGATCAGAATCACTGGGATGTGTAGGGTATGATCAGATATGAATATGTTAGAGTGGAAGGTGTCACTTTTCTTCCCAGAAGGGGTTGGAGTTCAGACAGGAGACAAGCAAAGCAGGGGATGAAATCCCTCTCCAATTTTTCTCTTTCCTTGGGACAGGTGCAGCAGGAGAAAGAAAGTCCCCTGGTCAGAGGAAAGGTTGCTCCTCTTCTCACCAGAGGGTGTCCTCACTGATGGCCAAAGACAGATCAGGCTGGTGGGGGCAGAAGGAGGTGGATGCTGCATAGGGTCCTTTGCCACCTTCCCTCAGGGGACAGACACAACAGGAGATGGAAAGCACTTGGTCAGGTGGAAAGTCGCTCCTCTCCTCACCTGAGGTTGGACATCAGGTCAGAGCAGCAAGAGAGGGAAAGGTATTACTCACTTACACTCTGAGATCCAGCCAAACTGAACTTCTATCCCTCCCATCACTATGCTTTTGCATTGGCTGTGCCACATACCTAAAATGCATTCCCTTCTACTTTTGCCTTAGTTTTTCTTCAAGATATAGCACAAGCACTATCTTCTGCATGAAGCCTTCCTTAATCCCCCCCCAACTTCTAGGGCCCCTCTGCCCACATTAACTTGTATTTAATTATTTTGTATATATTTATTAACTTTCTATTTGTATTCTCTATATATTTTTGTCTTTCTTTTCTCCCCCATTATAACGTAAGCTCCTCGTGAGTGGATTATTTTATTCTTTGTACAACCCTAGTGCCTAGCACAGAACCTGTCACATAGATGATTTGTAAATACTTAAATAATTGATTGGTATAACTCCCACACCTTATTATTTTTAGTTCCCCTCATTTTATAAGTGAGAAAACTGAGACCCAGAAGTTTATTGGCAGTGCTAGGATTTGATTTCATGTCTCCTTATTCCAAATCCCATCACCTTTCTATCTTGCTATCTTATTTTTTCTTGCTAGCATCTTTGAAATTCCCTTTTCAACCCCTGGGCATGTAATCATGGGAAAAAGAATGGACTTCATCCTTTCAGGCATCCTTCATCTTTGAATTGGAGAGTACTTTAAAACTGAAGTCCAGGGTGCTATGCCATAGGTGAGGGGAACTAGGGAATAGCTTTTACCTGCCCTGATGGAGGTTTTATCTTCTCCTGGAAGAAGGAATAAATGTAGCCACCAGATAATCTAGATGCAGGGGTGGGGAACCTGCAGCCTCAAGGCCACATGTGGCCCTGTAGGTCCTCCAGTGTGGCCCTTTGACTGAATCCAAACTTTAAAGAACAAATCCCCTTAATAAAAGGATTCTAGAGACTTCCTAAGAAGGCAGAAAGTGACTTAAATTGCCAATCAACAGGTTGACTAGGACAGCAGAGGGTGACATTGCTTAGAGGATGGTAAGAGGCCTCACCTGAAGGAGGTATTAACAGTCCGATACAGTGCCCTCTATGCAGAGCTCAAAGCTCCAGAAGTCCCCATTCAGCACCTCCCTTGGTTCTAAGCGGGCAGGCCTTAGAATCCACCTTAACTGAGGACTTGGAGAAACTAGGTGTGTGTGTGTGTGTGTGTGTGTGAGTATGTGCACATGGGGGAAGGAGGCAGGACCATGTGCTCTTCTCTTCAGTTATGTCCTATGGAGACTCACTGGGTTAAAAAAAAATACTTTTTTAGAACTCAATGTAACAAAAAATAATAATTCCTGTGTCTATGGCACGATTTATCAGTGATGACACCATTCCATCTTTGGAGTAACCACTAGTGCTGTGGATGCTTTTTCCCTTTCCCTTTTCCATTTTCTCTTCTTTCCTTTTTATCAGGCCTGAAATCTTCAGCAAACTTCCCCACCAGTCTGCCCTTTCCTTTGCCCAGGGACCAGAAAATCACCTAGAAAAAAGCGTTATGCTCTGTATCTCCTTCAGGTTTTCTCCTTGCTAATATATCCTGTCAACATTGGACTAAGCCAACACTACTCTAGTTCCTGGCATACAGCAGATGCTTAATAAATGCTTATTACCTGGCTAACAGCATTGTCCTTGGGTTATTCCAGAGCTTCAGTTCACACCCCAAATTCCCTTCCCTCTCTCAGTTATTCGATGGTAACACTATGTTGGCATCCCCTCCTCCTTGCTCTTGCTGGCCATGACATAAGTCACCTTGATTTAGTTTTACTCATCAGGTTTCCTGTCAAATGAGGGTAAGACTAGAACCAAGGTTTCCTGCTTCCCAACTCAGGGCTCTTTCCATTATTAGGCTAGTCTACTTTTGCAATGAATAAGAAGTTCTTTGTGTATCTTACATGGCAGGTTTACCTGCATCCTTCTGCCTGTGAAGCAGAAATAGGGTAAACAGGAGCAGTGGGAATACGGGACTCATGAGAAAGAAGGGAAATTAAGGAGAACTACAAATGATGACCGAAATATTAAGGCAGATGGTAGTTGGAAGCAGCTAAAATCAAAGCCAAAGAACAAAGAAGAGTGTGCTTGCCTGAGGAAGGTGGCAACAGCCTGAAGCAGCCATACAGGAAGTGACTGAGATGAAAAGTTGCCTAGGACATCATCAGGTCCATTCACTTCAATGAGAAGCACATAACCTGGATTCTTGTGATCAGGCTCAGGCTTGTCCAAGGCAGGACCTCTGAAACTCAGTCACCTTTCAGCCCTTTGAGTCATGGAGAGATGCATTTCAAATGCCAGAGGATACATTTTTCAAAAGTCCTCTAATGTACTGTACATTTGGAAAACATAGAGTAAGTTTTAGAAATTGCTGTGATTTTGCTTGGCTTTATTATCATGTGTTAAAAGTCATAATTTTATCCAAACACTACCAGAACATTTATCGTTCTCAATAAAGTGCTTCAGGAAATAAATGCAACTTATTAAATTGGACATTCTTTTCTAGTTCATAAGTTCTGGATTACAGAAAAAAGGAGAAACAGAAAGCAGTATTAAAGATTGTTGAGAAGCTTAGTTAAGAACTTGGGCTATATACACAAGACCATTTTCCACTGTTGCCAGTGTTCTGCAGACTAAAAATTGCGTGTAATGCAGAAAACAGTATTATCATAATAAATACATTTTTTCATGAAATTCAGAAGAGCTAGTTTATGGTAAAGCACTTTTAATTTTCCTATTTGTATACATCCATAGGCAATATCAGTTCACATAGTTTGAGAGTGAAAATGCTATTTAGTGGACTTTTAGTCTACTGATGTCATTCTGGAAAAATACTTTTTTTCCTTCCATGTGATGTCTGGATTGTCTTAGCATTTTATTGTTGGTCTGTTTTAATTTGATAGTAACTTTGGAGTGTTTCACATTAAAAGTTTTAATTAAGGATATTTTTAGTGCTAGAAAAACTGTCATCAGTTGAATGTGTTTTAAAATAAGGCTTTATTTCCAAGAAACTAGATTTTAAAAAAATACCCCCAGGTTTTCCCATATTTGCATTTTGATCTCTCTGCAAAATCCAGATGTTTATTTTAAAAGTCTTTTTTTCATTGATGTCCTGAAGGAATAAACATTCATTATCTCTGCATTTAAATCAGGGGATCTCTAGGTGGCCACATTCAGAGTAGGGAAAAAAATGAAGTTAAATGCATTTTTTGGAAAATGCTCTATTTTAACCAAACAGATAAACTCTATAAAGGAAAGTGCTGGATAGTAACAGAGTAGTTTATATCCTAGTAATATCTGACAGAATTGGGTAATGAAATCCCGGGTTTTTTGCTTTGACTCAAATTGTAGACTCATCCAGGTTTGCAAACCTGGTTTCCTTCTTCAAGACTTCTTTTATTTGAAGGAAAATAAGAGCCAGATTTCTCCCTCTAATAGTTCATTGTAACTTGCATTATGTTTTATGTAAACATCTGGGGACAAGTTAAGCCACAGCTTGGAGAACATTTTAAGCTAAAAGGTATTAAAAAGACAAGATACATGTATTGTGCAGAGAGAATACATCATCTTCAGTCATCAAGAAGATATTTTCTCTTCCTTTTCTGGACATTAAGTTCTCCATCCTTATTCATATAGGTGCCCGACTGCACCAGTTACTAAAGCCCTGATCTCTTTCATAAAAGCACATTATGTTTCAATTCCTGGCCACAAAATGCTAATTATGCTTAGCAATGCTCTTGAGAAAAACTTCTTTTTAAACTGTTTAACTCTTTACCTCGAGCCTCCTGAAATAGCTTAACTTTGGAGAAAACAAATTCATTTCACAGTGATATATTCTGTAGGAAGTGCAAATATTAGGATGCAATGAATCTTCAAACTCAGACTTGCCAGATTCCTTCCTTTTTATTCTGACAGCATTTCTAAGAAATGACCTGGTCTGAAATGGTCTTGCCTAATCACTGTCCAATGGCTGTCACTTACCATGCCGATCCTAAGACATGTACACAGGAATGCAGGAGATCTGGGTCTTCAAATGTGACTGGCAAGTTCCCTAGTGAGTGCCGGCACTGAACCCACTGGTTCTTCTCTCACAGTACTTTGCCACAGAAGCATCACTATCAGTAGTACCATGACATTTCCCCTTGGATATTTTCAAAACCTTAAGGAGAGTTACCCCATCCCTTTACTTAGGAAGCCTGAGAACTTAATTGGGCTGAAAGAGCCACTAGTACCTGCTAATATTGTGCGGCAGTAAGATGCTAGCTAGCACCATTAATATTGCCTGTGATTCAGGTCATCTAGAGCCATTTTTTCTTTCTTTCTTTCTTTTTTTCTTTCTCTCTCTCTCTCTCAATCTCTTTCTTGCTCTCTCTCTCTTTTTGAAGGAAATATATGTAAGTTAAGTTTGAGGTTCAGAAATGCATATATTTTTACTTACAAATATTCATCTGACCAAAATTCAACATAACCTTTATGGAACACTTAACAAATTTTTGTTTTTAAAATAACATATCATTCAAACTGTATATAATTCAGTAAAGTTTTCATACAGCAAGCAATGCTTAAACCCTGGAAAATCTGTAGAAAAGAGATTTTCACACATAAAATAAGAAAACAAAATTCTGAGGTTTTCCCTCATACATTCATACACACGCAAACACACACACATTTACACACACACACACACACACATACATACGCACCCACATTCACACACAAAGTGGCTGCAGCATAGGCAAAAAATTGTAGGTCCAAAGGAAAATGACGATTGATTGTTCTAATAGAGTCCAGGTAGCTCAGGAAAAAATAAACACAATAGTCCTCTGAGTAAGTTACTACCTTGAAGAAGGTTCTCAAGATGTATCTGAGATCTATTCTACTAAATTGCTTTTGCAAAACAGCTCCCTGCACGTGAGAGAAACTCAGTCCAAGGTGACTTGTGCAAATATAAGGAACCCAATGAGGCTATTTCCTGTTACTCCTTAAACAAACGGGAGGGGAGAGGGGCCTGAAGACTCGCTGGGTCTCCCATCACGCAAGGTACTGCTGCAGTGCTGTCTTTGCTCTGAAATCACAAACCATGAATTAGTGAGTATCTAGGAAATTTTTCATTTAAAAAAATTAGCTAAATTATAATCTCATATTCCAAAATGTGGAAAGATAGATAGTAGGCATTGCTTTGTAATCCCGCAAGAGAACTTTTGAATGTCCACTTGTGCTATACCTGGTTGTTCCTTATAGCCTGATTCAGGACGAGGAAAACTAAGTTGAAGAAATTAAAACAAAAAAAAACAAAACAAAACAAAACAAAAACCAAAAACTGGTTTCACTGGTATATTATAGTTAGGATAAAAGTCACATTATCTTTTCCTGACAATTTGACTTACCTACATATCAAAGACTATACATCAAACAATTCACATAGGTACTCAAGGTAATATGAGACAAAACAATTTCCAATTTTATCAAAGCTATCTGGTATTATTTTGTGCTAAATTATTGCTTTAGCACTCAAACAATAATCCCCCACATCACCTCTTGGTGATGCTAGATGGCTACAGACCATGAAATACCATAATCTCTGAAAAATCAAAATTGGCGGGTCATCCAGAAGGCAACAGAGATACACAGTGGATGTAAATAAGACTGCAGGAAATGACTGATGACAAACTGCATACAAAGAATGTCAAGGTAGATTATTATACAATTTAAAAACTTTCATATTAAGCATCATAGGTACTTACTTATCACATAGGTTTGTATCTGGTGATTGGCTGAGTTTGTGTAGAATATCTACAATGCCAATGTCTCGTAATTTATCTTGCCGTTCTTGTGAACCTGGAAAATAAAACCTTAGATATTACTGAGAGCATTATGTAGTAGAAAGATGGCTAGCCTTGGAGTTTGGAAGAGCTGAATTCAAGTCCTACTTTGGACACACGCTCATGTGTGTTTTTGAACAAGTCATCTAACTGCCCAGGGCCCCAAACAACTTTGTGAGACTCTGAAATTACAGAATTGCTCATATGACATCAGGGCAAAAAGTTTCTTTACCAGGATTTCCCTACACTGATGATATCACAGGTCTATCCCAAAAGTTAAAAAAAAAAAAGCATTCATTTACTTCTTCAAAGAAGATTTAAAAAAAGGTGAAAAATCAATGATCTCTCATAACATCTCCCTAAAGATTATAATTAAACCCATGGGAGTTGATGAGGTCACCAAGAGAGAATATAGAGAGGAAAGAAAGAAAGCCAGGGCAGTGCCTTGGAGTACACATGCAGGTATATGATATGGATGATAACCCATAACAGAGAAATTGGCTTTGGTCAAAAGGCCTCCTCTTCATCAAATAATGATGTTATAATCTGTAATAAAGGTGGTAAGAATGGGGGAGAGGAGTGATGTCAAGGGATTTTGACATCAGAGCCATGGAGAGGGAGTTCAGGGCAAATGCCCTTATTTTCTCAGTAAAGTATGAAATAAAGTCCTCAACTAAGAAAGTAGAGAGGGTGGTGTAGGAGAGGTTGGGAGAAGCTACAATGGGAGGTGAGACAGAGAATCAAGTAGGGAAGAATACAAGGATTGTATTGCTTTAATAAGGACCCAATTGAGACTGTATAACATAAATCTGTAACAGACTTGTCACAACAGTTTCGAGACTTCTCTAGTTTCTAGCCAGCTGTACTTGAGGAGAAGCAGAAGAGATGGATAGAGTGACACATAGCTAGGGTTGGGTTGGGTGGTAGCAGGCCAAGGAGGCAAGGGATTGAGAAGAAAAGACAGTGTGTTATTGAGATAGTTAACTATAGGGTTGAGAGTGTGAAAGGAAAAAAATGAAGCCAGAGCAGAGATGATGGCCTGGGAGAATTCTGAGCAATAGAAGGACTGGAGATTGCAATCAGGACAAAGAATAGGTTTAGGATGAGTGAGACATAAGGAGAACAGAATAATAAGAACTTAGTAGATATGTGAGCTAAGTAAAAACGGGTGCATTTCTCAGTTATCTGGTATGCAGTATCTTTGAAATCTATCTTATGCATATGTTAATGTATATAGTGGGTAAATTAACCTTCTTCAAATACCATACTCTCCTCAAGAATCTATAGTGACTCCCTCTTGCCTATATATTAAATCCAGATCATTCATCCTTATCTTCATATTTCTTCACTAACTTCACTTCACTATTTTTCATCACTCTGCAATCCATTTCCTTTGTTCTGTCAAAGTCACTAATTTTTAAAAAATCTATGTATGATCTGCTTATTTATGCCTTGGCACACATCATTCTCTACAATTAGAATGTTCACTGTCCTGCTCTTTGCTAATCTATGACTCAATCTACTTCAAAACTTATCTCCAAAATCACCTCTTCCAAGAATACTCTTTTTATTAATCTTCTCACCTCTAATCATAACCTTATTCAATGTCTGGGGTAGTTGTGTATTCAGGTTATATATTATTGTTTAAGTTTTCTCCAATTGTTTTCAAGTGTTTGTTTTGAGTGCAGGACGAAATCTCTTATTTCTTTATGATACCCTCAAAGCATGTAGCTTTGCTCTGAGAAAACTGGTTGCCCAGTAATCATCTAGCTGCATGGGCACTAGACCCATTTTTATTTCATAGTATAAAACGATGTCAGTGTTTTTCTCGGGAAACTGGAGCAGGGTCCAAAGCTAGAAAATGAATCAGAAAAGAAAATGACTTCTTGTGCCTACTTCTAGAAAGGATCTTGAATACCTGGTGCTTTCCAGATAAAATAGCCTCACAGAAAACTTTTTGCTTCATATTTTCCTTCTTCAAGACAGATCTCACAAATCTCTCTTACCTTCTTCTTCATTCCATATGAGGTTTGATATACAAAACATGGCAGCAAGCTGTAGTTTAACATGCGAATGACCCTAAATCACAAAGAAAAGGAAATTCCGTCAAAAACAGATGTAACTTTATATGAAATCACGTCAAAACAGTGGTAATTTTATATAAAATTGCATTTCAAGTAATAAAGTCTCAAGAAATCCACCAAGTTATGAGTATTTAGAGTAATCAGCACAGAGATGTCATTATAGGAATTCTATGCTGATCCCTTATTATTAGAAAACTTTTCTTGTTGCCACCAACTAATAGATATAATATACCTGCTCTGTGTAAACTGTAGGCTATACCCAATCAGAGTCATAATGGAAATTACTTGGAGTCATTATTGTAATTTGTGGAAATTTATGGTACTTATGAGTTATTCATTATACAATATTCAATCCTCTAATGTAAATTTAGGTATCATTAAGTTTGTTATTTATCTTTTCCAAATACTTATTTCATTCAATTTGCTCAGTCTTTTCTTTTTTTTCTTAATTCAGAGGTGGTAGGGATAGAGAGCATTGCATGTCTGTACTTCTATAAATAGAAAATGTTCTAAAATGAGGTGGTTTTTTTTTTTCCCTTACTTTTTGGTGAGGCAATTGGGGTTAAATGACTTGCCCAGGGTCACACAGCTGGTAAGTGTCATGTGTCTGAGGCCAGATTTAAACTCAGGTCCTCCTGACTCTAAGGCTGGATGTCTATCCACTGAGCCACCTAGCTGCCCCAAAACGAGGTATTTTATAAGTGGCTCATTCAGACTACACATCTTACTGAAAAGGAGGCTTTACCTCCTCAAATTTGGATCACTGGGAGGGTCAAACTACTACTATTCATTTGGAAAGATACCAAAGAACATGGTAAGTTATTTATATAACTACCTCTCAAAATCTTAAATCTAGGCAAGAAAAATAAAATCAACTAGAAGGACCAAATTTAAAAAAAATTCTTTACTACAAATGACATTACACCCAGGCAATCACTGAATGCATTATTTTGGAAGACTTCTATTTAAATCAGCTACTACAAGCTTGAATTTGGGGTCAGACGACTGGGATTTGAGTCTACCTAACCTTTTGAAACATCAATTTCCTTATCTATAAAATGATTAAAAAGTACTTGCCCCACTTCCCTACACAAAATTGTAGTGAGGCTCCAATGAAATAATGAATATAAAAGATTTTTTCTTTTTAAACTGTTAAGTGGCATATGAACACAAGCTATTACTTCTATGACTTTTATTAGAGCTATATTTCAACTATTTCTGTTTGAATTGTGCTTTTCACATTCTTTCTACTATATAAAAAGGCTAGCTTTTTTTTTGGTGGAAACCTGCAAAATATCTCTTTGTCTCTATTCTCAAAACATTTAGATAAGATTCGTTGGGTTGATTTTGACATATATATATATATATATATACAACATTTCACAGCAGAATTCTCAATATTTCACTTAGGAAGAAACCAGATGCCTCTTAAAGTAAGTTTGCAATGTAACTGTAGCTAAGGAAAAGGATTAATTAAATGAACAGTTTCAGGATTTTATGATTCTAATTAAATCTCCTTCTAACTACTTAGTTTCTAAATATTTTTTAGATTAAATTTTATTTTTCAATTAACAAACATTCATTTTCTCTCCTTCATCCACCTTTCCTCCTCTGTAAAAAAAAAAAAGAACAAAAAAACCAAAATCCTTGTAATAAATATGGATAATTAGGTAAAACAAATTTTCATATTGGCCTTACCCAAAAATTTGATCACTCTTCATTTGGAGAGATTTTCTATTTGACCTCTATTAAAAGAAAAAAGTCAAGTCCTTCATACCTTCACTTAGCAAATAGTTCTCGAGTGCCTACTCATGTACAAATTCTAAATTTGTCACAATAATATTTTATACTTTAATTAAATTATTAAAATGAATTATGTTTTAGTATCTTTGCATAATCTATATTTTGAAATAGTGGTACTAACGTAGCTATCCTGCCTCCTGAATCTATGAACAATAGGAAAAAAACCTTCCCTTAAAGAAAGAAAAAGGTCATACATACCATGTAATACTTAATTTTCTGCAAAATGTCATCATTGGTCATAATGAGTTCTTTTGCTGTTGTTCCATCTGCTATATTGGCCAATATACATAACGTCTAGGGGGGAAAGAACAGTTATTGGTGTGGATGCAGGCTTTAATTTATCTGAACAATTAAACTTTTAAAACAATTTTGATACTTCATGATGCTCTGACCACAGAGAAACCAAAATAAATGTTTTTAAATCACCAGTTCTATACATTTCATATAACCACAACGTAAAAGAAAAATATAATTTATCATAGTACTGTTAAGACAAAATTTGCCTCAAAGCCTTGTTTTCTGTAACTTGATAAGTAGCTTTTAAAGTGATAGTTTTAGTACAACAATGAGCTTTACAGGGGAAACCTATGTGATATTTTTAGTTACTACCACAAAAACATATTAAGTACTTTATTGTTATTAACATGTTCCATTACCGTAGGAACCATTTACATTGACCCAGTGTGTCTTAATTTCACAAGGATGAGATGGGGAAGAAAACCCTTCACTTCCTTATCAGTAAAATATTTGTTCTGAAAAACTATTATCCCCTGATAGATGATAGATGTATTCAGAAATCCTTGCCAGGCTTCTCAGACTTCTCTACTTACTGGTAGACAAGGTACTTCCTTGTCCCCCAGCTTGAGGCTCTGGAAATGTTTCTGATCCTCAAAGAGGGTATATATGGGTGTCCCTAACATGAGGTAGGGGATGATAGGGCAGAGACCCTACGCTCTTCCCTTCCAACAACTTTGCATAAAAGTTCATTGTCCGTACAATCCAATCATATGTTATTCTGCATGTTATTATAAAGATATAGGATAATGGTGTGCCTCTTGGATCTGCACCTTCCCTCCCAACATCAGAAATTCAGAGAGCATAGAATATGTCTTAATTATCTTTGTATCCTCCTCATCTTAACTCCCAGAGCACAATGTTTTATAGAATGTAGGATCTTAAAAGGTGACTGCCAAACTGAAGTGAATTAACTAGGAATGTCTAAGGCTATGCGCTAAAAGCCTTTTGATGTCTCTGCTGGTGTAAAGCTGAAGTGGTTCTTTCTCACATAACACCTGATCATCATAACTCCAGCTTTGCAGAATAACTGAAATGATACATCCTTTTTTCTGTATTTTATTCCACATATTCCATTCATTTCACTTCTTCTTTATCTAGCTATAGAATACAATAATAGTCTTTTTTTGTCACCAGTAGTCTGGTCATCAGGGGGATTTTTTTTCAGTCACAGAAACTCCTGAAGACCATAAACTACAGTATGAAGGAGTTGTAATTTGTTTTGGGAGAGGGAACATCCTCATTGATGAAATTACTAGTCTTCTGCTATGTCCTGCCCTGGGAACTTATAATTCTCAGGATGCAAAAAGGAAAGTTTTAATTAAGAAAGATCTGAAAGGAATCTATATCAGATATCTCTTCTAGGGGGCAGCCAGGTGGTGCAGTAGATAGAGCATTGGGCCAGGAGTCAGAAAGACAAATTCAAATCTGACCTCAGACACTGCCTAGCTGTGTGACCCTGGGGAAGTCACTTAATATGTTTGCCTCAGTATCCTCAACTGTAAAATAGGGATAATAATAACATCTATCTCATAGGGTTGTTATGAGGATCAAGAGATAATATTTGTAAAGCACTTACACAGTACCTGGTACATAATAGGCTCTATATAAATGCTTATTCCCTTCCCCTTCCCTTTTTGGTGAATGGAAATGATGGGAGGTAAGAAATGTAACTGTGTGGCTTTTGACTAGAAATAAGGAAGGCACTTAAAGGCCCCGTGGGAAGGTGAATTATAATGGAGAAACAAATAAATGTCCAGAAGGGTTAAAAGGAGCTAGAAAGTAAACTTCTTGTGCCTTTATTCTGTTTCACCCACAACTGCAGACCATGCCTAGCTGTTTCTGCTAGGACTCATCCTAGACAAGGATGCCAATAAATTCTGGGGATGGGCTCTCCTCCCCATAAGACCAACTAAAACCATTTAAAGATATGAGCAAAGCAGAAATGACTGAGAATAGAGATGACTAGCCATTTATTTTGTTGACAAATAGTTTAATACTCAACTATTTGTTTGAAAGGGATCACTCAAAAATTCACGATTACATTGGGCAGAAAGAGTTGACAGATGCTAAGATATGGGGACAGCCCTTATCCTATGACTAACAATTTGGAACACATACCAACCATTTGGGGAGTCTCATCAGACACTACTACCAACTACCACTGGTAAAAATTTCCCCCTCCCCTCTAACCTCTGCTTCCATTTTCCTGAACTAACCGCAGTCAGAACATGTCCTGTACTTAAGACTAAAACCTGGCAATACCAGCATCACTTACAGAAACAAAGTAAAAATTACTTGCAGACAGAAATCACAATCACAGGTGGTAATCCAGCCCAGCTCTATTTTCTTTCAAGTTTTAATGCAGATAAAAGCAAGAAAGAGAAATTGAAGAAAAGAGATGGTAAAGGAAAATGAAGCAGGACAGAGTGTTATTATGTAAAAGAGTGTGAGGAACTTTAAAAAAATGTATATGTTCTTTCCCCTTACCCTATAATAGGAAGACCCAGAACAGCAAGCAGACATGGTCAGTACTGGTGGAAATAATTGAAGCATCTTTACCTATCGATGGTTGAAGGCTTTCCTACCTTAAGTTAGCTATAGTCAGATGATGAAAAAGATACTGAACACTTGTTATGCTTGTTAGAGACAGGCCATCCCTCTATTAGCTAAAACAAGACAAAGGAGCTTTTAAACACAAATTTATTGAATAGGATGAGTATTTTGTCGATGTTGTCTTGGATGCTATTATTTTCTGAGGGCATTATAACACAGGAACACATGCTTAGATTTTAGCATGGCAAATTTGGGTTACATTTTTGCTCCAAGACTGACACAGTTCAGATTATGAAGCATCCTATGAAGATGACACTACTTTGGTAAAAGGTAAGCAAGTGCTATGGCCAATGTGGCATTAAAGCTTGGGAGTACGAAATTATGTTTACTTATGGATTTTATTAGTGGTCCCAAGCTTTGATGCCACATTGGCCATAGCACTTGCTTACCTTTTACCAAAGTAGTGTCATCTTCATAGGATGCTTCATAATCTGAACTGTGTCAGTCTTGGAGCAAAAATGTAACCCAAATTTGCCATGCTAAAATCTAAGCATGTATTCCTGTGTTATAATGCCCTCAGAAAATAAAAGCATCTTTAGAGAAGTCTGTTTAGACAGTAAACTGAAATTTTAATTTCATATCATTGGGAATTTATGGCAAAAAGATCACGCCATATTGAATCCTCTAGGTCAGGGGTAGACAAGGCAAAGTTTGTAGAGATAAATGATTACAATAATGAAAGCCCAATGAGAAGAGAGGATGTGGTAAAATGCCGTGCCACTATAAAATGCAGCTAAAGGCTCAACTGAATACAACAGCTTGTATTCCACGGAACCAGTGCTTAAGACTAAACAAAAACTTAGGGAAATGTGACACTATAAAAAAAAACACAGGTTAAAAAAAAAAAGAAGCACGTGATACAAAAAAAATGAGGTGCATTCTTGGACTACATGAGGTATAATGTTATTTAAACTGTCAGCATTATTCCTTCAAAAGATACTAACCATATGCTTATGTTCTAAAGTGACAGAGAATAATTGGATAGGAGTAAAGGTCATGTAAAGCTATTATCTATATGATACAACAAAGGCAATTTTTATCAGACTAATTAGCCATTTCCACTTGTAATTCTTTCTTCCCTGATTTTAACCTTTTACTTGTGAGCTGGGAGTACAAAAAGGAAATAATACAAAATTAAGAAAGAGAATATGATGGATTCAAGAGGAGGCAAGAGACTAAAGAGAAGGAGTAGAGCTGGCTATTTATACCACCTGTGAATTGTCTTTTTTTTTTTCCTTCCTTGCTTGTGCCATGTATGCAGTAGGTCAAATTGTTGTTCTGGACTTTTCTGTTGTAGGATGTGGCAAGAAGCCACCTTTACCAGTGTTCAATAGCCCTTTTTCTTTTCCTAAGGGAAGGCTGCTCCCACTCTGGCACCCTGACTACTCAAATACCTGAGTTCTTCCAAAGACACTGACACGGAGAAGGGAAAAAAGCAAATTTATAATAGCAAGAATAGAAAGTGATAGTATATCATATGTTGGAGCAATACAAGTAAGGTTGCATCTATTTTATAAGCCAGATTCATATATCTCAAATTATTTTTGTCTAGCCAAAGAGTAGCAAATCTAAAGAACAGAATATGTAAACTAGACCTTCCCTAGGCAAGAGCAAACTCTACAGTCTGCCCAATTTGGAAAAAGCAGCAGCTGAGTAATGGCTTCCTTAACCAATTCATAATTTTTGCTGAGCTCAAAAGAATTGGGGTAATGTGTCCTAATATTGTGTATCATGAACTATAGTCAATTCAAAAATATATATATAGCCTGTTGTCCTTAGAGCTCTTCAGTGACCAATGAATATTCACATTTGGGCAACATCTACTAATTCCAGATTCATCTGCTTTTTCTCTAGCATTAAATTTGAAAATAAACCTTTCCCCTCTTCTCTTTCCACCATGTGGGTAATTAATATTTTGATCTGATATTTTTTCAACATATTACACTGAAAAACCCCAGGTAGATCATCCCTGTATAAATACAGAGTGATACTATGACACTGATACTGACAAGAAACAACGAAAAATGAGATGGTAAAACTAATTACTTGTGAGAACTGTTTTATGATGACAAATAAGCATGTTTCCTACCCTTTGGTGTTTGAATAGCTTGGACGTGAAGGATTGTTCTAGCTGTCTGAGTCACTGAACTGAATGGCGCTGACCCTCACTGTCTGACCTAGCCTCTACTTTCAGTATTATCTCTCTAATCCCCCTTAAAAAGCTCATTTCCACCAAGTGAGCTACTCATGCTTTTATGAACTCAAGCCCCTCCTTTTGGCCACTCTGCATTTGCTCATATGATCTCTGATCTCCTATGTCTTTTAGTGGATGCCAAATTAGAGGCTTGAAATCATGCCATATGAGGATCAGTCAGGTAAAATGAAGAGTTTTAACCACAAGAAGAGAGGATCAGCGTAGTGATGAATGGACATAATAGCACAACTGGGTAGAAATCACAGAAAGATTAAAATAATAATTGCAGAAAGAAGCATAAGCATCATGTAAAGAAAAAAATCCAATTAAAACTACACAAAAGTTGACTGGGCCCTTCATGGATTCCCACTCACTATAAGTCTTCAAGCAAAGACTAACTAGATGATAACTTGCTGGGGAGGTTGTACAGGGATTCTTGTTTGGTCTTAGGTTGAACCAGATGGACTGACCCAATGGCCATGGACTGAATGGATCTTTGCAAATGTGTGCATGCATATGTGTAAACATATCTACACACATGTGCAGACACATGCAGACATGTTTACAATGTGAGAGTGTGCATGTACACACATGTGGGCACATGTATACACACAGATGGTCTAGACATGCTACATGGCTGTTTTAAACTTTTAACTGTTTTTTAAAATGAGGTTTGTAATCAAATTTACAAGCTTGATTACAAGTAGCAGAGACTCTCAGTTGTGTCCTTTTTCATTTACATCTTGCAGCTCACTCAGAACTGTACAATATCAGAAGAAAGGCTGAAGGTCAACTATTTTAAAGTTTGTCATTTCTAAATGAGACAATCAAGGCCCAGAGAAAGGAAACAACTCACTCAAAAGTCATATTTACAGAGAAACAAGATAAAGAAAGGATTGGGAATAGGTGCTTGGGGTCATATTGGAGGGGCAATGTTTTCTATACCTTTGAACCACTATCAATGCTATCCTTAGTACAATGAATCTAAGTTTCTAAGACAACCAGAAATGAGTTTTGGACCACCACTCCCACTCAGATTATTTTAAGATGATATTCTACATAGCTTCAATCTCTAGATCCTATGATATGCTATTTGCCCTCATGGGTTTAATTTCTCAGGGTGTGTTCATTACACATACCACATGATAACATACCATTCACACAATTCATGATTATGGTAAAAAGTCCAGGCACACATCACCTCAAACCTCTATCCCACCCCACCATGCTCCCATGCCTAAGTAGGCTCTTTTTCATCTCTCTCCCCAAAATACTAGTTAGATTCCTATTGCTACTATGCTGTAACTTTGTAGAGAGAAGAGAACAGGTCTTATTCATCTTTTTATTTCCCAGTGCTCTGTATACAGTAAGCACCAAATACATTTTTGTTGAATTGAATTATCTGGGCCAGAATCCTGGTAGTTTTCTAGTAGAAACCATCCTACAAGGTCATCACTAATCCATTTACTAATAGTCTCAATAAAGTTGTTCAGCTAACTTTGAATCTATCCAGTTACATTAATATTCAGCCCAAATTTTTTAACATTTTATCTACAAGGCTCTTATGGTATATTTTGTCAAGAGTTTCAGAGTTTAGACCCATAGAGTTCAACGGTCCTTCACTGGCTACTGAACCCAACCCCTATCTAGAGAAGAATCTCTTCTATAGCATCCCCAACAAATGGTCATCCTGCCACTGGAGGAAAATATGGAATGAAGCAGAACCCATTACTCCCCACAGGAGCCCATTCTGTTTCTGGACAACTCAAATTATTAGGAATTTTTTCATTACATCAATTCTAAATCGGTGTCCTTGCAATTTCTTCCCATTACTTCTAGTTCTCTTAGATTGAGTAGATCCAACATGACAGACCTTTAAATAATTGAAAAGAGTTATCATAAGCTGCTATTCTGTCCACTAACTTCTTTTCTCTGGGTTCCTAGTTTCTTTGAATAATCCTCATGTAAAATGTTCTCCAGTCCTCTTACATTGGTGACTTTCCACTGCACATGCTCAAACCTTTCTTAAAAAACATAACGCTCAGAATTGAAAACAGGATCCTAGATTGGCCTAAGCAGGGAACATTATATTGGAACTACTATTTTCTCTGTTCTGAGCATTATTCCTCTCTAAATGCAACTTCAACAGCATTTACTTTTTGTTGCTTGCAATCTACAACCCCACTTCACCCCCCCCATATCTTTTTCATAGGATTGTCTAGCTATAGCTTTCTTATTATATACTTGTGAAATTAATTTTTGAACCCAATTGTGAAATGTACCTTTATTCCTGCAAAATTTCATTTTATGTGATTTGTCCAATTGCTCTGGTCTGTCAAGATCTTTTCTGAATCCTATTATCCAATATCTTAGTTATCTCTGCCAGCTCTGTGCAATCTACGAATGTGATAAACGTGCTACTTAAGGTTGTGACCATGCTAAATTGTTGACATTTGGTTTATTAAAGTATGCAAACAGTATATATGACTAATTCTACCTATGATCACTTCCTCATCCAAATTAGATGATATTACCTCATTAAAGACTAACCTTTGGACTTAGTCATTCAATCAGTTCCAAAAGCTCCTAGTAATACCATCATGCAGCCAACATCTCTTTATCTTGTCCACATATTTAACATGAGAGACTGTGTCAAATGCTTTCTTGAAATCAAGGCACACTGTACTTAAAGCTAACCCCTGAGCTATTGAACCTGACAAACATATTAAAAATGGAAATGAAATTAGGTTGGCATTTTTTTTAGTGAATCCATCTCGATTCTTAGTGATTACTAAATTCATTTCCACATGTTCACAAATGATTTGACAGCCTATTTTAGAATTTTGCTAGGAATCAATATCAAGTTTGCCAGTGTCTTGTTCCCACAATCCATATTTTCCCTCTTCAAGAAAGAAAATTAAGATATTTTCCCATCTCTAATCTTTTGGTAGCTCTTCTTTTTTTGGTGATTTTTAAAATATCCCTGTAGTGTCTCTGAGATCACATTTCCAAGTTCTTTTTAGCACCAAATTCATCTGGTTCTGGAAATGTGAACTAATTTAAAGTGGCTGAGTATTCACTATCTTCCTCCTCACTTATCTTCAGCTACAAATGCTTCTTTATTATGTTTGTTATATCCTTCCATTTGAAGACCAACCTTCTTACTGAAGAAGAGAGAAGTAAATAGGAGTTTAATAACTCTGTATCTTGTCATTTGTTAAAATTAAACTGTATGCTGGAAGGATTAAACCTTTATGAGTCTATGTGCCTCAACTAGTGACCAAATTAGTGACCATATAGTCCTTTTCTGTTGTCTAGTATTTTTTTTTTATAAATTTTAGTTCATTCTAGCTGTTAGCTTTCCTGACATCATTCTTAAGAATTTGTGTCTCTTTTGTGCTTTTTTGGGGTTGTGACCCTCTTCCATCTTTTGTATTTGGCTTTTCAGAATCTCTTGGGAAGATGTGCTCCTTCCTATAGTTATCTCCCTCTTTCCTTTCTCACTGACATTGTTCATAATTATATAGCCAGAATTTCATGTTTGAGGACTTCCATGACTCCTAAGCTCCCACATTTCCCTTCAGAGATTCTGGTCATGAGATCATATCTCTGAAATTGTTGACACTTGGTTTACTAAAGTATGCAAACAATATATGTGACTCAGTGTTCCCTTACCTTGCTATTACAAACTCTACCTATGATCACTTGCTCAACTCAATTCAGCTCAGTTCAACAAACAGGCATTAAGTGACTACTATGTGTAAGGCATTGTGTTGGGTACTGGAGATATAAAAACAAAATGAAAAAACAGTCCCTGTACTCAAGAAGTTTACATCTTACTGGAGGGTACAACATATAAAAAAATATAAATTTAATTTAAGGAGAGTGAGAACACATTTCTAAATCACCAATTAGTTCTTCCCTGTTGATCTAAATAAAATCTAGAATAGAAGTTATTTTATTGCTTCTTAGTTAAAAATCTATGAAATGCTCTATTTTTAGCAGGTCCAACGAGGCTTGAAGTTCCCCTAAAGTATTTCTCTGTCACTTTCGTAATCTCTATTAGGAAAGCATCACTGACATAATCTATCCTACTAGGAGGTTCATAGTACATTCTCAAAGTAATAATCTAGTTTAAATGTTATCTATCATGCTTTCATTCTCAAAGGTTTGCGGATTTCCATAAGGTAAATATAACTTCTTCAAATAAGGTACCATTCCTCCTCTCCCCCTGTTAAATCTGTTTCTTTTGAACAAAGAAATTCTTTAATTGTCATGTTATCTTACAAAGTGTCAGTGATATCTAAGAGATCAAATTTAACTTTCTGCACACAAATTTTGAGTGCAAAACTGAAGTTAACTTTTGTAGTACTTAAAGAAATATATAGATTTAACATTCATGGAGAAATTATCAGGAAGAAATGAAAAGGCATTTGAATATAGCCCCTTGATAAGCGTATAGTTTCTTAATTCACCCTAAATGTTGTAACTCAATAGAGAGGAGAAAGGGGTGGAGATGTTGGGGATGGAGGTAGAAGGATGTATGAAAAGGGAGAACCAGAAGATGACCTACTGCAAAAGAAAGGCCATCTCCTGAATAAAAAATTGTTTTCCTGTAGAACAACATGGATTCTGTGTGCAGTGGAGGAAAAGACAAGAAATGGAAGAGTTCCAGAAGAAAAGATTACTTCAAGTGGGAATATGGATGTCCAAGGAAGTTATTTCTAAGGCTACAGCATGAAACATATGACTGGCTATCTATGTTCCAGATAGAGAGTTGTAACTGAATGTGTTCTTGGAGAATATTAGAATAATGGAATAATTGGTAGGACACTAACTAGCTTTTCCCACATGTGCTTTCTTTTCCTAATGTTTTCTCCCACCTTTTTATCCTATTCCTAGATTATTTTCATTAACATATTAATACTCAACCTGTGCAGGCTTAGTTCTTTGAGAAGATTTCTATTACTCTTCCTTTTTATAGATACAAAATATACTTTACATAGAAAAGTAAAATATACCTGCTCTTTGACTTCTATATTATGCTCCCCTTCCAGAATAAGAGTGACAGCTTGCATAATTTGCTTTCCATGAGTACTCATTATCTTGTCTATGTGCTGCAAAATCAATTGGAAATGAACAATTAATCTCTCAGGTGCCAAGAGTAAGACAGAGAGAAACAACACAGAGGTTTTCTGAAAGCTAAAGAACAGGGAATAGAATTATTATATCTAGAAAATGACAGAATTATTCCTAAAATTTTTAAACTTTCTTCCACTTGCACTTCTATTTTTTCCTCAATTACTTGAAGGAGGAAGAGGAATATAAAAGGCCAGTATTTTGTAATGTGTGGACATGGGAATCCTTTGGTCAGATTGCGGTAAGGAAGAAAAACGGTGACAGGGAATAAAGAATGAAGATATAACAAAATTGGTGTGGGTAATATGAATAGTATCTTTGGAAAAAAATATATGTAGAGAAAAGTGAGAATGGTAGGGAAGTATCGATGAAGGCATCTGGGAGTACCAAAAAGCTCTTTCTGGAAGTGACATCATTGGCATGGTTTGAGATAATAGCAGAGCTTATCCTATCTCATTCCTGAGTAGGGCATGCCCACTTATCTTTCCAATTTCCATGGAAAGTGATCATACCTTTCAACGCAGGTAGGGTGGGCATATAAAGTGAGAGACAATAAGGAATAGGGATGAGAAAGGATACTCAGGGACAAGAAGCAGCAGACCAGAAGACATCATTGGGAGAAGTGATAAAAATAGTATGGACTTGGAAACTGGATGGGGACAAAGGAATAAATGAAAACTAAAAGTGGAGTGACACTCAGACCTCAGGGTAGACAGGGGGAGAGCAATGATGGGAATGGTAGAGAGGGGGCTTCATGTTAAGAAATATCCCAGAACAGACACTGAGTGCCTAAAGGTAAGCTTACTCCTTTGTTAGGGGGCAATATATAAATACACAACACAGCACACAAACAGGCTCCTGTAAAGTATGGTGGAGTGACTGATTCCTGTACTTCTGAGACTAAAGAAAATAATTGTTCCATATGATAAGATTCCTGGCAGCCTGAGAGATCTTACTTACTGGGCGAGTGGAAAGGAGATTTCTGAGAAGTCCCAAAGTCTTCATTAACACATTCAAGTCTGAATCTGATAACAACTGGAATAACTGCTCGGTACTTAAACTTCGTAAAATATCTGCTTTTATTTTTTGTTCTGCCTGAAATGCCATATTCTGAAAGATAAAAAAAAGTTATAGTCTTCATATTTGTAACTGTCTTTAGTGTTAAATTTTCTTACTTTAGTAAATGATGATTTTTTTTTAAGTAAGAGGAAGAAGAGGCTCTGTAGCATCTTTCTCTAGTTATTTTATTGTTATTACTCCTAATTATAAAGCACTCAGGCTTTCTAAGTTGAAGTTTTGATTTTTAAACATCCTGGAGATGGCCCCAAAGATCAATTCTTTCCATGTCACATGGCCATTTGTGTGTTTCAAAATTTTTTGCTTATATATACCATATTCAAAATGAACAATTATAAAAAGATCAAAGGATGTCTGGTACGAGTGAATCTTAGCAGTGTTCAACTTGAAGGAAAAAAAATGTGGTCTTACAATTTTAATTTTTAAAAAAGTACTTAAAAATTATTAAGCACTTCTCATCATCACAAAGTTGGCTACCAGGTGATATGAATGAAACTACTCAGGAATGATAGGATTCTGATTTGCATCAGTGGTAAAAGTAGCTATACTACTGAAATAAAAGATTTTTTAGAATACTGAAGCACTAAGCACATATGCAGCAATTACATGACTTTTAGGTAAGTAACTTAATCTTGATGTCTTGCTTTCTTCATTGTAAAGTAGGAAATGATAATATTTATAGATCATAGATTCAGAACTGAAAGGGCCCTTACAGGTCATCTAATCCAACACCTTCATTTTACAGTTGAGGAAACTGAGACTTAGAGAGTAACTAACTTGTCTAAGCTAAAGATAGAATTTGAACTCAGATCCTCTAACTTTAAATTCAGCACTCTTTCCACTGGACCATGCTTTAGATGTTATTCATGAGTTGCAGAGGCTTAAAAAATTCACCTGGTGGCCAAGCTTCTGGTGGTAGGCTTCTATGAATTTAAAGAGAGTCCATTAATTAACATGTACACATGTCCTTACAGTTTGATAGGACCTGCTAACCTATTTTCTACTTGGACAGCCTTTGAGAATCTAAGGTTACCTCCCTATCATAATGGAGCAAAAATGTAGGGTATAAGTGGAATTGTATATTTATTTGTATTTATTTTCCACTTTACAGGATTGTTGTACAGATGTGATAATGTGAGAGAAAGGGCTATGAACTCTATGAAGCCTTATTCAAATAAAAGTTTAATAGATTTTTTAAAGCAAGTGCTTTTAAATCGTCTTATGAAATAGGTCAGTTTAATTTCTGTACTGAGGAAGAAAAATATATGATTTGAGGAACAAATTAAAAAGAAATTCTAGAATGCATTCTTTGAAGAATGGTTAGTAAACACCTAAAAAAGGACATAGCGATTACAAAGTGTCAGCATAATTTCATCAAGGACAGGTCATGCCAACTTAATCTTATTTCTTGTATTGATTGGGTTACTAAACTGGTAGATGAGTAGAATATTGTAGATATCATTTAGCTAGATTTTGGCAAAGCATTTTATAATCTCTCATGCCATTCTTGTGAAAAAGATGGAGAGTTTTTGTTTACATGACAGTATAATTTTGTGGCTTCAGGACTTGATGAATGGCTGAAGACATAATAGTCATTAATGGTTCCATGTCAGTTTAGAAGGAGGTCTCCAGTGAAGTGACCCAGGGATCTGTGCTTGTCCCCATGCTGTGTAACATTTTTAAAAGCATAGATAAAATGCTCAACAAATTTGCATGTATCACAAAGCTAAGAGAGATAGCTAAAACACTGGATGATAGAACTGGGATTCAAAAAGATTTGACAAGCTAGAACATTGGGTCAAATCTAATAAGATGAAATGTAAAGTCTCACACTTGGGTTCAAAAATCTACTTCACAGGTAAGAGATGATGGAAATACGAATTGAGAGCAGTTTGAAAGATCTAGGGTTTTAGTGAACTTCAAGGTCAATGTAGGCCAGTAATGACATGAAAGCCAAGAATGCTAACACGATTTTAAGTTCTATTAAGAGAGTACTAGCGTTCAGGAGTAAGGAGGTGATTGATAGTCATGTTGTAATGGCCTCATCAGACTACATCTGGAATGTTATGTTGAGTTATGGACACAATATTTAGGAAAGACAGGATCTGTCCAGAGGAAAGCAATAAGGAGGATGAAAGGCCTTGAGATCATGCTACATGAGGACTGGTTGAAAGAACTGAAGAAAAGAAAACTTAGGAGGGAAGGATAACTGTTTTCAAGTGCTTGAAGGACTGTCATGTTGGCAGATTGTTTAGACTTGCTCCACTTGGCCTCAGAAAGCAGAAATATGAACAACAGATAGAAGGCCCAAAGTGGAAATTCACGCTTAAGGTAAAGAGAAAAAACATTCCTAACAACTGAACTTATCTAATTATTAGATGACAATCAGAAATGGAATGGGCTGCTTTGGAAGGAAGAGGTTTGTCTTTCATTAGAGGTCTTTAAGAAAGCTGAATGACCATTTCTTGGATATGTTGCAGGTATGGATTGAAATAGATGCCTCTGAGGTCCCTTTCAACTCTGAAATCCTGTGATTCTGTAAATGGCAGAGCTAGAAGACTGCACCTCTGGGGTCTGCTTGGTTCCAATTCATAATTTGGGTCACTGAACCAAAGTATCACCCAATATTCTTCATAAGCAAAATTCAGAACTCTTAGATATTACATACTTTACTACTATTTCTCTTCCCCTCATACCCACAAAGGCTATAATAAAGAAAACATACCATTAAAGCCCAAATCCCATTCACTCGTAAAGCAGGATTTTCACTTTGGGTTAAACCACAAAGTAACTCTATGGCTCCTGATTCTAAAATAGGCTGTAATTAGAAAAGAATAAAAATGAAGCTTAAGATTTATGCTTGTGAACTCAGTGAATGTGTACAAATAACACATTATTCCCCACAAGTTTCTCCTGTGTCCTTTTTACTGAAATCAATATTTTCTTCCATTGAGTGAGAACTAAGTAGAAAGTTTAAAAAAAGTGATCACACACAAATATTGGTAGTCATTTTCTCATAAGGAAAAATTTCCTGGATTAAATCTCCCTAAATGATAACCTATGATATATGTTCTATTTTAGGCAATACAGTTGTAAGTGTCATGATTATAGACTTTATTACAGAGACTTGTTCTCACTCTTTGGATTCGCATGTTACATGTTACCATTCACTAGTTTCACTTATCACCTTCACTGCTCTCAGATAGGTGTATGCATAGTAACATGTGGTTGTGTCTTCTATGCTATCTATTGGAAGTGACTATAAAGAGATTAAAAAAACCAAAACAACAAATGAGTAGAAATGATGCGTCCAGATGAGTTTTCCTACCCCTAAGGAAATCCCCTTCATAATATTTGTTAAGTTCCTTATTCCGACACTGAAGAGCCCCTGCAATCTAGCTTTAGTCTACTGTTTCAGACATATCTCATATCACTCCCTTTCATATGATCTACATTGCAGTCAATTAGACTGCTCTCTGTCCCTCATTCTTAAATGAGATAACATTTGTAAAATGCTTAACACAGTGCCTGGCACATGGAAGACACTTAATAGATACCTGTTCCCTACCATCTTTGATCCCATGCTCCCCACCCCATGTTTGGATTGTCTTCCTCAAATATGAGCACCGGCTCAATACCTTCTTTTTTTCAAGTCCCAATTCATATGCTATCTCTTCTCTGAAGTCTTCTCTGAGTTCCTCTCCCTGAGTTGAAAGTAATTTCTCCCTCTACAAATTTTTCATAGCACTTTGCATCCCTTCTTTTCACTTATTTCATTTTGTTAGGTTGTTATTTGTAACTATATCTTATCTGCCCTATTTCCTTCAACTAGACTGTAAATGTCACCTGAAATACAATTTTGTTTGATATTGAAATCAAAGAAATCTAACAATTTAGAAGTTATTCTTTAAATGAAACAATGAGTAAGGATCATTTCAGATCCAATGAAAATGCACTGTCAATCAACAAGAAGCACAATATAACTGCGTTAATTCAAAACCAAGAAGAAAATATATAAATATACCAACCTCTTTGCTTGGAGAGAATTCAAGCAATAGATTACACAGCATGGAAGATGCTACCACTAAAATTTCATCTGGTGCATTTTGTAAAACCTAAGAGAATTACAGGGAGAGACAAGACCTCTATTAACTTATAGAACCATGGAAGTAATAAGATGAACAAATGAAATAAAAGCAATTTATTTTTTCATCTGATTCCTCACATGTAAAATACAGTTAATAAGGATCTACATAGAATTGTGACTGATTATTTATTAGGACTGGCTAAAATCCTCATAAGCATCAACTTTAAGTCCTATAGGTATCTTGAGAAATTCATCATGTCCAAAACAGAACTATGTTTCCCAAAAAGTCCTCTTTTCTTTCTAAGTTCCCTATTTCTGTTGAGAGCATCCATCCTTCCAGTCACCCAGGCTCCTCACCTTGCTGTCATCTACAAATCTTCCCTCTCACTAGTCCCTCTCACTAGTCCCTCTCACTCAGTCAGTTGCCAATTCATGCCAATTCTATCTCCAAAATATCTTTTGCATCTGTCCTCCTTTCTCCATGTCACCACTCTAGCTCAGGCCCTCATTTCTCTCATCTTCTTTTACCTGAACTATTGCAATAGTCTCTTACTTGGTCTTCCAGCCTCTAGTTTTTTTCCCTATCCAATCCTCCTCCAAAATGACATCCTAAAGCACAAGTCTGACTTTATCACTCAAGAAGCTTCAGTGGCTCTCTCTTGCCTCGAGGATAAAATACAAACTCTTCTGTTTGATTTTTCAAGTCATTCATGGTCTGGTTTTCCAGGCATACTGCATATTACTTTTCCTCACCCACTCTTTCTTTCAGCCAAACTGGCCTGCTTGCTGTTCCATTCATCTCCCACCTTTGCATGGGCATTCCCTGATGCCTGGAAGATATTCTTGGCCTGTCCTGATCTCTGCCTCATGGATTGCTGAGGTTGCTTCAAAGCTCTGCTTAAATGCCAATAGCCTACTCTGAACCCCTAGGTGGTGCTCTTTTCTTTGAAATTACTTTATACGTATTTTGCGTTTAATTTTCTATGCAAATATTATTTTCTAAGAATGGAATGTAAGGTCCTTGAGCAAAGGGACTAATATATTTTTGTCTCTACTTATAGACTATCGCAGTACCTAGCACATTGCAGGAGCTTAATAAATGCTGGTTGAATGAATAAAAGTTACCTTGCCCCTATGTGTATAGAAATGTAGATCCTTCAAAGAAATAGACTAAGAAACTGCAGTAGCCATGGCAGCATGGCTACACTCATTGTATTCACTCAACAACTTGGAAGGGACCTTGGGGATCCCCTGGTCTGACCCCTTGATGTTACTGAAGGGCCAAAGAGGATAAAAGATTTCCCTCAGGCCACTAAGGTAGTAAACAGGAGAGCCACAGCATGAACCTAATCCTTTGCTTCAAAACCAGTGCACTTCCTGTTACACAACACTAATCATTGATAGATTATTGCAGAAAATTAACTGAAATAATGAGACTAAGCCTTGGTAGCAACAGTGACTTTCTGTTTTGTTTCCTGGTGGGACTTGTTAACAGTAGCATGTAATGCTGCTCCAACAGACTATCACAAATTAGAATTCTTCCCCTGTGGGTCCCAAGATGGTCTTTAATGCTTTCATAACACCCAGCATTTATATTCAATGACCACTTATCTAAGCCACCTGTACTTACAACTCAAGGCTCAGGGTCCTAGGACAATAGTCAAGAAGATACTGTAATTGCAGGAAACTACAGAGTTACATACTTTACCTACTTCAGCTAAACAATGATATTATTTCAAAGTCTAAAAGTTCAAAATGACAGGATGTAGAGGCAGATGATATAAGATGGTTTTCACATGCATCTTTGCAACTATTTGGCACTCAATAAAGTCAAATCAATGCTGAGCTAAAATTATTTCAGCAAGCATAATTATTAGTTAAAATAAGTAGATTTTTGCATAAATATGGAAATACCCCCTCCTTCTTAAGCGTATACAGTTGTGGCTTTAAAAAATACTTTCAGTTTTGATAGGATTCACTCTACAGTTATTGCTTTTTAAAAATTTTCTTCTTGTTCACGATCTTTAAATTAATTTTCTCTTTTAATTAACTTTTGTATGCATGTTCGACCAAACAGTAGCGATTCTGAGTACCTCAGTACAGTAAATAATAGTAAATAGTAATAACTATTTAATAATAACAATAAATGTAATAGTAAATAATACATAGTATCATAATACTATTATAATAGGAAATAGTATATTTAATATATAATAGTAATACTATAATAATAGTATATAATAGTAATAAAGTAAAACTACAAAAAAACCCAAAAGTCAACAACTAATATTTAATGAAGTTTATTTTCATCAAAAGATAAACAAAGTAAAAGTGTTGAAAATTAACTTTGTATTAAAAAAAAAAAACAACCACCTTGAGAGGCACAGGGTACTTAGTTAAAACAACAACAACAATAACAAAAAGATTTCATATTCTCCTCCCTTGTTTATCCTCTAATTGCTCTGAAAGCAAAAATAGTGAGAGTGTATGTGTAAGGTAAGATGAAAGGGTATGGGAGGAAGAACAAAAAAGCTTGAAAAAATCAACCCTGAAATAACTAAGAATAATAAGTGAACCAATGTAACAAAGATATAGAATAATCTTTCCTTTAAATATGTGGTCCTTTAATTTGTGACAAAGCAAAATGCTATTACAAAAGTGGTTAAGAATTACTTTTCCATATAATTTTTTTTTTCCAATTATATTGCTGAATAGATTACTTTTCATAAGGCTTTCTTGGTCACTATAAACCTTAAAACTTATGGTCTAGGCAGTTCAAGAAAATAATCATTTTCACAAAACAGCACAGGTAGATTGATCCAGAACTCTTTGAGTGGCTTGGTTGTTCAATGTCAACTTGAAAAGTCTTATGCAGTGACCAAGGGATCTATTCTTGGTCCTGTTCTTTTAAACATTTTTATCAGTGACTTAGATAAATGTATATAGATGGCATGTTCCTTTGGTTTGCAGATGGCACAAAGCTGAGAGGGAAGTTTATAGCTGGGTTGGACTAAATGGCCTGCAAAGTTACTTCTAACTCTGAAATTTCCATGAAGTATCACTCTGTATTGTTATGCCAATTTTAGGAAAACAAATAAAACATGAGGATCTAGACTCTGAAACTGCCATTAATTTCTCATTATTTCTCATCACTTTTCCCACAAAATCTTCTCTAAATATTTTATTTTCTTCTCTTAAGTCTCTAACACTAGTTTTCTATTTTATTAAGAAAACTGAAGTCATTCAATATGAAGTTATTGAGCTCCCCTCTTCTTCTCCTTATGAATCTTTCAATATCCTCATCCACCTTTTCTTCCTCACTGAAGTTACCTACTTGTATCCTTGATCCGACTATATCCCAAATTCTCTGGAACTCTGGTCCATCAAAAAAAATTTTTTTTCCCCTCTCACCCTCCCCTGCCCAAATCTAATCTAGTTTTTGAATCAAATCTACTTTTATTGTTATTTTCTTTTTTATACTTCTTTTTTCTAGCCCAGATAAGTGTGCAGAATCCTCCTTGTCCCATCCCCTCTATCCAGTTTCTTAGTGAATAACATCCAGTTGTGGTGACCCTTTGTAAGCAATATTACTTTAATTAATCCCCTTGTTTACTCCTATCCCTTTCTAGAATTCTCTAGAATCCTAGAAGCACAAGGACTTGTCCTTGAACACTGAAGCAAATGGCTATCTGCTAAATATGCTATAGAGACTAGAAGGTGTTAATTACAAATTCAGTTTGTGATCAACAAGTCACATCATAGAAACAGAATCTCAGAGTTGTATGGAACTTCAGAGACTAATATATACATAAACAAAAATTCACTCTGTGACATACCCCAACAAGTGGTCATTCAACTTTTATTTAAATACTTCTGGTGCAAGGAATACCACTATCTCCCAAGGAAATCTGTTCCCCTTTGAGACAGCTCTAATTGTTAGGAAGTTTATCTTTACATGAAGCATGTCATCCTTGAAGATAATTCCACACAAGACTCTTAGTTTTGCTTTCTCCAGGGAAGCAGATGTCTACTCCCGAGTCCATTCAATAGACTTTCAAATACTTGGAGACAGTTCTCATGCATGTCCTCCCTAAATATGCTCTTCTCAAGGTTAAATATTAATTCTTTTAATTGATACTCATATGACATGATCTTGAGTACCATCCTGGTCATCCTCCTCTAGAGGCCATCTCACTCATTAATGACTCCCTAAAATGTGGTACCTAGACCTAAACAATATTCTAGATGTGGTCAGAATAAGGCAAAAGTACAATGGGACAATTACTTAACCTAGTGCTGGACACTATGCCTCTCACTATGTCAAAAACAACCACAGGTAACATCAGGTTTTTTTTTTTGGAGGGGGGGATGTTGGGTAGGGGAGCTGCTGTAGCCTCCTTTTGGGTGCTTTTTCAGATTAACTACTATCTAGCCAGCAGCTAACATCTCATCCATGTGAAATTTTTAACCCCAATTTATGACTTTACATTTGTTCTTATTAAATTTCCATCTTATTTCAATTGAGATGGTGTTCTGGCCTGTTGAGATCTTTTTTGGATTTTGGTTCCATCATTCAATGTATTATTAGTTCTCTTTCCTACCTTTGCATCTTTTGCAAATTTGATATGCATTTCATCTATGTAAAAACCATCAAAAAGCACGAATACAAGCAAGATGCCTTGGGCACTCATTAGAGACCTCATGCCAGTTTGACATTAAAGTATTAATGTCAATGAATACATTTGGGACTAGACATTCAACCAATTCTGAATCTAACTAACTGTATCATTGTCTGACTAACATTTCTCTATCTTGTTTACAAGAATAGTCATGAATTTGTCAAATGCATTGTTAAAATCCAGATAACTATTTTCCACTTTTCCACTTATGTCAAACAAGATAATGTATGTAAAAGACTTTGCAAACATTAAAAGGCTTTTTTTAAAAAAAAAAAAAGGAGGGGGGAGCTATTTTCATTTAAAAAGGAAATGAGGTTACTCTAGAAGGATTTGTTCTTAATGAAACCATCCTAGCACTTTTTGATCACTATCTCTTTTTCTAGGTGTTTACCAACTAGTGGTTTTCTAAGGATTTGGTGAACTTGACCAAACTAGCTATTTGCCTCAGTATTCAAGGACAAAGCCCTTGTGTGAGAGATTAGCTTGGACAATACCCCAGAAAGGGAATGGGGTTAGCAAAGCAATAAATTAAATGGACATTTCTTGGAAGGGGCCACCTTTGATAACAATACTCTCTATAATTCTGCTGGCTATAACAGCTAGTAGTTTCCAAATTCAATCTTTTTTTTTTTTAATTGAGACATTTTCTCTTCCCTGGTCCTGCAGCAATCTGTCAGTTCTTTGAATACCCTGGGCATAGTTAAATGAATTCATCAAGGATAGCAAGGTAATCTTTTGCTATCTCACTATGTATCTTGGATTTTAACTTTATTAGCCCTTTTTTTTTTCTTTCTTTCTTTTTTTTTTTTTTGCTTTTTGGTGAGGCAATCAGGGTTAAGTGACTTGCCCGGGGTCACACAGCTAGTAAGTGTCAAGTGTCTAAGGGCAGATTTGAACTCAGGTCCTCTTGACTCCAAATTTATTAACTATTTTTGTTCTGTCAGTTCTGATGTGTATTCTCCTTGGCAGATAAAACAGAAACAAAAGAAGCAGTATATATTTCCATCTTCTCTTTGTTGTCCTTTATCAGTGTCTCACTCCTCCCCCAACATAGCAGTTCCATCCTTTTATTGTTCATTTTTTTCTCAATATAGTTAAAAATTTTGTTGTTCTTAGCATTCTCTGAGACTCTCATCTTACTCTGAACTTTAGCATTTTTGATAGTTATCTGAATCTTGCCACATTTTAAAATTCACTCTCCATTCCTTGCCTTTGCTTCTACATTCTGTATGTTTTTAAAGTATTAAAGTAAGTTGATAATGATCCTTTAAAAATATTTCAGACTACATATGCTTCTTCTTCATCAACGACATTGTTTTTCTCAGTGTCCTCTACCCCATTTTCCTATCTTCCTCCATCAGAAATTATAAGATAAGAATGACCACTTTTCCCCAAAGTTTCCTTAATTACTACTTCAGCAACTAGTTTCTCCTTTTGGTCAAAATCAAGTCCAGAAGAGCAATTCCCCTCATTGGTCCCTTTATCTTTTGAAAGAAAGAATTCTCATTAAGGCAAGTTAATAAATCATTAGGGTTAAGTAGATATATGGCAACCCACTCTCATTTTCAAAGATGGTGGAACCACCATGATTGGATTTGGATTCTGAAATCCTTATTGTTCTTGATGAGAAAGTGGAACTTGCTCGTAAGATGATAAAGTTGGGAAGAAAACGTGGACTTGCCCAAATACATAGAGAAAAAAATTCATGCTTGTAACTACAATTTTGAAAGGAGGAATATTCTAAAAGTTTGTAAAAGATCACAGGTAGGTAAGTCACTTAACCCCAATTGCCTCACACCCCTCCGCCCCAAAAAAAGATCACAGGTAGTGTTAATAGCAAAACCAAACCAAACTGAGAAGACATGAGTGATTACTGAAACATAAACATCCTTTCTCACCTATATAAAATCTGTGCCAGGGTGGTATACTAGATAGAAAGTCAACCCTGGGGTCAAGAAAACCCAGGTATAAGTCCAGGTTCTGACCCATACTGGCTGTGTGACCCTAGAATTTCTCCAGGCAATTTTCTAAGACTAGAAGTTGCAGAATAGCTACAGATCTACATCGGTGGATTTTCTTCACTGGGGAGGTCCCTAAATCAATGAAATCACAAATCCAGACCTAAATAAATTAATAAATAATTGGATGGCCTATGCATTTAATGAAGATATCTTTGATGCAAATGTAAAAAGGGAAAAAATGCTCTCATAGACAATTCTCTTCAGTAGACCACCTCTTCACATTTGTACAAAGGTAAAAAATACAAGATAATTCTGTGTTTATTGTTTGATTACAAAAAAAGACTTGATAAAGCAAAATGCCATTTTTAAAGGGTATCTACTCTTTAACAAGGTGTCTGTTACACACATGTTAAAAGTGTTTAAGATTCCCTGATAGGGGTGACTGGTGAGATGATTTGGTTCAATGGTAGATAGTGTGATCAAACGGAAGGAGGGGTGACCCTAAGGTCAGAACTCATAGGATCACAGATGAAGAGCTGGAAGGCACCTCACAGGTCATTGAGTCCAGCACTATTATCATTTTACTGATGAGAAAACTGTGGCCCAGAGAGGTCAAGTGGCCTGCCTAAGGTCATTCAGTCATTTTTCAATTGTATCTGACCCTTTATGACCCCATTCAGAGTTTCCTTGGCAAAGATACTGAAGTGGTTTGCCATTTCCTTCTCTAGCTCATTTTTATAGATGAGGAAACCGAGACAGAGTTAAGTGACTTGCCCAGGGTCACACAGCTAGTAAGTGTCTGATGCTGGAATTGAACTCAGGACTTCCTGATCCAAGCCCAGTGCTATATCCACTGTGCCCCCTCGCTGCCAAGGTCACACAGTTACTAATATTTTGGAGTTGATACTTAAGCTAGGGCCTCCAAATCCTAAACTCCACCTCTAGCTCATGGTGGATGTTATCTCCCCAATAAGATTCTAGGTTTCTTGAGGGCAAGAAGCATGTTTTCTCTTGTTTTGCTCATAAGACCTAGTACAATGTTGGATATACATAAGCGCTCAGCATGAACTTGTTGGTTGATTATGTTTAGCTAGATGCATAGTGGATAGAACGCTGGACTTGGAGCCAGAATGACCTGAGTTCAAATAGCAAAAGAAGATAAAGCAGAAACATGTGCAAGTACTAATCGCTGACCTCAGAAACACTCTTTGTGGGCTTGTTTTAGATGTGTCAACACCAAATGTTAGGTTTTAGCACATCGATTATTCAAAAGACCCTACGAGAAAAGAAAAAGTCTAAGTGGGCAGGGGGAATGAGCTGTTACAAAGGCAGTCCTAACGACACGTGCTTGCAGCCTTTCTCCCCCCTCTTACCTTCATTAAAGGTTTCCACACTGCATGATCCTGAAAACTGGTTCGAAGTTGCTGCACAGACCTGGATAAACTGTGCAAACATCTACAAAGAATAATCAAAATTAGCTTCACACAAGGATTAAACCTTTACTTTTCAAACATAAACAATTGGGGGTTTCATAACTATTAATGCACTGCAAATAAGACATATGTAAATATTTAACCACTTCAGAACACTGCATTTATAAGTTTATATGAGCTTAAGTTCAGTCCATTTGGTTTCTTACTTCATGAAGGACCAGAAATTTAACTGAATTAAACAAAATGATTTTTATTCAGACCATTAAAACTCATACCTGACTGCAGCTAACCGCACCTTGATACTAGACTCAGACAAGCCATTCACAATTCGGTCCATCATATTTTCAGTCTCAATGATCTGGAGAAAAAGGTTAATTCTGCATAAATAACAACATGAAGTTGACAATTTATTTAATGCTTGTAAGTGTTAGTAGTTCTCCCCCTCTCCTCCCTCTTTTAAATGGTCATTACAATTTAAATGCTGCTTTTTGGTAAAAAGTTTTTACCTTGTAGACAGCAACCTTGTACTGGACCTGGGCAACACATCAGAAAAGTACTCCTACCGATTATGAGCATCTACCATCATAAACGATAGACACAGGGCAGGCTTTGTTTTTAGAAAAATAACAACACTTAAGACAATAAACAGCATGAAGAATACAGAGACATTTCGATTTTTTTTTTTAAAGTAAATGATGAAAATGATTTCTAGTTTGGTGAATTACTATTAGACCAACAAACATGAAAGGGAACAAACAACACAGATTCTCCAGAGAGATTTACAGATCCTACCCAAGCCATCCTGTCGAGTGGAAGATTTTCTAACATTGATCAGTAGCTTACTTTCTTCTTGACATTAAAACCAAGCACATGGTTTGTTTTTTTTTATTAATTAACTACTGTCTTCTTTCACTGAAGCCCTTAGTCCAGTTGAACACCTGGAAAATACTAACTACAGCTTCTACAAAAGTATTTACCACAGTGTTTTATAAGGAGGGCAACTCACACCTTATAAAAGGTAAATTATTGTCCCCAATAATCTTGGTTAAAAGAGTGGGAACACTTAGCTCATGGTGGGTACAACTAAGAAGTTGGTTGGTGTCTTGAGGGAAAAGTGGGCAGCTGGGTGGGAGCAACAGAACATTCAAGGCATATAGGAAGAGACAGGGCTGTCACGGACTCACAGAATGTTACATCGAGAAAAGGACTTAGTGATCTTCTTATCTTATTCCTTCACTTTGCAGATTTTGAGTTGAGGGCCAGACAGATGAGGTGATTTGCCCAAGGTCAAGCAGGTGGTTAGTGACAGAAAGAGCTTGGATCTTCTAACTCAATCCACCACTTTTCCCACTATACTCATTGTATGGGTAGAAGTAGAATAGCTAAGGATTGGAGAGGACATCTGGTCTCAAAAGCTGAAACCCAAACTTCATCTAAGGGTTGGAAACCAACTGGTACTGGGAAAACATGTTTCTTGCTTGGAACATCATTCTCACATTTCTAATGAGTTACAGGACCTTTCTATTTAGTTCTTCCTTAGGGATCTCAAACTAAATATGCCTATAATTGAACCAACATTTTCTCCTAAACCACTTACTTTTGTCAAATAGCATGCTGCCAGTCTCCAAACATTACAGCAGCCTTTGACTCCACCCTCTCCCTCAATAGCCAGTAACCAAACTATATGGATTCTTCCATTAAAGTATCTTTTATATCCATTTCTTATTCTGTTTTTACTTGCCACCACCTTAATTCAGTTCCTTGTCACTTGAAGACATCATAGATTACTAATCGAACTCCTAAACTACAATCTCTCATGATTCATCATGCATAAGGGACATAAATTTCTGAAAACAATCTGACCTTTTCACTCATCTGCTAAAAATGTTTAACGACTCTCCACTGCCTTAGGACAAAGTCAAAGCTTTAGTCTGGCACTAAAGTCTGGCTCCAATTTACTTTTCTAGACTTATCTCACACTATTTTTTTCATGTACCCTAAGCTCTAGGGTAGACAATGTTTCCTAAGTATTCTAGTATTCCAATAAGTGCCTATGAAAAAGAGTATTTACTATATACAAAAACTTCCCACACTTCTCAGGCATCCCTGATCCTTCTTGCCACCACTACTCATAAAAAAAAAAAATCAACAGCATCTATTACATATTAAAGTACTGCTCTAGGTGCTGGGGGAGCACAACTAAGTATATATAGTATGGTTCCTGTCAGCACAGAGTTCATAATCTAGTTGAGGAGCTGGGTTCTGAAAAAGGCAATGGCAACAGGACTCCACAAGTCAGAGAGAAGGAAGGCTGCCTTAAAATGAGAGGCCAAGTATATGTAGCTGAAAAATCTAGAAATGAAGAGTGGCAAAGGGCTTGCTAATAGGGGTGAAGCCAGGAGTGCTTTACCTGCAAAAAGCTGGGTACTCTCAAAACCCAAAACTTTCAGGATTAAGGACAGGACATCAATAAGATTGTTCCCTGGAAATAATATCTGGAGTATGATGTCATGAGGAGCCTGAAATAGGGAAGACTTAAGAAAGATTAACTTCTTTAGCTACAGCTAACCAAGGTCTGATTACTATAAAATCTGTGGGGTCTGTCAGCTTAGAGGGCAAAGGTGGGAGAAAAGTTAAAGCCCCTCGATGGTGCATTTCACTTGGGGAATTGGTATTACAGTTCTTTTTAAGCGCATTTGGAGAGAAAAGAAATACGTTAAAAGGCAGTAGAGTGTGGCAGAAAAAAGACTGGATTTGGAGGCTGAGGACCTAAGTTTGTATTTTGGCTGTTCTACATACCACCTGTGTACTTGTGGACAAATCAGTTCACCTTTCTGGGCTATCTAATTTGCAAAATGCTTGGGTTGGACCAGATAATTGCTAAGATCCTTCTTAACTCTGAATCCTATGATCCCATATTAATGAGATACATTAGTCTTATTCAATGAGGAGTGGTTTGCACCCCTTTTTGTCCATCTCTAGAACTGACAGAACAAAGGAGAAAGACAGCAGGGCCTGGTATGGTTTGTGATTAGCCACAAGACACAAAACTCCCTTGCTTAAATTTGTACTCTGAGGACCCCAAAACAACTGACAAAACAAAGATCTTTCTGATGTTGGCCCAATTTCAAATGCTTTTTAGGGGAACTCAGCCAAGACCCCAGCAGCCATGAGACTGACACTAATAACAGGAACAATACTGATACCATTAAATAGTTGTACAGTTCTTTATAATTTTTAAAGTGTTTTCACATATATTAAATCATTGGGCTCACAATTACCATGAGAAACAGCTTTATAATTAAAAAAAATACTGCTGTCATTAAAATAAAAAACAAAAACACCTTATTCCTGCCCCAACACTCTTGTCCAGTAAAGTCTTCTCTTGTAACAAAGAAATAATTAAGGAAAACAAAGGGACACAATGACAGTGCCTGACAGTTTTATTCTCATTTCCAGATAAGGAAAAGGAAGCTCAGAAGTTATATGGCTAGCTCAAGGTCATCCAACTAGAAAACCCAGAGTCAGATCTCAGGTTTCCTGACTTAGTCTAGTACTTTTCTCAGTAAATCATGCAACCAGTTTGGGGGTCCCTCTACTCTGCACCAAAAGAAAAGTTTAGTATGGTACAGGACATGCTAGGACAGTAGATGATCATTCTGTCAGTACTCAGGCTTCTTAACAGTATTAGCATTCAATCTTGACCAAACCATCCAGTTCTATAAGGATTACACAGTGGTAAATATCATCATTGAAACAAATGCATATCCTATGTTCTGGATAAACTCTTGGAACCAGTAGAATGTGGTAAAAGTCTCTAGCACTCACAGAATTAGCAGGATTAAATGCTTAGTATAAGACAAGTTTTATTTGTTGTCCTAAAACCCAATGATTTATTATTACCATCACTACTACCAATAATGATGATGATGATGATGATGATGATAACTGAGAGGTATGATGTAGTGGAAAGAAAGCTAGCTTTGGAGTTAGGAGAAGCTGGATTCAAATTTAGTCTCTGATACGTAATAATTGTGGAATCCCAGGCAAATTGCTTACAACTGTAAGTTGCAGAAAAATTGCATAACTGCAACTCGTAGAGGAAGTTTCCTCACTGGGGAACTTCCTACACTGATGAAATCACAGATCTAGACTAATAATCATAATAATAATAATAATAATAACTTTACACAATATTTTAAAGTTTCAAAGGACTTTACATACACTATCACCTTTGAACCTCACAACAACCCTCTGTGGGTAGGTATTAGAAGTATAAAGATCCCCATTTTACAAATGACAAAACTGAAGCTCCAAGAGGTTAGGTGACTTGCCAGGTGGGATCTGAACCAAGGTCTTTCTGAATTGAAGTCTTGCTCTACTCAGTACTGAAAGGCTTCATGAAGGAAACAGCATTTGAGCTGGTCCTTGAAAACTATAGCTGTGCTAATTTGATTTACTCAAAGTTACGTTCTCAGGTTTTGAGGAAATGGAAAAATTTTCTTTGGGACAAAACAGAACAACTATACTACAAGGTGGGAATCTCCTAAATCAAAAAGAGATGCAAGCCTTCTTCTTGAAACTACAAGGATAGAAATCATAGGGTTATGCTGAATTTAGGATCCCAGATAACTCTCCTCATTCTCTTATCCAATAAGGTATCTTGGACTTTTGAATGATAAGAGGTCTGATAGCTTAAAAGGTAAATCTAGGAAGAGATAATATGTGCCCATTTTCTCTTTCCTTTTTTCCTTTCTCCTTTCTTTCCTTCTCTTCTCTTTCTTCCATCATTCCTTTCATAAATTTCTCTGACACAGGGTGACGTATTATTGCTATATGACCAGAAGTAGGTAAAATGATCAAATGTTCATCTGAAGAAGTAGCAAATAATCCAGAGGCAGCAATCTAAAATAATTTTTTAAAAAGCCATAAAATTCTTGAGAGAAGGGACTATTTTGTTTATGTCTCTATATTGCCAGAGCTTAGCACAATGTCCAGCACATAAAACACATTTAACAAATACTTGCTGAATTGTTAAACTGTATGTCTAGCAATCTTATGAGAATGGGGTAATTTACATCCTTTCATCTTTGAAAGCAGATCACAAGAGTTCTGAAATAATTTAACCAAATGAATAATTTTAATTCCAAGCTTCTGGAAGCTCTCACAGTTCAATAATAAGAATACAAATTCTGTAATTCAGAATGTTACTAATACCCTCCTCCTTCCAAGCTAGAAATGATAACCTGAGACCTTTGAGGGGTTAAAAACAAAGAGTCATCTTTTGTCTATTGTACCTAGGCAGAGAGAGCTTTAAATAATGATTCCAATTCTGTATAATATTTGCTGGGAACAGAAACAACACCAAAGTTATAATGTTGCTAAGAAGCAACATGGGCAAAAAGATAGGTCTAATGAAGAGGGTTCAAGGTATCCAGCTAATTGAAGAAGCAATAGGTCTGAACAGTCAACAAATCAAATCCAAGGAGGTCAGTTAGGGTAAGGATACATAGGTCCTTACATAAGATACATAAGTATACAAACAAACACTAGTAAGCAGGCCTGAACTCTGATCCTAGACAAAGGATGCTATGTGGCCAAATGGGAAAGGAGATGAAAAACTATTCATCTTAGGTTGCTGGGGATGGGGAAAGTTGTATATACTTGACATTTCCTGGCTCTATTTAAGGATAGCAGGAAGTAGTCTTAGGGCTGGTGCTAGGTCACTTGAGACTGATGATGGAAAGCTAGCATTTGTACTAAGAAAGTATTTGCTTTGACAAATAGAATACATAGAGGTTTAGTCACAGGTGATGAGAAAATGCAAATTTGATAGGTTATCTATACAAAATGGGCTTAAAATTCTATCATAACTATTGTTTTTGCTGGTATTTATGCTGATGGGAAGGTAGGGCAGCAGGAGGGGGAGGCAGCAGGACCTAGACTACTTAATTCCCAGGTCATGGTTCAAAGAGTATGTGGGGTTTGTTAGATCCAAAATAGCCAAACACAAACCAGAAGACTTCTTTCTGATGCTCTCAAATACTTTTAATAGCAAGCGCCTATTTCTGCCCCCACAAAATAATTTTTTAAACCTTGTTTTATACTGACTGCAAGGCTCTGGGTGACCCTGAGTCCACAGAACATAGACATCGCTTGATGTAACAACAGGAGCACCTGAAGCAGATGGGAGTCTTCCTCCTTTAAGGTTCTCCCCAGGAGATCCTTCAGTCATTCTACAACAAAGGATATTTACTGTGACTTTGTAGGACTTCTAAGATTTGCCATAAGTTGGCAATTAATGGTATGCAGGGGTAAAGGGGAAGTATTAAAAATGACTTAAAGGTTTTATGCCTGGGTGTTTTAGATGGCAAGGTGCCACTAACAGAAATAGGGTAGTTAGAAGAAGGAATAGGAGGGGGCAGGGGATAAATGGCAATCAGGGAACTGCAAGTAAATATTTTAGACTATTATGACTAGAAATAAAATATGCTGGAGATTATCTCACAGTACTTCTCTCTATGATGGATACTCTCACCTTTGAGTTTCTAATTTGTTGGGGGTAGTAGCTAGAGTGGAAGGCTTGAATAGATCTGCTCATGGGTACCAATCAACCTTCCAAGATGCACATCCTTCTGAGTTTTCAAATAAGACAGTTGTTGGGCAGCTAGGTGGCGCAGTGGATACAGCACCGGCCCTGAAGTCAGGAGGACCTGAGTTCAAATCCGGCCTCAGACCAAACACTTAACACTTACTAGCTGTGTGACCCTGGGCAAGTCACTTAACCCCAATTGCCTAAAAACAAAAAAAACCAAAACAAAGAAGACAGTTGTCCTCAGACTTCCTTAAACTTGAGCATCTCCTAAATATGACACTTTTTTCCACCTCTACTCACCATGGGGCAAAGGGGAGGGGTGAGAGTGGGACAATTAGGGGAAAGGGTTGGTTATCCTGAAAGGGTTTGGGGAGAGAAACATGGAACAGATGGTTAATATCTGAATAAGGTAAGCTTGTAGGCAAGGGAGAAAATTCTGCTTGTGAGTAGTACGCACGGGCAATTGATATGGTAGAATTCAAGGCACGGACAAATATCATCACCTATAGCAAAATGGGCTTCGAATTGGTCCACTCATTGTAGAAAACAATGTGGAATTCTCCAAGGAAAGTCACTAAATCATTTATGTTCTCTGATTCTGTGATCCTACTCTATGATGTTAATGACAGAAAGATCTCATATATAACAAAATATTAATAGCAGCACCATCTGTAATAGCAAAAGAGTGAGAACAAAATGGTATCCATCAACTAAGGAATGGCTTAACAAGTTGTGGTATAGAAATGAAATAGAATATTACTGTGCCTTATAAAATAACAGTGAAAAATTCAAAGAAACAAGGGAAGATACTTAGAGAAATGTAGAGTGAAGAAAGCAGAATCAAGAGAATTCCATACATAACAACTTCATGATATAAATGAGAACAACAACAAAAAGCAGACTGATGAACTGCCATCAGCTATCTCAGTCCTGTAGAACTGATAAATACCTTCCTCCTCTCAATACAGAGGGGATGACTAGAGATATGGAATGCCATATATATGAGACATTCTAAAGGAGAAAACAATGGGTGTAAAAAGGTTGGGCTTAGTCAAGCATGAAGACCCAATTACATAAGAACTTCAGAAGAGGGGCAGTTAGGTGGCACAGTGGATACAGCACTGGTCCTGGAGTCAGGAAGATCTGAATTCAAATATGGCCTCAGACACATAATACTTGCTAGCTGTGTAACTCTGGACAAGTCACTTGCTCCTAATTGCTTCACACCAAAAATACAAAACAAAGAAAAACCCCTTCAGGAGAACTAGGAGGGGAAACTAATCATCCTGATGGTACCTCAAGAGAGACCTTAAATAGTGTTTAAGCATTTGATTAACTCTTTTGGTTTGACAGGAATGGACCACATTCAGCATAAATGCAAACCCATAAATTCTAGGCAGGCCTTTCAAAATCAGAAAGAAGACTAGGACAACCACTCAAAGATGGCCCCATAAAAATGAAATGTACTGCCTGTTAGCATTATAGGTAGGGTCTTTGTAGAAATAATGGGCTAGTTTTGATAAACGAGGACTACTACTCAAATGACGATATGTGATTAGGCAAGGAATGAATTCTTTCATAACCTCTAGGATGTTGATAACCCCTACAGTTTCTGTCATAGAATTTTATCTTGGAACAGGTGTCATATGACACTATCACTTTCCACATCCTGTCAAATGCAGGGCCACCAGATGATCCAGCTAGGTAGCTATGATGTTTTGCATGCTTCTAGTGGTCTATAAAGGGCTGACAGTGCAAAGCTAAAGGACTTGGAGAGGATATGGCCTGGTGGGAACATAGTCATTCTTTGACATAATAGTAGTACCTATAGGAGTCTGCTTGCTTCAGGATTTTCCCTGGGAGATAATAATGATAATAATATCTAGTACTTACATAAAGCCTACCATGTGCCAGGCACTGTGCTAAGTGCTTTACAAATAGTATCCTATTTGATCCTCAGAACAACCCTGGGAGGTAAGCACTATTATTACTCCCACTTTATAGATGAAATGGAGATAAACGATTGGACTTGCCCGTGTCACACAGCTATTAAGTGTCTGAGGCTGGATTTGAACTCTTACAACAAGGGAAACTGCAACAGGACTTTTAGGATTTGACAGGCATTAACAACTGATGGTATATGGGAAGAAGACAAAGTGGCAAAAATGACTTTTTAAGTTTTTTGCCTGGGTGTCCAGGAGGTTAGGATACTATCAACAGAAATAGGAAGGTCAGAAGTAGAAATAAGAGAGGGAGGAGATGTTGAGAATCTGCTCATACTGGAAAAAGTTACAATTTCCTTTTTCCCTTTTCCTTCCTAGACATAAAATAAACCTCACAAAATTCTTGAGAGCACAAGGATGAGGATTTGAAAATAGACTCAGTGCTATAGATGTCATGCAATCAATTTCCTCAAAAGACCTTCTTTCTTGTACTCCATTTAGAGATTTGTTCATTTTATAGTTAAACACAATATAACAACTCATGCCTATATATTGGTAAATAATTTATAAAGCCCCTTCCTTAAAACCTTGAGTAGATAAATGACCATAGAAGGTTCCAGGTATTGCCAGGTTCTCTCATAGAAGATAAGTATTTTAATTAAGTGCTTTTCAGAGAAAATGCTCAAAGTGAGTAAAAAATAATCATTGTAATTTATAGAGCACTTTAGGATTTACAAAGTACTTTATATACATTGTCAATTAATCTTCACAACAACCCAGTGAAGAAGGTACTAGTCTTCATTATCCTTACCTAATAGATGGGGAAACAAAGACTTAGATGTTTCAGTAACTTGCCCATGGTCACAGAGCTAATTATTGGAGGTGGGATTTGAACCTAGGCTTTTCTGAGTCTAAATCCAGCACTTTTTCCAAAACGTCATACTACTTCTCAAATCAACTAACTTAATGCCTCTTATTTTGGACAGCCTATTCTAGGATAAGAATGACTTGTTTCATTCCTTCCCAGCTGGTGGTACAGAGAATAGATTGCTTTGGAGTCTGGAAGACCTGAGTTCAAAAACAACCTCAGACACTAGGACAAGTCACTTAACCTGTTTGCCTCAGTTTCTTCATCTGTAAAATAGGGATAATAACAGCACCTACCTCTCAGGGTTGTTGTGAGATTCAAATGAGTTAATATTTGTAAATGCTTAACATAGTGCCTGGCACACAATAATCGCTTAATAAATATTTATTCTCTCCCTTATTTTTTCTGGTGCCCCCTTAAGCATCTTAAAGGCATAGCCTTCTCTTTGTGAAGTTAGAATTGATAGGATGAAGAAAGGTGAAGGATACAGAAGACAGAATATTTGTTGAGTTGCAAGACCTTAATTTATACACATTCACTGAATTTATACCTCTTGGTATTTCATGGAAAAGCAGTCTTGGTGAAGAATGAAGTTCACTGGAGGTAATTTCTGATGAAGAGAAATAGCAGAATACCTTGAGGCCAAAAAATTGCCATATAGATGTGCAGCACTTAGAACTTAGAGATCACAGAGTCCAACTCACTCCCACCCCTACCCCCCCAGCCTCAATTTACATATTAAGAAATAGAGGCCCAGAGAGGTTAAATTACTTGTCCAATGCCTCACAGGAAGTCTGTAGTACATTAAAGACTTAATTCAGATCTGAATCTAATAATCTTTCCTTTATACCATCCTGCACAATCCCTCATTTGGAATAAGAAATGCTGCAAGAATATCTGTAACATCAGTCTAGCATAAAAAATGTCCCATAATTTGTCCCTCAAGTTAACTCCTGATTGTAATGGTACAAATTGTTGGACTTTTGGATTTAAAAGGTCAACACAACTATATTTGTGCAGCTTTGGCCCACCACCTTTCCCTTAACCCACTTGTTGATCTTGTAGCTTGTTCTATTTCTGCCTGGTCCATCCAGGCCAAGTCAAAGGGAAGAGAAGCCCTTCTGGTAATATACAACATATAATAAATACAGTGTGATAGATCAGAGACACAGGAGTCTTATCTGTTCCTATTTCACTTCCTGCTTCATACGCCTCAGAAACTGACCATGATTTGTTTTTCTTTGCTTTATTTACTTTTCCTATCAAAATTGCTGTCACCACTGCAAATTTCTAAAATCTAAAATAACAATGTAGATATGCAGAGTTGGTAGGAGCATGATGTCAAAGGAATAGAATAGGCCTTGGAGTCTGAGAACCTATATTTAACTCAGCTCAACTAGATGCTGCTTAAGTACCTTGAGAAAGGTATCTCAGAGGTGAGAGAAAGGAGTCTCTCTGGACAAAGATATCCATCCTCATCTGTAAAATGATCAGGTTGATTATTAAATCATTAAACTACATAATCCCCAAAGCCCCTTCCAACTCCAAAACCTATAAATTTAATGAACATAAGGGTACATATAGCTTATTTATTTTAGAAAGTAGACAGTTCCTAGGTGGTACAACTGGCTGTTCTTGCAATTTATAATGGTCAAACTTGTTGACAAGGGAACTACAGAGAGCTAATGATACCATGTCACAATGTGGTATTAGCCCATTCTAGATGATCCCAGATAATACTATCAGGAAGATAGACTTTCTCTTACCCCGGTACTGCTAGCATCTAATTCCTTCCCCTAGTGCCAACTGTACTGGCAAATACAGAATGAAGTCTTAAAAAAAACTGGCTAGAAATAAATTCCATGGAATCCCAGAGCACTTCATATTTTAACTGTAGGATGAATTCAATTCAATAAAGATTGGTTAAGCATCTGTCACGTGTAGAACCCTGTGCTAGACATAAGGGAGATAAAAAGGTTAGAAAAGAAACAGTTGCCCCGGTAGAGGTAACAACATTACTGCTCCTTCAGTAACAAACCAGATTATCAAAAAGCCCACAGCCACATGCTCACTTTTTCATCTGTTCACTTCCAAGTAGAACTTTCCTCCAAATCCAAACAGGTCAATCATTACTTTAAGATTTACAGATCTATTAGGGATCCCACTTTCAATAACTTTTCTTTAAGTGTAAAATCTCTGTGCTTCTTAGCTGTTTTATTATACATATACTAGTAAAAATCACCAACCTAAACAATGTGCTTTGTGCTTAAAAGCCAAAATCCCTGTTAGTTTTTCAGGTTGTTTCTTATTTAACAAATTCTGAAATATTTAATTCTTATTTTCTTTCAGAATACTTACATCATGAAAACCTTATTATCTATTATTTTCACTTCTTTTACTCTGTAGGTCAAAGGCTCTCAAGACTACAAAAGGTTTCAAAACCTTATCCTGTTTTAGGAACTCATTTAAACCACTTACCTTTATGAGAACCTCAAGGTTCATTTCATTGATTTCAATTTTAAGCTGGGAATGGCCTTAAAGTTCATCTACAACCTTAAAGATGAGGAAACTGAGGCCCAAAGAGGTTAAATGACTTGACCAAGATCACATAGTTTAGCTAGAAGGGAATAGGAGACATAATCCTTGTCAAGTCTCTTGGCTCCCAGTTTATTATTCTTTTAAGTGGTTATATCACAATCAAAGTATAATGAATACAGATAGATTATAGAGAAAATTTTAGACTTTGAAAGGATCTTAGAGATTAGACAAATCCACATATTTTACAATTGAGGAAACAGGTGCAAAGAATGTTACTTGCTCATGGTCACACAGCTAGTGGTGGTAGTAGAGCTAGGACTAGAAGGTGTTCTCTCATAAAATTATTGGGTAAAAATCTTTAAAACATCCAAGTTATTGGCTTTAACCATATAGACTAAATTGTAAACTTAGTCCATTCATTTGAATAAAGTCCTTATGGAAGGAACAAAGCCTTCAAACTAAGCCTTAAAAAAATCCTAGGTTTTATATAGATATACATATATGAACAGCAACCACTTAAGAGGATATGATAAAAGATAAAAAGTTCTCTTCACAATAAAAGGCTGGCCAAAAACTTAATATGTTAGAACCATACAACCATAAAATACGCACTAACAAGCTAAAAGTTATCATGGAGGACATCTGGATAAATGCTTTTTACAGATTAGAAAACTAACCACTTAAAATTAAAAGAAGTTGATCTAAAATTCTAGCTACCCAAAAATCATATAGTTGTTTAATATAAAATACAAACTCCTCTGATATTATCAGATATAAGGAGATATCTTTTTTTAAAAAAAAAATAAATAAGGCTTCAGATAAATGGTAATATTATTTTGGAAAATTACCGAGCAAGTAAATAACGTAGCATTATGTTAAGGGTAATCAAAAGTTAGCATTTTGACTCTTCTTCATTAACTCATTTAGTTAACCGGTTGTCACTTTGTTATGAAGGAATCTAACTATATAAAACTTTACATGTTGTTTAATCCCAAAGATTAAAAAAAAAATAGATTCTTTAGGAGATAAGTGTGCTACAAAATAAAATTTGTATAGTCTACATATGCAAAGACAATTCAGTATTTTAAAAATCCTTTTAAAACCAAAATAAATAAGTACAATGGAACAAATTAAAAGTGAAGGAATCACTAAGTTCATTAAAATGCAAACAGAAATTATTTTATATGTTCTTTTATCTGAAAGTGGTTTGATCTGAAAAGCATTTAGTTTTTAAAACTGAGTTTTTCTGGTTTAAAATTTCTTTTCACAATTCTTCCTAACTTAAATGTCTATACTCCTTGTCTTTTTTTTTGATAGTGATAAAAATGATTAAGTTAAAAAATTTTTAAAAAAACATGGAAAAAATTCATATAACCATGCAAAAGAAATAATTTCTTTTCCTTTTCCACTGCTAAGAAAAAGGTGGCAGCACTACTTTTCTCTTTGTCCTTTTTTCATGAAAAAACCCAGTGACTTTAAAAAAAATTATCTTTCTGTAGCTAGTCTTTTTATGTATGAGTATCATATAAAATTGCAGTGGTTAAAGGCTGTTTTTTTACTCATTTGGGTCCAGAAGTGAAGGGTTTCTACCTCCTCATTTTTCTAACTTTAAAGACACTTAATCACTAGTAAATGATTTAACACTAACAAATTCTAAATTATAAATTAAATTTGAGGACAATGCTATATAACAATTTTGCTACTTCTTTCATACTAACTTTGAGAACAGTTCTATATATACTCTACTGCTTATCAATCTTTGCCTTTCATTGAAGGATAAAAATAAAAGACTTTTTATCAAAGAAATTCAATAAAAACCCACTAATTAAGACTAATTTGGAATTCAGACAAGGTATTCCTGAGATGAAAACCATGAGAAAGGAAGGTGATTTGCCTTTGAAAGGAGAGCTGACATTCATAGACAAGGAAGATGAGGATGGGTGAGGGGTTAACGATATATAGGAAAGAGCAAGTGCTTTAATGTATAAATTAAAATTGTTTGTAATTAGCATTCAAAAGTTGTTTGGGGCATTGAGTGGTTAAGTGAATTGATCAAGGTCATTTAGCGAGTGTGTTAAGAGCCTGGACTTGGAACCAGATCTATGTAACTCAGGTTGGCTCTTCATTCACTAAATTGTTATTTATTGCCCCCAATGTGATGACATGAATATTTTCATATCTATATATCTATAAATACATGTACATAAGTCAAAGGTATTTCACCAAATTGGAGGATAACATTATACAAGTACTGCTTATTTTACAAAACAGAACTGATACACAGGAAGCCATTTTTAAGGCATCAATTATATTTTCCCATTAACTTTTCATATAAAAATGAAAATAAGTTTTTGAAGAAACAAATTTGCTCCTGATATAATAATAATAATAAAAAAGATTCACATTTAAGAATGTAGCAAATCTTTTAAAACACACATTTAAGAATAAAAACAATAATATTTTGATCAAGTGAAATTAATATTTAAAACAAGTAAAAAAAATATAAATACTGTACCAGAAAATTGTGTTCCCTTCAGCCTAGATCCAAGTGGGAAGCAGATGCACCCTTGTGGGCTGGCCCTTGTTTGATATACAGATATTTCCTTTAAATGGCATCTTTTAGCTCTCTCATTCTACTTCAGGTACAATGAAATCCCATATTGACATTATCACAGTTTATACTTTCCCACAATTTAAACTTCATATCCTGTACTCATAAAACTTCCCATTTTGCTGTCTAGGAAACTAGACCTATAAGTTTTTTATACAAGTTGCCAATGGGCACATACTTTCTACACTCTCTACCCCGAATTAAAAGAAAGTGCTTCATTTTTTTGGAGGCAGCTTTTTGGGTTGTTACCCAGTTATCACTAAGAAGGAATCTTCTTGAGAATTTTTTTATGTGCTCTCCAGAATGAGAAAAACCAATGATTACCACTTTCCCAGCATTTGTAATGCCTTTTATTGTTATTAAAGACAAACAATGTCATAGGTAAATTAATTTCCCACAACTTGCTCTGTCTTAACAGTCTCCAGAAAAAAAAAAAGAGGGGTATTATTTTTAAAACCTAAGGTTATGATCAAAAAGCTACGTGATGTGACCCTTAACAGGAAATTTTTTATCTGATGTACTGTTCCTTGTAATTTGGTGAGTTGTCCCTAGTGTTCTTAATTATAAAACGAAAGATTTCTGTTCTGATTAAGGATGTTATAATATTAGGAAATTGTTCATTTATCTGACATCTTTTAAAGTTCTTCATGGTAATGAGGAGAAAAAAGACATTCCTTTCATTTTCAGTCCTCTAATAAGCAAGAATTATATGTTTCTAACAATATGATAAAAAGCATTAGTAATACACTGCAAAGACAAGGCCAGCATGTCCCTGAAAGCTGAGGTTTCCTCTATGTTCTAGTTTAAGCAACTTCCCCATATGGATTGTCCAGGTACTACTACTGCTCATGTGTCTGTCCTCTACCGGTATGATGCCTTAAGCTCCCCTTGATCCATGTCTTTCTGAGTCCTACACTATTAAGTCTTCATTTAATATGAAGGACAGGCACTACAGCTCACAATCTGAACTATTGCCTAAGTTAGCCAAGCCACCATTGTTACTGGCTCAGATCCAGTTCTCCTACTTCTCCTTCTTTATATCAAAAATCAAGCATATTCTTTAAAAAAAAAAACCTAATACTCTCAGCTCTCTCCAATAGCAAAATATCCCCATTTCTACCTCAAAGTGCCATGGCAAATTTAGAAATTTATAAAAGGCTGAAAAAATGTTATGAAGCATCAAGATAAAATAATAGCATCCTTCTACACAATGGGGCATCATGTAAATTAAAGAAATTGGTTTCCATGATATTCTTTCTTTAATTTTCAATTTCTGTATATTTTGTTTCATTTAAGTGGGGCACACCTTCAAAGCATCTAGACTTTCATTGCAGACAATGACAAATCCAATCCCTAGTCTGTTTAGTTTTACCTAGTCTTCAGAGAAAATACAAAGTATCATTTATATCTGTATAGGCAAAAATGTAACATAGCTTTAAAATTTTTTAGGAACAATATGTTAAAATGTCACAAGAGGGGATGGCAGTCCTCTAAAATAGATGGCCTATGTTTCTTCCTACATAGTATTGTCTCACAGAGAGAGAGAAAAAGAGAGAGAAAGATAGAGCACGCACGCGTGCGTGTGTGTGTGTGTGCGTGTGTGTGCACGCGTGTCTGTGTTTCTCTACAACTTTTCTTCTCCGTCCTTTTCCCTACTTTTCTCCCATTAAGGTTGAAATGTAGTAGAAAGTGCCCTGGTGGAATCTGGAAACACAGATTTGAGGCTGGGCTGTGAAATTTACTAGATAATTCACTTGACCTCTGCTCTGCCTTAGTATATACTGATATGCTTCATACCACCTACCCCATAGAGCTAAGTAAGAAAAATGTTCTATAAATCCTAAAGTCCTAAATAAACTGTGGATGACATTATTGTTGTTCTGTGTCCTGTCCCTACTCAAGTGATCACTATAATTATATAGTCTTAGAATATACATTTTATTATTTGTTATACTTACTGAAAATAGTGCTGCACTGCCCCCCCCCCTTAATTGTAAGCAGATCAGTACATCATTTTATATTTATCTCTCTTGAAACGGAAAAAAAAAACCCCTCAATTATCTTGCTTTCAAATGCTGTTCCCTCTGTGGTTCTATGAACGAAGTTTTTAAAAAGGTCTCTTATCCTTGGCTAATGCTAAAAATGAGCTCTAAAAATTATCCAGCTTTCAGGAAAATAGGCAATGTTAAAAAAAATAATGTTAAACAATGATTTCCAGACTCTATACAAGAATACAATTGGCATCACACTATATAAATGTAAAAATAAATAAGTACCTTACAGATAGTATAAATAAAAATTTGTCCAAATATATACTTGAACAAAAATAAAACACAAATAAATGCATTTAAAAGAATTAAACTGTATCATTTATATACTTAAAATAAAGTTTTACCACTTTCTGAGGCTGATCTCCAAGAAGGTCTCATCACCACAAGCACACTATATTTTCCGTGTTACAGTTTCTCTCTTTGGTAGTTACTACAAGTTATCAATTACTTAGAGACTGAAATTCCCAGAAATCACATATTGTTTATCATGTAAGAATAGCATAGCATTTGCTTTTCAGCACAGCAAACTACAATTTATAATTAAGTTATTCTTTATTTTTTTTCATGTTTCTACAGAAACATTCAGGAATTATCCTTGAAAAGTGGGGGGGGGAGATATACATATTATACACACAGAATTTTTTTTAATAAGCTACTATTTAGGCTATGTTGCAAATAACACTAAACACATTATGTCACAAATTAAGTCAATAACTTCAAAATAGTGTTTTATTAAGAAAACAAAAAATTATACACAAGTACAAAAAAGGACACCCTATTTTTCTACTGGCCCATCTGTCTATCTCCCTTTTTAGCCCATAGCATTTCCCTGAAAAACTCTTTTGAAGCTTTATCACATGGGCAAAATAATTCTCCAGTTTCCAAGCAGCATACCAGTTTATCAGATCTTATAGGTTTAATACAATTATAAATTTCCTCAATATTTCCCACATTAAAATTTAGAAGTTCGCATTTTTCTTTTTTTTTTTTAACCAATAATGATGAAATTGCAGATACTCAAAGTATTGACGTATTTTTAATCTACATCAGAGTGTCACAAGAAGCCCTTGCTTTGGAATACAAGATCATTTATCCTAACTGTATGTAAGACGAAGTGTCAAGATTCATAACTCAAATCAAACTGCGATACAGACAGCATCACATATTATCACCGAGTTAAGCCTGAAGTGACAATTTTGCCTGTTGGTGTTTGGAGATGCAAAACAAATTTTTTCAGATTGCCTTTTAAGCACTTTTCTAGTTAGAAACATTTTATTAATGGTGCCAAATAAAGGTGCATAGAAAACAAAGCATGCTAGTTGTGTCTAATGCTATTATTATTATTTTATTATTTTTTTTCCAGATGGCCTCTCTATGGACTCATTACATTCTTTTGCTTTGACCATATTCTGGTGAGGCTGTCCTTCACTATAAATATAAGGGTTCCAGTATACCTTTGAATCATGTGACTTTTCAATATGTTTTAAAATTATATCTTATAGTAGTGAGTCAAAGTGATCTGGATGAAAATAGCCAAGAAACTACCAAATTCAGCTGCCTGATTCTGGGTCCTTTATATGGATATTAAATAACAAGAGAACATTTTGTTTTTCTCCCTGGTGTCTAGAGTGGCCCTGCACAGAATGTACACCAGATTCTCTTTGTGAGTGGTCAGCACTCTAGTGTCTTTGTTTGTGGAGCTGAGCCAGAGCTTTACATTATACTTTTCTCTTTGCCCAGGACCAATAAAGAAAGCAAGACTTGTGTAGGGCTAGGTTGCAGCGACAACATGAAAGTGCTAAACATACCATTGAACATTGGTCAGGAGCTTAAAACTTCAGATGACCACTCACTAAACCATAAAATCATCATTCCACAAAGCTTTTATTCACACAAAACTTGCACAGTAGCAAAAAAATTAAAACATAACTAGGCCACATATCAAAGAACAATGTACAATAGGAGACTTGAATTTGTCAATGGTATCAGAAAGAAGGTATTTCCATAAATAACATTTACAATTCTAGTGTTATGTTTTTCAAGGTGTCTGAAGCTTCACAGTGCTAGAATAAATTTCACCAGAACACATGCAAAAAATGTGCAACATGAGAATCCATATTAATGTCACATAAAAGCACACCAGTTATTTATCATTCCAGCACGTTCATGCCACACTACGTTTCTAAAAACAAAACAAACAAAAAACCCCACATCCGGGTCCCATTCATTCTTCAATTATGCTTTAAGTCCCTCTGTTTTATTATAGTCAAACAGTCACTGTTAGTGCTCTTCACCACGCCTTTCAGGATGATGTCACTCCCTGCCTGCTGGCTGTCAGGACTGGGGGACGCCCCTCTCCCAGACTCACCTTCTTCCGGATGTCTTCATCATTAGCTCCAAGAGAGGCATAAAGCTTGAAAGCAGCCTGGCGAAGTTCATGAGCATGCTTTAAATCATGGTCAAGCTATGAAAAAAAAAAAAACATGATCTGACTTAGATATTTAATGATCTGAACTTTCAGGAAAGCTTATATATTTGACATGAAAAAAATAAAAGTCCAAATTTATTAACATTTTAGGATGATTGAATTAATCTGAAACAGACAAAATGGAAATGCTGGTACCCTTTCAATATCTGAGAAGCTTTTAGGCATACATGACCATTTGTGAGAAATATTAATAAAAAAATAATTTTAATTATCAGTCATTTTAGCCATCTGCCTAAATTGTATGTTTAAATACCCACTTTGACAATGTGATTTCTGTTCAAAGAATTTGTTGCTATTTTTCCATATCCACAATGGAATGTCGTATCATTCTAGGAGAAGAATAAAGGGAAAACAGTAGAAAAAGACATAAAGGAGAAGAAAGCAAAGGAAGGGGAAAAAAAGAAAGGTAACTATCATAGGGAACACAAGAATATCATTAGAAATTGTTTCAGGTGCCTCATAGTGCCACCTACAACATCAGACCCCAGATCTAGAGGAAGAACAGGTAGCAACAGGGTGATTTGTGATGCTGAGGAAAATTAGAAAAGTTGTTATTCTTGTCACCATTGTCACATGTCACTCCTTGACGGGCTACCTTGCTTTTTGCATTTTCTATCTTTTGTTCGGGGGGTGAGGGTAGAGGGAAATGTATGGGAGGGATCAGTGAATCTTTCTTTGTTCTTAATTTATTTATATATAAATGGAAAAAAAAAGTGAGATGTCATAAACTATACAGTAAAAAAAGGTAAAAACAATATAAAAAAATTTTTAAATTATATATTTTAAAATGTTTTAAACTACAATTATAAACTGTTTAAAGTTTGACATTTTCTGTTAGACATGAAGAGAAAAATAAAAAATACCCTTTTGATATCAGTGATTGCACTGACTGAACTGGGATATTTGAAGTAATCAGCAAGCATGGCAATTAGGTGATCTGTTATGCTAGCAATTCTTTGTAGTTCAACATCTGGTTCAATCAGATAGGCAAGTGTTTCAGCTCCTTCAACTCGCTCCTCTAGCAATCTCTCCTTACTGCACATTCGAACCAAACAAGGCAAAGTCTGAAAAATATAAGAATTACTTGGATGTTTTTTAAAATAAAAGATTGCTGGATTTATAGATATCATTCAGATCTTACATTCAGAATACCTAATAGTTAAAATTTTCAAACAATGGTTGTCAGAAAATGATTTAGAATTTTTCTTCAAAGTAAGAGCAAATAAAATCATAGCAGTGTGGTAGAATGAAGAGAATGATGAAATTAAGTAAGGAAAATCTGGGTTCAACTCCTACCTTTGACATTTTGTTACCAGTATGACTCTGGGCAATAATAGCTCACATTTATGTAGTTTTAAGGTTTGTAAAATGCTTTATATATATCATTTTGATTCTCACAGTAACCCTGTGAAAGAGTTATTATTAACCACATTTTGTTGATGAAAAAAACTGAAGCTAAGAGGTTAAATAACTTGCCAAGGTGCACATCTCTGGTGTGTGAGTAGGATTTGAACTTGAATATTCCTGACTCAAAGTCCTGCACTTTATCCACTATACCACCTAGTTGACTCTTCGAAGCTCAGTTTCTTCATCTGTAAAATGAAGGGGTTGGACTAGGTGGTCTCTAATCAAGCTTTATATCTATAACCCTACAATACAAATTAAATCACATAAATAATTTGCAGATTAGATTTTTTCAATACTAATTTTAGTTTAAGTAAAATAGAACTTCATTAATTCAGAAAGTTTTATTAGGAATTTATTATTTTGATGATGGCCTTAAGTTAATTTCTATACTATCTATAAAATATATCCACATAAGGTTTTGAGAGCAAAATACAGCCTGGAGTATTTAACCATAGGTATGAAACCATGTCAAAGATTTTTGAAAGTTTGAAAACACACACACACACACACACACACACACACACACACACACACACAGGCAGAGCCAAGATGGCAGAGTACAAGTGAGGACCCTGCTGAACTCTCCCAATATTCTCCTCCAGAACAACTTTAAAATAACTCCACAAATCAGATTTTAGAGTTGCAGAGACAACAAAAGATTAGAGGAAAACACTAATCCAGCCTACAACATCTTAGGAGCTCCACAGAAGAGGTCTATAACACTTGGGTGGGCACAGGCCTGGAGCATGATAGTAGCACAAGCAATGGGCCTTGGAGGCAGCCGTGACAATAGCAGCAGCTTTGGGAGATCTCAGTCCAGAGATGGTTGGGGGTTGGACAACAGGTCAGAAAGTGATTACAGGTGACCCTCTGCCAGCACTGGGTGCAACTGGTGCTGACTGGCACCTCTACTGCTCATATAGAGCTTTGAGTCACAGTTCCAGAAAGAGAGAAGCACTTGCGGTTGGTCACAAGGGAGGAGGGGCCCTGGTCTCATTTCCAGGGCTAAGAGGAGGGCTAGTACTTGTGCCTGCAGAGGAGTAGTATCCATTCCTAGGTAAAGATGAGAGCAGAGACCAGGAAAGCAACCACATCTCTCTCTGGATCACACCATCTTGGAAATACTAAGAACTTCTAGCCTCCCGCCCCCCAAATTAGCTCTAAAAACGGCAAAATGAAGAAGCCTGAAGCTTCCCCACCCTGAGGTGAGTGAAGCCCAACTTTAACATAAAGTTAACAGTCAAGAAATAGGCTAGAAAAAGGAGGTAACAATAAAGAAGTTGACCATAAAAAGCTTCTATGGTGGCCAACAAGACCAAGACATGAACTTGGAAGAAAACAACAATGTGACAGCTATAAGAAAAACCTAAAAAAAAAAAATGCTAATTAGACCCAAAGCAGCCAAGAATGCCTAGAAGAATTAAAGAGATGAGTGACAGAGGAAAGATTGGGAAAAGAAAATGAAAAGATACAAGTAAATTATGACAAAAGAATTAACAACTTGGTAAAAGAGGCACAAAAATTCACTGAAGAAAAGGACTCCTTAAGAAATAGAATTGGCCAAATGGAAAAGGAGGTGCAAAAGCTCAACGAAGAAAACAATTCTTTAAAAATTAGAATTGGGCAAATGGAAGCTAATGACTCCATGAGAATTCAAGAAACAAAAACAAAACAAAAAAATCTCCAAAAAACAAAAATTGAAAGAATGAAAATATAGAAGAAATGGAAAATACCTAAAAGCCATGATAAAAAAAAAAAAGAGAAACAGAAGGTAAAACAGAATTTGAAAGAATCTACAGATCACCTTCTGAAAGAGATTCCAAAATGAAAACTCCTAGGAATATTATAGTCAAATTCTACAGCTCCCAAGTCCAGCAGAAAATATTGCAAACAGCCAGAAAAACAAAACAAAATAAACAAACAATCCAAATATCATGGAGCCATAGTCAGAATCACACAAGATTTAGCAGCATCCACGTTAAAGGAGCAGAATGTTTGGGATATGATATTCGGAAAGGCAAAGGAACTAAGATTACAACCAAGAATAAACTACCAAGCAAAACAGAGTATAATCCTTCAGGGGGAAAAATGGATATTTAATGAAATAGAGGGCTTCCAATTATTCTTGATGAAAAGACAAGAATTGAATAGAAAATCTGACATTCAAACATAAGACTCAAGAGAATCATAAGAAGGTAAACATGAAAGAGTAATCATAAGGAACTCAATAAAGTTAAATTGATTACATTCCTATGTGGAAAGATTACCCATGCAATTCCTGAGAACTTTATGATTATTAGAACAGTTAGAAGGAGTCCACATAGAGAACATGGGTATGAGTCAATTATGTGGGGATGATCCCCCCTACCCCGCCTCCAGCCAAAAAAAAAAAATGAGGGTTGAGAGAAAGGTACGTGCTGGGAGGAGAGGGGAGGAAAAGATAAAATGGGGAAATTTTTCTCACATAAAAAAGGCACACAAAGAAGAGCTTTTAAAGTGAAGGGGAAATAAGGAATGACCAGCAATGCTGGAAACTCACTCTCATCAGAATTGGTTCAAAGAGGTAAGAATATATATACACACTCAGCTGGGTAAAGAAATCTATCTTACCCAAAAGGGAAAAAGAAGGGGAAGAGAGTAAGAGATATGGTAGGAAGGAGAAGGGAGGGAGAGATTATAAAAAAGAAGGCAGAGTAAATGAGGCAGTGATCAGAAGCAAAACAGACTTTTGAGTAGGGACAGGATAAAAAGAGAGAGACTGATAAATAGAAGAAAATGGGATGGAGAGAAATACAGAATAATCATAACTATCAATGTGAATGGGATGAGCCAACACATAAAATGAAAGCACTTAGCAGAATGGATTAGAAATCAGAATCCAAGAATATGTTGTATACAAGAGACCATACTTGAAACAGAAAGACACATACAGAGTTAAAATAAAGGGCTGGAGCAAAATCTATTACACTTCAACTGAAGTAAAAAAAGGCAGGGTAGCAATCATCTTAGACAAAACTAAAGCAAAAATAGAACTAATTAAAAAAGATAATCAGGGAAATTACATTTTGCTAAAAATTATCATAGACAACAAGTATCAAAAAAAATTCTGTAGCAAGTTTCTCTGATAAAGGCCTCACTTCTCAAATATATAGGGAACTCAGTCAAATTTATAAAAACAAGAGCCATTCCCCAATTGATAAATGGTCAAGTGATACGAATGGGCAGTTTTCAGAATAAGAAATAATAGCTATCTATGGTCATACAAAAAATGTTCTAAATTACTACTGATGGGAGAAAGGCAAATCAAACAACTATGAGGTATTACCTCATATCTATGAGAAATGACAAATGCTGGAGGGGATAAGGGAAAATAAGTACCTTAATGAACTGTTGGTAGAGTATTGAACTAGTTCAAACATTCTGGAGAACAACCTGGAACTATGCCCAAAGGGCTATAAAACTCTGCATATCTTTTGATCCAGTAATACCACTACCAGATCTGCACTCCAAAGGGATCAAAGAAAAAAGAAAAGAACCTATAAATACAAAAATACTTATAGGAGCTCTTTTTGGGGTGGTAAAGAATTGGAAATTGGGGGGGGGGGATTCATCAACTGGGGAATGGCTGAACAAGTTGTGGCATATGATTTGTGATGGAGTACTATATTATGCTGTAAGAAATGATGAGGGGGACGGTTTCAGAAAAACATGGCAAGACCTATATGAACTGAGGCAAAGTGGAGTGAGAAGAATCAGGAGATCATTGTGCACAGTAACAGCAATGTTGCAATGATCAACTATAAAAGACTTGGCTACTCAAATCAATACAATAATCCAAGACAATTTCAAAGGACTTATGACAAAAAAACTATCCACCTCCATAGAGAGAAATGATTAACTCTGAGTATGAACTGAAATATAAATTTCTGTTTCTTTATTTTTTTTTTACTTTGTTTTGTGATATGGCTAATATGGAAATCTGCTTTTCATGATTTTACTTGTAAAACTGATATACTGTTTGCCTTCTTAGTTGCATGGGGGTGTGTAGGAGGGAGGGAAAGAATTTGGAACTCAAAAAAAAATAAAGAACGTTATAAATAAATAGAATTTTTTTGGTAAAAACTGTACCCACTGGTTTTATTTGGCTTTTGTGTTTATTTGTACACTAAAAGAAAGTTAAGAGTCTTTAATACGCTATACATTTCTGTTATGGAAATCATAAGTTTCTTTTCCTCAAAGGTCTATTTTATCACTTTTCACATTTATGTTTCAAACTGCAAAAATACAGGATAGCTTCAAGAACTTAGTGATTCTGCCCTTCAATATAGGTTTCCCTTTCCTCCACTCCCAAATTATCTGTAATGAAAGTGTTAACTTTATATAGTTGTTGGGTTCCCTGTAGTACATTTTTCAGAGGCATTATGGGAAAGTCCTTTAGCACAATGGACATTTCTAATGATAGGTTAAGCTGTCACTTTGGCTAACAATCTTATCATTTGACCTTCAAAAAGTTTCAGTAATTACCATCCAACCATGGTGATTTATCAATATTTGGTTTGCCAAATAATATGTTCTGTGTGTTTAATAATATTTGGTCTAATACTTCAAGGTTGTCTATTTTAAAAGACAATTTAGGAATGGGAATCTTAGTAACTAACATCTTCCATGAAACTTTTCTCTACTACTGTAGTCACTCCACTGATCTCTGCTATCTCTGCAATTCTACTACAGGAACATACTTTAGCATTTAACTGTTCTGTTTCAGGTATATTTGTTTTGATTTTAAGCTCCTAGACATAGATACGTATACATATATGTGAATAAATGAATGTGTGTATGTATGTATGTGTATATGTAGAAGCAGCTAAGTGCAGTGGATAGAGTGCCCACCCTGGAGAAAAGAAAATATGAATTCAAATCTGGCCTCAGACACTTACTAGCTATGTGACTCTGGACAAGTCACTTAACCCTGTTGGCCTCAGTTTCCTCATCTGTAAAATGAGCTGGAGATGGAAATGGCAAGGCATTCCAGTACTTGAGCTAAGAAAACCCCAAATGAGGTTATGAAGAGTTGGACAACACTAAAATATGACTAAACAAAAACACATATATATGTATGTGTATTTATGTGTGTGTATCTGTCCGTCTCACATAGATAATTTTCTTGAGTCATTTCAGTCATGTCTGACTTTCTATAACCCCATTTGGGGTTTTCTTGGCAAAGATACTAGAGTAGGTTACCATTACCTTCTCCAGCTCATTTTACAGATGAGGAAACTGAGGCAAATAGGGTTAAGTGACTTGCCTAGGGTCACAGGGCTAATAAGTATCTAAGGCTAGATTTGAACTCAGGTCCTCTTGACTCTAAATCTGGTGCTCTATCCACTGCACCAACTAGCTTTCTCTATATAAATATACATCTATCTATTTACTTAAGTATATGTCACATACTCCATACACACATACATATACATACACATACACATATGTAATATATCTTTGCTATATTTAAAGACCCTTTATCATAGACTTTGAACTCTATGGCCACTGTTCCTCAATTTGTCTCTTAATAAAGCCTTCTCCATGCTTACTTCCCAAAGTTTTTGTTTTAAACAAAAATTGTCCTTACTTTCTGTAATTGATGCCTCTGGTTTGCCAGGCAGGCAGCCAGGCAGAGTTGCCTATTCTAGAACACTGGCATTTATTTATTTATTTTTTAAAATCTGGGGCATCTGCTTAAAGAATTGGAAAGCAGCTTAGCAGAAATCAGTTTTAGACCAACATTTTATGCCATATACCCTGATAAGCTCATAACAGATATGCAACTTGAATGTAAAAGGTTATACCAGTAAAAAGAGAATGAAATCAGGTACCTCTTAAAACTACAGTTGAAGACGGAATCCTTAACGAAAAAAAATAAAAGAGGAAATCATGAAAAATAGAATAAATTTCTATTTCGTGAAAATAAAAGGCTTTTGTACAAACAAAATCAATGTTCCTAGGATAATAAAGAAAACCACTGATCTGGGGAAAAAAATCTTTCTGTCAAAATATCTGTGATAAAGGTCTGATAGCCAAGATATATCTGCATTAATTTCTTAGCCAAGAATAACTTCCCAATGGATAAGTGGTCAAAGGATACAAACAGTTTTCAAAAGAAAAACCGTAAACTATGATCAACCACATGAAAGACTATTCCAGATCATTACTAAGAAGAAAAATGCAAACCAAAACAAATCTGAGGTTTCACTTCACCCCCAGCAAAGTGGCAAAGATGACAAAACATGGAAATAGTCAGTGTTGGAAAGGATATATGTAGGAAAACAGGTTCATTAATACACTACTGATTTAGATGTGAATTGGTCCAATCATTCTTAAAAAAATTGGAATTATACTAAAATGGCTACTAAAATGACCATACACTTTAACTCAAAGATTCTACCACTAAGTATACATCTGGAAAGAAGTCAATGACCGAAAAGTACCACATAAATCAAAATATTTATACTGGCACTTTCTGTGGCACCAAAGAACAGGGAAACAAAGTACATGTCCACTAAAGAAGAAATGCAAAACAAATTGTGGTAAATAAATGTAATGGAATGTTATTATGCCTAAAAAATAACGACTATGAAGAATCCAGAGAAGCATGGGGAGACTTCTATGAATTGATGAAACTGAAGTAATCAGAACCAGAAAAACAATGTAAAAATGACATAAAGAGTGTAAAACAGAAAGAACAATAATGAGAAAGCTATGGAATAATTAACTAGAATTTTATATAAGCACGCCAAGGGCTACAAAGTGCTTTACATATGTTATCTCATTGGATATTTACAGACTATTATTACCATTTACAATTTATGATGCCTATCAGTTTTGTAAGTTAAAAGATAACGATGTACATCATAAAACTTCCTTTTTATTTTTCTCCTAATAGCAAATTATTACGAAATAAGGACCCATTCTCAAATTACATTTTTCTTAACTTACTTTTAGTTGCCCATTGTATTTGAAAACGATAGAACCATTTAAATAAGTTCTTAATTCACATTTTTCATAAAGTCAGACAATCATTATTGCAAAGCAGGCAGACTTTGTAATATTAAATTGTATTTGCCTTTAGTTACCACATTAGCTCATTAACTACTACTATGCTTAATTTGGAAATCAGGATTTAAACTCATGCTTCAAGAATTTGTAATTTTGTCCATGTTAGTATATCAAGAAAGACTGAGGTGCTACCTATAACATATCTTGCCAGATGATCTATGTGACTTGCTGTAGACTAGAAAGTGTACTTGTCTAAATGATGAGACTTTCTGAACTTAGCAAGGTTGGTCCTTGAATGAAAGACATTCAGTCCTGTCACTGGGCCTGACTCTGAAGCCTTTTTAAGCTCCTGACATCTGCCAGAACTTGAACTCCACTGGCACAGCCTTTGAGAACCTAGGGCCAACTTCTAAGTCATATGACCAATAAGATAGAGAACCAGACATTTTTCTCTGATCCTCATGACCTCTTAAACCTCTCTGAAGTCAGAATTTAGAGCAATTTCAGCTGTCTCTGCAGTCTATGTCACAGGGCTTCTTAAACTTTTTCCATTTGTGACCCCTAATCAGCCCCATATGGGGTTGCGACCCACAGTTTAAGAAGCACTGGCTAGGACACCAAGAACCCAAATAAGGTAAAAACCAGATGAACTAAAAAACAGGAAAAAATTCCCTAACTCCTTAAGCCCTCCCTCCCCACCACCGACCAGAGTCCCAGTAGTCAAGATGCACACCCCAACCCACATACATACAATAAAACTCAACTCTGCACCCTAACACTCTTCTTCCTCCTCCTACCTCCTAGTGCTAGGGATATCTAAGTGGCAGAAATTTGCTCAGGCTGGGAAAACAGCACAGGGTCACTCAGTGCTACAACAAAGCTTGACTAGAGAATGGAGGAACAGAGGGAAAGGGGACAGGACACACACGTGTGGCTGTGTGGCACTCCACTAACCCTGAGGGAAATGCCTGAGAGGAAGCTGAGTCACTTTTGAAATCTAGCTCCCAGGAAAACTGCCATCCAAAGGGGAGAGAGTCAGAAAGTGAGCATTTATATAGATTTAAGGTTTGCAAAGTGCTTTACATATGTTAACTCATATGTTAAAAAAAAAAAAGACTGAAATGACCAAAGACCAGGGGAAGAAGAAAACTCAAATAAAGACCTTGAGTATAAGTAGATAAACCAAAAGGGAAAATATTAATAGATGAAAGGTATATGACCTCTGAATTAGGTAAAAAAGTTCAGCATCTATGAATAAATACTTCAAAGCAAAGAAAAATGAATCAACACTTGATGAGGCAGAGGACTTTCTGGATTTTCAGGGAGTAAAAGTCATGGCGGAGGGTGAGAGGCTAAAAACTGATAATTTAGATCTTTCCTTACAAATTAATGGTGGAAGGAGCAATGTGAATTATTTATGCAGGTATGTGGCCCTCAGAAAGCAAGGAAACATGGGAGGATGTTACTGACTGGCTTAAAAGAGAAATAAGAATTGTAAAAGCAGAATATATAGCACATATAACAGAAATAACTGGCAGAGTAGAAAAATTTGAATCAGTGGTGGCAAATCCCACTAAAGAAACAAAAGAGTGGACAACTGATTAGAAATGCAAACACACATAAGAATAGGCCAATCTGAAGGGCCATCTTGATTCCATAAGGAGGTATCATAGTATGACTTTTAGGATATTTAATAATGCCTTGATATGAGATTATGATTGCCTATACTTGTCAAAATGAGGTAACATTAAATAACTACAAGTAAAGCGAGTTACAAGTAATGGCAAAATATTTTTGGCTTTACTGTGTTCACATACATTCATTCATTCTACATCTTTCCCATTACCAGAAGATCCCAAAAATGATTATAAATATGTTTTATTCCTGGTCTTAGATTTTACAAAACATACCTAGCACTAATTTTAAAAATCTAAATGATTAACCCATTTATATGAAGTGAAGTAATGCATACAACACACAGTACTTCTGTAATATTTGTCATATATATATATCTAACTTATCCAGTGATCAATGAATGGAGAGAGAAAATCAGGAAATAACAATAAAAGTATAAAATATTTTGATTTCTGAAAAAGTAACATCCCATCTAAGAACAATTTGAAATGAAATTACCTTTAATACAATACAATTGTCATCTGTCCGAATTGCTCCAGCTCTGCACATATATGTTAAGCTAGAAATAAATTGAAAAATATAAACTTGCTACTTGGTTTATAAATCTATTTTTAAATTGTTTTTAAGATTTCATATGAAAATCAGGTGAATTATAATTTACTAGAAGCATATTTCTTTTCCTATATTCAGTCATCAAATGTTCAAACAAAATCAACTAGTAGCACAGGCAGTGCTAGCAAAAAAGGATGAATAAAATAAATTATAAAGATTACATTTAGAAGTAAGTATACCATTAAAGACAACCATAACAGAGAGCTTGAATTTAAATGCAGTTTAGTTGTCAGAATATGACATATTTCTGATCCAAAGCTATTCATATTATACCACATGTGGATATTAAGGACATTTTTCAGAATTATGATTCTATACTATGGCAACTGGACTACAAACACTGGGATGTTAACAATGTTTTTAGTTTTTGGTTTTTTTTTTCCATTGAGGACAATAAACATATTACATGTCGGTTACTATAACATATTCTAGGGTTTAGTAAGTGCAATTCTAGATGGGATCTCTGCTAATTTCCAACTCTACTTAAGAATAAATTGCTCAAGGGAGAACCAAAAACGAGAGAGGAAGCAGTTAAAAGATATCCTGTTAATACTCTGAAATATTTATAAATGCACTTCCTTTCCCTTCATGTCATCTTGAGTTTTACCATTTTGCTGATGTGAGCTGCATTTCAATAGGCTTATCCCTCTGTAACATCTTCACAAAAATCTGGGGTAATAATTCTCCATCAACCAAAACTAGAAATAAAAAAAGCAAACAAACTAGAATTTGGGAAATTCTTTAAACATATAAAGTTGTTCATTTTTAAAAATAGAAAAAGACAGCAAAGTCTTTAACTTACCATTTACAAGAGTCATGGATACCTGGGGGTTTTCAAAAGCTAGAACTGAGAAGCATTTCAGTGCTTGCATTCGAACCTGTTAAAAAAAAAAAAAGAAAAAGAAAAACAAACCAACCAACCAACCTCAAACCAGAAAATGTATACTACTTCAAAGTTTACAAAAACTGATCTGTAATCAATAAGAATATAGGCTTATGAAGAAGTACTAATATGCATAATATGATAAAAGGTGTAAAAAGTAAAAATCTACTTTGTTAAGTACCTGAATAAGTACAACAAAGTACAATAAAGACATAAGCATCACTTAAAATGGGACAATTTATATTACAACAGTAGAAGAATGAAGTGGTATGAGAAGGAAAGTATTTAAAATAATCAAAATAGACTAATAGTTTTTTTTCAACACATAGGAAATAATGATAATCAACAAGTACATTTCAAATGATACAACTGAGAACAGAAAAGGAACAATAAGGTAAGGAGAAGAGAAGCAATTTCCAGAAATGATTCAAGTTATTCTGGAGAAGAGTTTGAAAACACTAATTTGTTAATGTTTTATATACTACCTAAGATCTGTTGTCCTTCTACACAATTAAATTCTTAAATGAACTATTTTTTACATTTAGCACTTATGTTATCATGCTTTATGGTATTATATAGACTTTCATGTTTTATAATAGCAGGGATTCTCTGCCTTTTGTGAAGACTACTATTTTAATTGTTTTTATTTTTCTCCATTCATTATTTTCACTAGTCAGTAGCATAGTATACTATCTGAAAATAGCAAACATCCATATGAAAGGTAACTATCATGTGAAAGAATTGCCAAGCAAAACAGGCAATAGTCTGTATAGTTACATACACTACTGCTGGTACTTTTTAAATTTTTATAAAGGAGGATAATATTAGAGTACCTCAAAAACAACAAAAAATTTTTACACACTATCACTAATGTAGAGTTTCCAAATGTTTTTCATTCTACATCACACCTGGCAATTTGATAATTGGCTATGGTATAAGCACGCTATCTGGTACATGCCAAGCACTTAATAATAAATGCTTATGACTGACTGGCAGAATAGATGGAGATGGAAGGCAATGTGGTGGAGAGAAAACTGAGTGACTGTTAAGCAAAGTAGAGGATGATGAGAGAAGAGATTTGCAAATAGAAGAATAAAAAATATTTTTAAAAGGGATGATTAAAAAAAAAAAAAGAATAAGATGGGGACCAGGGAAGAAAAAAACCTCCCTTGCCTTCCCATAGACACTCATTTTATTCTTGTCACTTCTGGAAAATTCCACCTTCAATTGGAATGATGAAATGAAAATAGCTGTAGTGACCAAAATTCAAAGTTCAAGAAATTCCATGGCTGTTTGGGAAGAAGGTGCAAAGAGTTGGATTGGAATTCTCAATATCATAGATGGTCAATAAATGGTCATTTTTGCTATTGCTGTTAAAATAAGTGTTTAGTATGTGAATAAATCCAGGTTTTATTCAGTGTAGCATTCTTGTTTAGTAATTATTTATACTTTAAGTTAAAGTATTAGGATCAAGTCCCAGGATTTACATTGGATTAAATTAAATTTGTACCTGTATGTGCAAAAATATTTATAACAGACCTTTTCATTATAAAAAGGAACTAGAAACTAAGTGGCCACCCATCAACTGGGGAGTGGCTAAAGAAATCATGACAAATAAATGGAATGGAATATTATTGTGCCATAAATGACAAAAAGGATGGGTTCAGAGAAGCCTGTAAAAACCTGTAAAAACTGATACAAAATTAGGGAGGTAAGAATTAGAACAGTTTATTTAATGATTACAATATTTAAAAGAAAAACAGTTGCAAAAGACTTTAGAACTCTGATAATGCAAAAGACCAACCATGATTTCAGAGGGTTTATGGTGAAGCATGTAGAGAGGTAGACTCAAGGTATGGAATGATATGTTCATTTTTTGATATGGCCAATGTGGATTTGTTTTGCTTGACTATGTTATTTTTTATTTTATTTTTTTAATTTTTGTTTTTGTTTTAAATGAGAGAGGTTAGAGGAGAAAGTAGGACTTGCCATGGTGATACCCCCCCCCCCAAAAAAAAGTTAAGAAAAGGGGGTCAATGAAGCACTTTTTAATGTACAGAAAATGATAGAAGAAAGTTTAGGAGACACAGACAAGCAAGACAGCTTTGAAATTAACTTGTGGAATTTATTATATATTTTTAAAAGGCAAAATGTACCTGTTAGAGATGTGTGAAGTTTATTATCCTCTTTTGTAAACCAAATTTTCTCATTTTATCAAATTTGTATTTTATCTCAGATATGAATATGTACACATATACATGTTGTTTATACATATATATGTAGGATAGGCATGACATCTTTTGTGGGAAGTATGAGGTTCCAGAACCACAAAAATACCGATGACACAAAGGACCCTTCAATCTAGCAGTAACTCGCACTAGGCCTCTAGCAACCTCAGTCAGCCTTCCTATGAAAGTCTAGAGAAGGACCAAGAACTCCTTCCAGTCTTCCTTCATTCCCTTAAGTCATCTCAAAAGCACTAAATCTGATTTACTTTCAAGCATGGCCTATTTTTATATTAAGGGCTCATTTGGTGGAGAAAAACAAACAAAATAAAAACTTACTAATGCCCGAAATTTCTTTAATGAGGAAAATCAAATAGAAAAACTTGGTTTACTATTTGTTTTAATTGGGGTAGAGGAATTAAAGGTTTGAGTGTATAAAGGGAATAGGAAAACGCTACGTATGAAAATGGGAAGCACAGTATTTAATTGATGAACCTTGGACCCTGTTAGTTGTGATAGTGAAAATATGATTAGAGCCTTATCATTTCCTTTTAAATTAAGGAACCTAGAATATTTCGGTCTTTGCCTCTGTCTCTGTCTCTCTTCAGTACTTACTATTATATTCTCATTCCCAACCTTCTAGTTGCAGTCTCAGTGCCCTATACAATGGCTGAATAGCCTAATGACTTACTTATATATTCTCATGCTGGCTTTATCTCTCCCTACTTTGAAATCTACAGGCACCAAGGGCTATTATTTATGGCTATGAATTTCATTTATCAAAATTAAACCAACACTTTTCTCTACAACTGCTAATGGTGGCAATGCAGCTAGCACATTTGCCAAACTTAGGGCTAGAAAAAACAATTGTTTACATTGTTCCCTCTGCATATCTTTTGTAACCACAAAGCTGTCTTGGAAAGTTTAAAATGATCTCCAACGTTTTCTTGGTTTCTTTCTTTCTTTTTTTTTTTTTCACTTTCGGGGTTTTTCGGCAATCAGGGGTGACTTGCCCAGGGTCACACAGCTAGTAAGTATTAAGTGTCTGAGGCTGGATTTGAACTCAGGTCCTCCTGACTCCATGGCCAGAGCTCTCTTCACTGTGCCACTTAGCTGCCCCGTTTTCTTGGTTCTTTGAACAGCTTTGAACATTGGTTTTTAGATTCAGAGGATCTGGGTTCAAATCCTGACTCTGATGTTTATTTTCTGTATGATCTTGAGCATAGTACTTAACCTCTTGAGCTCAGTCTTAGTTTCTTTATCTGTAAAATGAAAGGTTTGAGGGGTTTGGATTAGGTGACCTCTAGGGTCTTAATTATCTAATCTATAATCATATGAGCCTGCTTAGTTATTTGTCCTTGAGTCAGAACCCTCTGTCTTCCTCCTATAATTCATGAATCCATTTCTCAAAGAGAAACAAGGCCCAGATCAGCAGAACTAGCTGGATGCAATGGAAAGACCTGCTTCCTCAATCCACAGTTGAAGGACATGGAGCAGAGGTAGCTTTTCTATTGAGCAGTCCTAGCCTACCCTAATCCCAAAGTGGCACAATCACCTTGGGTTTAATGTTCCTAGCAGTTGACAGAACCAGAACTATGGAAACCACCTGAAAACAGATGGTATAAAACATGGAAACAAGCAGATTCTGGTTAGGAATGATAAGGTGGCCTATTAAAAAGACTGGAAAAAAAAGACTGACTAAACAGCTTAAACACTGATGACTATTTGACCTACAGTCTAATTTCTCAGAAATAGTATAACACATCTTAAATGTTTATATCAAAATGCATCATGTTAGACTATATGTGAATAAATGAAAAGTTTTCAGAAACTTTCAATCCAAAGTACTTCCAGAAATGACACATCATTTTTTCAGAAGCAGCATATACTTCAAGATAGTTTTCTAAAGAACAGTTAGTAGTTTTCATTGGCATTGGGCCAGGAAACACTTGCAATACTGTTGATGAAAACAGATAAAAACCAAAACCAACTTCCTGCCTACCAAAAAGTGAAAGCACTTTGCAGTTGTTAAAGATGTCAGAAGGAAAGCTTTTTATAGATAATAAAATACCCATGAATATTTTCTTCACAAGGTCACTTTTTCCTGATTGCAAACATTACAAATCCAATAAAGTATGGCTCTTCTTGAAAAGAAAATAAAAATCAAGCAAAAAACAAACAAACAAATACAACCAATGGGCTGCTATAAGTTTAATATCTTACTTTGTATGACACTGAAGTCAGCAGATGAGCAATATTCTGTACTGCTCCATGGTTAAATAAAATTGTTTGATGATCTGGTGCCTGTAAGAAAAGAGAATATATTTGTGCAGGCCTGATGAAGCAATCTGCTAAAATGAAACTTTGTTCAAGACGGCTTCTCACAACATAGATACTTTTCACTTGTATTGATACTTTCATTACTATCCTCAAACAAAAGGTCAAGGGACCTGTATGCAAGCCCAGCACCCTTTGCAAAAGTCATGCCTAACCTTTACAGTTGTCAAGATATTGGGAACCACCCTGTTTTCCAGAGCTAAGGCTCAGCAAGCAGGCTGTGCCCTGAGCTTGGCATGACAACAATCCTTTGAGTTTGCTCACACTCTAGATGCTCTCACCCTCTGGTAAAATCGCATAATTACTGTATTACTTTGACCAGCACCAGGTGTTCCCTGAGCTCCAACAAGCACTGACAAGTTCTGGTCATGAAGCCCCACTATGAATCAAACTTGTCACATTATTGCTGTTACCCCTAATTGTCAGGGCTACAGTTCACTGTATAGCCACTAGAGTATTGAGAACTGCCTACATTAACCGGGTCCTCCCACTAGGGGTGGGGCCCTGTAAGGCACAAGTGTCTAATCTGCCTCCTGGCTTGCAAGCCATTTCCCTCACTTTGAAATTAAACTGATTCCTGACTCTCCTGTCTCTAGCCTGCTCTGTTCAGCTCTGGCGACCCACAGATTTGAGGCCAGTTCAGTCTGGATGAGAGTAGTGGGCTTCCTTGTGGGAAACACAAGGAAGCATGAAACCTGCTTTGTCAGGCACGGGCTAGTTTTTCTAGTAACTTCTAGCACTGCTGCATTTCCTGTGTATGTCCTTCATTATAGACTCATAAAGGCTAGGAGCAGGAAAAATGGCAGCTTGGTTTCCTTAAATGATGCTCAACTAATTATGTGGTACAGTGTAGAGAAGGTGGGGCCTGGAATCAGGAAGACCCGAGTTCAAATGTGAACTCAGACACTGACTAGCTGTAGTGACCCTGGGCAAGTCACTTAGCCTCAGTTTGCCTCACTTTCCTCAACTGTAAAATGGAACCTCCCAGGGTTGCAGTGGATCTGAAATGAGATACTATTTGAAAAGCACTTAGCACAGTGCTGGGGACACAGTAGGTGCTATTTAAACGCTTATTCCTTTTCCTTTCTCTTAATGAGTTTGGGAGTTAAGTAACATCCACCTCAAAATAAGGAATAAATAGATTCTAGGAGTTCTAAAATACCCAGATCCTGGTTAGTTTGGTTTTTTAAACTCACTAATATTATCTGTACAATTTGCTGGGAGGAAATATTACTACAGACTGTAACCATACTGTTCACTCTTAATTATTCAGAGGTAAAAAGCAAAATATGTAAGTTACATGTGTTTGGCTTCTCTCTGACTTACAGTTGTTTTTTTTTTTTTTCGTTATTACTGCTTTCAGAGGAGAAACATGAATAGGGAGAGAGTAGAAGAACGAAATTACTTTCTTTTAAATCATTCAATTCTGTTTATTTTTAAGAGATTCACCAAAGATCGGGCTAAGGAGAAACAGAAACTAACAGCTAAAGACATTTTTTAAAATATGACATGGCTGTGTTCCTACTCCATTAGATTAATTTATTAGAACTCAATCATAGCCACGATAAGGAGGAGAGTCTTCTATTTTCATATGAGTGGAATGCAACACACAAGGTTAAGCCACTTTCCGGAATCCCTGAGTAAATCATTGAAAATCCCTAATAAAGGATCTCAAGTCTGATTTTCCCTGCTACTTGGCAAAATGATTTGCCTCACTGGTATTCAAATTTCCTCCTACCATATACCAGACGATTTAAAGGGATGAAGTATGGTTTAGTATCAATAATAATAAGAGCTAGCATTTATATAGTATTTTAAGAACTGATAATGGCAAAACCATTGTTCTTGAAGTCAGAGGAACTGGATTTAAATCCTGGCTCTACTGCTACGTGTAAGATATCTTTGAGATTCAGTTTCCCCAGTAGTAAAATAAGGTGATTAGAATGGATTATCAATAAGGCCTCTCCCTTCTAGTCTTAACAGTCTATAGTCTGTACCATCAAGATGATTATTTTTGAGGGTGACTACTCTAACAACCAAATTTTACTTTAACTATTGGCAAGAAAATTTCATATACTTTTAAATAGTTTCTCTAAAATTCAACACATTCTTTTACATCATATTTTTTAGCTTCAAAGAACACCTATGATGAACCTACAAGGTATCAGAGAACAGCATTACCTTACCCCCCCAACATTTCTTTTTTTTTTCTTTCTTTTTTTGGGGGGGAGGGGCAGAGCCTTGTCTCCCCCAGGCTGGAAGTACAGCAACCATTTATGGGCTTGACCCTGTAGCTGATCCACATGGAAGATATAACTCGCTCCATTTCCAATATAGGCTGAATCACCTCTCCTTAGGCAGGCTGGGGGTCCCTCACCCCCAGAAGCTTGCCCTATTGGTCACACAGTACAGTCTTAAGCTCTATTGAGCTCAAAGCTTTCGAACTCAGTTTCATTCTCCTCTAATAGCAGCAATCACAGATGTGTGTGCCTTTCAAGCCTGATATCCTTTACATCTTAAAGACATAAATGGCAAATCAGAAGGTTTGCTAAAATGAGGGACAAGAAAGTGAGAGTAAGAGGAAGTAGGTAGTCATCGTACTCCAAAATAGGAAGACCAGAGTAATTTACCTAGTATAAAGGCAAAATGATAAAAACTATGCTACTCTAAAACATATATGCCAAAAAAGTAACTGGAGTTTCTTAAAGACACATACAATTTAAAAAAAAAAAGATACTTCTGTTTTTTTCTTGTTTTTAAATTCAATCGTATAGTACTTTCAGTTCTAAATTCTCTCTACTCTCTCTCTACCTTACACACCCCACTGAGAAGGCAAGAAAAACAAAACCCATTACAAATATGATAATTCTGTTTTAAATTAACATCTTAATTTTCTTTCTCTGAATTACACAACCATTCTATCAGAGCAGTAAGTTCTGTGCAGGTCATTTGGTATCTAAGATTTTCATAATCTCATGATCATCATAGCACAGCTCTTTGAGAAGATCCTATTCGGGGCTGTTTTTCAACCTACTTTTCCAACCTCCTTGGCCATTACTTCTCGTCTCTCCCTCTGCAATCCAGACAAACTGGTCTTCTCTCTGTTTTTCAATCATGACCCTCCATCTTCCATCTCTTCGCATCAACCAGATCCATGCCTGGAATAGGCTTCCTCTTTACCTGCACCTCAGAGTTCCTTCTTCTGCTTTAACACAAAGCCCAAGCACTATGTCCTACAAGATGCCTTTCCAATGGCAAACTTCCCAAACTACCCTGTCTTCAACTACTTTATTTGTGTGTGTGTGTGTGTGCGTGTGTGTGTGTGTATCTATGATAGTAAGGATTATTTTTGTTTTTTTTCTTATATCACCAGGACTTAGATTAATAAGTGCTTGTTGATTAATGTAAAGGATTTTTGGAAAGGGATAGTCTCTCTATAAATGTGACTTGCTAAATTCAAATTTGGATGATTACTTAAAAGGCCACTTAGTTTCAATTTAACATAAGTTATATTTCCGAATTCCAAATCACTCATCTTCCCTTTGATAAAAGGTGAACTATATTTATATCTGAACAATCTCCTTAAATTCCTGCCATAACTATCTCCACATTACTGACATTCAGGAAACTAGACTATTTTATTACATCTATTAGCCTTGCCCATTAATAAGATGGAGGCAGTCCGTGAGTATAAATCTGATAATTATATACATATACATATATATATATATGTATACTAAAACTGGATGTTCAGCAAAGAAGAACCTAGAAGTCTTAGTGCTTTTAACAGAATAATTTTCATTAGCAGAGAAACTTCTTCCCATAATAACTAAGAGGTAAAATATAACTTTCAAATTTCTTTATAAATGAAATTGTTTCTACTAAATAAAGAGGCAGCATAGCATAGCTGAGAGATATCTGGCCCCAGAGCCAACAGGACCTGGACTCAAGTCCTACCTCTGAGAAATATTGAATATGTAACCCTGAGCAAATTCCTTAACCTCTTGAAATAACTGTCAGAAGACAATGAATCACAGAAAAGTTGCTGCTCAGCATTAATAGAAATTGCCTCTCCAGAGGTTACCTTTACCAAAAAATCAGAGGTCCAGTCTCTATCTCTACACTAAATAAATCATAATAATTTATCTCATGGAGTCACTGTCACATATTAAATAGAGAGATGGCTTGGGAATCAAGAAGACCTGGGTGAAGCCCCCCAGACACCCATGTGACTGTGTGACCCTAGCCAGGTCACTTCATCTCCCACGATTGCTCTAAGGTAGAGATCAGGTGCAGATCTGCTTTGAGACTTCCCTACGATATGAAACCACAGGTATGATCCCCCCCCAAAAATTATTTCATATTAAACTGTAAGCAAAAACTCAAACTTTCAATATCTATTAGTTCTATTTACAAATCTCAAAAATACTTTAGAAAAATAATTTCCTTTAGGAATACAAAATTTTGCATTATAGAAAACATTCTACATCCTTACTTTGCAACAATGAGAGAAGATCTGACAAATGTATTCTTGTGTATAACGAGATCTACCGAGCAGTGCCATGAGGTGGGGAATAACTGTAGCATCCTAGAAATAAGTTGAAGAGGAAAACATTAACAACAGAAAGTTTAAGCTCTATTAATCAGTGAAAATACACTTTAAATTTTGTTAGCATAAACTACTTAAAATCCAACATTTCAGTTTATATGGTGGTGACATTGACCTCCTCCAGGGAGTAAGCCAGAAAATCAAAAGTAAAATGGGACAATAAATTCCAGTGGTTCCATATTGCCTCCAGGAGCAAATACAAAATCCTCTACTTGAAATTCAAAGCCCTTCATAACTCAGCTCCCTTCTACCTGTCCAGTCCTGACATCCAGTGACACTGGCCTCCTTGTTGTTCCATGAACAAGACACTCCATCTTTTGGCTGTGGGCATTTTTCTTAATTGTCCCTAAACCTGGAATGCTCACCCTCCTCAACTATACTTACTGACTTTCCTGGTTTCCTTTGTTCAAACTAAAATCCCATCTTCTAGAGGAAGTCTTTCCCAACCCCTCTCTTAATTTTGGTACCTTCCTTCTTTTCATTATTTCCTATTTCTCCCTGTATATAGTTTATACATACTTGTTTGATTGTTGTCTCCCCAATTAGCTCTTTGAGGGCAAGGATTATCTTTTGCTTTTTTTTCTCTCTCCCCAGTGCTTAGCACTATGTGCCTGGCACATAGTAGGTGTCTGATAAATGTTCACTAACACTGAAACACTCAGGGCAAAAAAGCAAGAATAGAACCTTCAATGTCTGTCCTTGGAAATAAGCTCTGGGTTTATCTCTTGTAAACTACTCAGGCTTGATAAATAAACAGAACAATTTAAAAAGGATTACTGGTAAAAAGCCACTATGAAAATATAACAACACCTTAATGTTAACAAAGGCTTCTTATATCACATAAGATTCAAAGAAACCATAGTGTAAAAATAAAACAGTTACCTGAAATTCTTATTTTCTATAATTATATGGTAAATACTGTCAGTTTTATAACGGCAGAGCAGGTTACAAAAGTAGCAGAGGTTATAAAATTCCAGTGTTTGGACTTTACTTGCCTCAACTTGTTAGAATGTGAATTACTCATAGGAAGATGGACAGATAAGGAGAGATCATGGCTGAAGTATAAAACTATTTTCTCTTCATTCTCAAATATTATTAGAATATTTCTACTACATTATAACTTGATGGTTGTTCTACTTCTTTGTAACACTAACATCCTCCTTGATCCAAACATCTGTCTGGTCTCTTGTAACTGGATGAAAAAAGTCCATAACTACTATGCCAAGAAAACTCCTTTGACAAAAGACTCATAAATATATAAACTACTAAGGTTCATTGTCACTCATGGTTTAACACAGGAATGAGAAAACTTTTTGATCAAGGTCACTGATCAGTAGTAGGAAAAAAAATTAGTCAAGGGGCTCATAAATCACTCCCTTCATAGAAAAACCTTTTTTTAATAACAAATTTATTTTATTTTCAATTCACAGAACAAAACAAGCATTGCCATATGATGAGCTCAGTGATCTTAGAAAGGCACAGACACACTTGAGAATGTTCATACATAATGCTTCCAACTTGCTTATCTCCCACTTTCTTCTTAACCCCTGCAACTTAGCATTTGTCTCCACTCAAACTGCTCTCTCAAAGTTACAAATAATGTCTTAATTACCAAATTCAATGCTTAAACCTGCTTAACAAAAGTCTTAATCCTCTGCTGCAGTTGACATTATTGTCAGTGAGGTTGTTGCTGTTGCTGTTTGTCCTTCATTCTCAAAGAGGACCATGACATCAGGAAGGTGATACCATGACATGCAAGTGAATTGGATTTAAGTGAGGGAAGGCTGTGCAAAGTCACCAGCCTCACTTTCTCCTCTGGAGCCATCTGGGTCCAGTGGCCAGATATGGATCAGGATTAATGACATCATGGGTGATATGCTGCCTTGCTCATAAATTGGATTTAAGTGAGGCAGAGTTGCACAAAGTCATTACCCTCATTCTCTCCTCCAAAGTCATCTGAGTCCAGTGGCAAGACAAAAGTCAAGATGAGGGCCTGGGAAGCATGGGATGACCTTAGATGTCTGACCTAGCTCTAAGTGCTCCACAGCACCTTCTGTGGCTGCCTTCAGAGCCATTGGAATAAACTGTTCTCATCTGTCCATTCCACTGAGGGAAGTCTTCACATACTTGGGGTAGACATCCCCCTAACTAACTAATAGGTTTGAGCCTGTCGGTTACCCTCAACCTGCTTTAGCCTGTCTACTGAGGTAGTTCTACTGGGCTGTGGCCACCACACATGCTACAACTTCTTAGAGCCACAAGTAAGAGTTGGGTGATAGGTGGACACCAAAGGTGGACAAAAGGGCTTGACAAGCCCTCATACCAGAGATGCTAGTACTCCCTGAATACCTCATACACCCCAGTTGACACTATAGACAGGTACTCTCAGGTATTACACTAGAGATCTTCTTTCAAGTTCAAATTGAAAGACTAATCTCTTGGTAGTCATTCAAAATCAGTTCACTTAGTCCATATCTACCTATCTTGTCCAAAAGGACAGCATGAGAGCTTTTGTCACACCTATTTAAGAATACTATGATTCCATATTCTTCTGATCTACCATTGTATTAACATTTCAGAAAAAAAAGGAAGCAAGGTTAGTTTGGTTAGATGACTTCATGTTTTGTGAAGACATAAGGTATTCCCTCTAAAGAATCATAAACTAATCTTTTGATAAGATATTCTAGAATTTTATCAGAAGAAGAATTAAGCTCTCTGACACAGTATGAAACTCAACTCTCCTTTCTTTTTTAAAAATCAGGCCACTTGACTTTCCAGGGGCAGAACCAAGATGGAAGAGTAAAAGGAATGACTTGCTTGAGCTCTCCCCCAAACCCCTCCAAATACCACACAGTTCAGTATGGGCATGCAAACAAAGACCAGGCCTCAGAGAACTTGGAGCAGGCCTCAGAGGACTGAATCACAGGCAGCTGTGGCAGTTTCCAGACTTCTCAAGCCACAAATGCCAAAGAAAACTTAGAAGGTCAGTAGGAAGGTCATCAGTGAGAGAGAAGGTAGGTCCCAGCCCCTGTCCCAAAGCAGCTCCGGGGCAGCAGCTGCTTCTGGAGCTTCTGGCCCACAGACGATTGAGTGGCTGATCAGAGGGGGATTGCAGGGATCTCTTTCCTGGTGCTGAGGCAGGATTCTCTTGCTTTGTCTGTGCTTAGATCTGGGTCACAGTTCTGGGTGGCAATCCTGGGGTGAAGAGGAGTGCTGGTGTGGTGGAGCTTGTGGTGGCGGTGGAGAGGGAATCTTCCTCACAGTTCCAAGGGAGAAAAGAGTGCTTGTGGTCACTCATAGACCAGAGCACAGGCCAGGAAAGGAGTAAACACCTCACCCTTGATCATACCACTGTGGAAGAACTGAAAACTTACAGGTGTCTAGAAGTATCTCTGAAAACAGCTGCACAAAATCCCTGAAGCTTGGAACAGTACATTCTCCACATTGGAAGCAGAACCCCTACCTTAAGAAAGAGTTTAAAACTCAAGTAATTGGCTGGGATGGTGAGCAAACTGACCAAAAAAAGTCAGACCAAAGAATCTTTCTTTGGTGACAAAGAAGATCAAAACATACAACCAGAAAGAGACAACAAAGTCAAAGTTCCTACATCCAAAGCCTCCAAGAAAAATAAGAATTGTTCCCAGGTCATGGAAGAGCTCAAAAATGATTTTGAGAAGGAAGTAAGAGAGATAGAGGAAAAACTAGGAAAAGAAATGAGAGTGATGCAAGAAAATCATGAAAAACTACTCAACAGCTTGCTAAAGGACATCCCAAAAAATACTGAAGAAAATAAAACCTTAAAAAATAGCCTAACCCAAATGGCAAAAGAGGTCCAAAAAGCCAATGACGAGAAGAACGCTTTAAAATAGAGAATTGGCTAAATGGAAAAGGAAGCCCAAAAGCTCACTGAAGAAAATACCTCCTTAAAAATTAGAATGGAGCAATTGGAAGCTAGTGACTTTATGAGAAATGAAGACATTGTAAAACAAAACCAAAAGAATGAAAAAATAGAAGACAATGTGAAATATCTCACTGGAAAAACAACTGACCTGGAAAATAGATCCAGGAGAGAAAATTTAAAAATTATTGGACTATCTGAAAGCGATGATCAAAAAAAGAGCCTAGACATCATCTTTCAAGAAATTATCAAAGAACACTGCCTTGATATTCTAGAACCAGAGGGTAAAATAGAAATGGAAAGAATCCACTCATTACATCCTGAAAGAGATCCCCAAAGGAAAACTCCTAGGAATATTGTAGCCAAATTCCAGAGTTCCCAGGTCAAGGAGAAAATATTGCAAGCAGCCATAAAGAAACAACTCAAGTATTGTGTAAATACAATCAGGATAACACAAAATTTAGGACCTTCTACATTAAGGGACTGCAGGGCTTGGAATATGATATTCTGGAAAGCAAAGGAGGTAGAATTACATCCAAGAATCACCTACCCAGAAAAACTGAGTATAATCCTTCAAGGGAAAAAAATGGACATTCCATGAAATAGAGGACTTTCAAGCATTCTTGGTGAAAAGACCAGAGCTGAATAGAAAATTCGACTTTCAAATACAAGACCCAAGAGAAACATGAAGAGGTAAACAGGAAAGAGAAATCATAAGGGACTTATTAAGGTTGAACTGTTTATATTCCTACATGGAAAGATGATATTTGTAACTCATGAGACCTTTGTTAGTATTAGGGTAGTTGGAGAGAAAAAAAATTACATGTATAGAGAGCACAGGGTGAATTGAAGATGAAGGGGTGATATCTGGAGAATAAAATTAATGGGTGAGAGAGGATTATACTGGGAGAAGAAGAAAGGGAGAAGGAGAATTGGGTTATCTCACATAAAACTGACAAGAAAATGCTTTTACAATGGAAGGAAGTGGGGGAAGGTGAGAGGGAATGAGTGAATCTTATTCTCATCAGACTTGGCTTAAGGAGGGAATAACATACAAACTCAATTGGGTATGGAAAGCTATCTTACCCTACAGGAAAATAGGGGGGAAGGGGATGAGAGGGTGGGGGATAATAGAGAGGAGGGCAGATTGGGGGAGGGGGTAATCAGAAGCAAACACTTCTGAGGAGGGACAGGGTCAAAAGAGAGAAGGGAATAAATGGGGGGGAGAGATAGGATGAAGGGAAATATAGTTAGTTTTCTATAGCATGACTACTATGGAAGTGTTCTGCATGACTACACAAGTATAACCTGTATGGAGTTGCTTGCTTTCTCAACGAGGGTGGGTGGGGAGGGAGGAAGGGAGAAAATTTGGAACCCAAAGTTTTAAAAACAAATGTTAAAAAAAAAATTGTTTTCACATGCAGCTGAGAAATAAGATATACAGGCAATGGGGTATAGAAATCTATCCTGAAGAGAAGGGGTAGGGAGAGATAGAAAGGAGGGCAAATTAGGGAAAGGGTATTCAGAATGCACACTGCCTTGGGGTGGGGGAGGGACAAGATGGGGAGAAAATTTGGAACTCAAAATCTTGTGGAAGTGAATATTGAAAAGTAAAAATAAATTAATGAATCTTAATGTTCTTTTACATTAATATATAACTTATTTGATCATTCTCCAATAAGATATACAGATCATGTCTAGTGTTTTGCTATGATATGTAACAGTTATAAATATATTAAATATTTAAATAGGTCTCTTCATAGAATTAGGTCAAAGGGTATTAATCAGTTCTGTGATTCTTGCAGTATACATGACCATATTGGTCTTCAAAATATTTGTATTAGTCTACATATGCATTAAGAATCTTACATAATAGGCAGCTAGGTGGCACAGTGGAAAGAGCACCAGTCCTGAAGTCAGGAGTACCTGAGTTCAAATTGGGCCTCAAGACACATAACACTTACCAGTTGTGTGACTCTGGGCAAGTCACTTAAACCCAATTGCCTTGCCCCCCCCAAAAAAATAATAATAATCTTATATATTAGAAGCTACAATTCCACTCAATATATTTCTACAGACCTGCTAACAATTTTATAATTTCTTCCTTTTTTTTTTTTTTTTGCTATGTTTGATGTTATAGTAAATGTAAGGTGGTATTTTAAGGTTGTCTTGATTATACTTCTCTAGTTTGGGTATTTGAGCATCTGTTAAAATACTTCACAGTTCATTCTTTATTAATTAAAATCTAATTGGCTGAAGTGCTCTGCATAACCATCCTAATCTCCTTAAGTTGCTCCCCCTTTTGATCCTTCTCAGAATTATTTCTGTTTCTGTCTTCAAAATTTTATTCTTGAGAACTTTCTACCTTTTGGACTAGCTTCTTCTGCAAAATCTTACAATCCTAGTTATTTTTTTCTCTGAACCTTTTGAAATCTTTTCTAAAATCTAAGATTTATGCCAGACTACACGAACCTTTCCTTTCTTCAATAACTTGTTCTTATGGTGCCTATCGTTTCTACCTTAGCCCCTAAGGTAGTTCCTCCTTGATGGTCAGACTCAGGTCCAAAATAACTTATTACCTACTCTACCTTTTGAAGGAAGAGATTGTCACCAGGCTCGTAATTTGTCAGTTGTTTTGCTTTTGGTAAAAAGAGAAAGCTCCAGCATATATCCAGGTAGTTGAAATCCCCTATTACTACAATGCAGGCTTCCGAACTAGGTTTGTGATCTGTTTCCCAAATTGCTCATTCTGGTCAAGGAGTGAGTAGCGCACAAAGATAATATCATTTGTTTTTCCTTCCTCTGATTCTCACCCAAATATTCTCCATGTTTTCCTGTTTTGGATTCCTGGATTTCCACATGAGTATGTCTTGTTTAAAAAAAAAAAAAAAAAGACAAGTGAAAGAAATGTTACTCCACACCCCTTTTCTTTTTAACTTAATTCTGTTTATTTTCAATGAGGTTTACCTTTTCAGAGTAATAGACCAGTTACAAATCTTATTAAACCAAGTCTCAGTGATATTTGTGAGGTCAAGTTCTTTTCCACATTAGGACCTCTGGTTTGTTCTTTTTATTACATATACTTTGTGAATATGGAAAATGACATCTGAATCCATGGGTTTTACTGATGACTCTAATCTTGGATATTTTCTTCTGTAAAACTACTAGTTCTCTCTTCTGCTATTCTTCTCATCTCTGATGTTACCTCTATGGTAACAGACTTGAATATGTATGTGATCCCTCTTGATCAGATTTTTAGGCCTTTAGATAAATATGTTTTTATCAGACTGCTAAATATACTCTATCCCTGGCCACCATTCCTATGTTGTTAAGCAACAGTATAGAAATCCAAATCCTGTTGTCAGACACAATCTGTTATTAATTTTCTAAATCAGCCTTTTTCTTTTGACTCTCCTAGCTCAATCAGCATTAATAATGAAAATATCATTTATACTCATAAAGTACTCAATTTTTTCTCAGAACTTCATAATTCTTATCAACACCTTCCAGATTCTTTTTGATAGTATCCTTTTTCCCCTTGGGAATCACTGGAAATAGGTACTAGACTTGAGATAGTAGAACACTCCACTGTTTAACTCAATTTGACAAACAGCCCTCATCAGGAAGTTATCAACCACAGTTAGTTGTGTCTTTTTTCTCCGACTTCCTGGATTGTCTCTCACTTCATAATATCTATGGACTGAAGCTCAAGGAGATGTGTCATCCCAGGTATATAATCTGATGTCCCCCTCTAGAGAAAGAGCCTCAAATCTATTACTTAGTTCCAAACACTAACAGGCCATTCTTCCTTTCCTTCTTTCTTTGCCACAATCTCCTACCCCCCAACTTTTTGAGATTGTCAAAAAGTTCTTTCTTCCTCTTCATATACCTTTACTTATTTCCTCCTTGAAGCATTTCTTCCATTCATCTTTGCAACATTTCATTATTCCTGATATCCTAGAAGACAGATTGTATTCCTTTAACCCTTTCACTTTTTAAAAATACAGGGTATTTTGTACATAAGCAGATGTTACTTGGTATTAGAAGAAAGAAAAATGCAGCATATTCTGCAGGTCAATGCAAAATTCTTTTTGCCTATAATATTTGCTTGAATAGAGATCCACAATCCTGTCTTCCTTCTGGAAGCTCTTTTAGTTAACCTTTATGGTCACTGCTGTAACAAATTGCCTGCTTACCATATCTGCGGCACTCAGACTCTGGGGGCTCCAAATAAGACTTCAAAGCAGACTTACTCCCCTTTCTAGTGATCCAAATTCCTTAGCCTAGTGTTTAAGACCCTCTACAACCTGGACAACTTTTCCTTTCTCGTCTTAGCATTCATTAGTTTCCTACATAAACCATTCATTCCAACCAAAATTAATTTACTCACTGTCCTGAGAACAGATACTGCACATTTCTTTCTAAGCCACTGTTAAAAGTGGTTTAATTGCCTAAAATATCCTTCCTTTTTTCTACCTAAGACTTAATTATCATTCAAAGTCCAGCTTATTTCCACATTCTCTGTAAAGTCTTCCTCAGACCATAGCAAAATGAACTTCTTAGGACTTCCCTATCTCCTTCAAACCTAATTATAAACTGATTTGTGTTAGGTTTTTGTGCCTATACATTTTAGCTCCTCTGATTATAGTATGAGCTCCTTGAGGACAGACATTATAACCTGAATACCCCTCACAGCATCCAGAAGCATTAAGTACATAGCAGATGCTCAACAAATATTTGGGACCAAGAAATTTTGTGTAGCTATGAGGAAATGCTCCTTTTCCTTAGATACTCAGTTAGTTATACAAAGTAATGGAGAACTTTAAAACCTCTAAAGTGTGACTTGATTTATGGGGCCAGAACTTAAGTTTTCATCTTCATAAAACTTACTGTATAAAGTAGCTCCTCTGGGGTGACTGGACTAGTAAAAATGGTACGAAGGCATCTAAGGCAAGCTTCAATGAACTTCAAATCTTGTGATAGTAATCCTGTTAATAAAAATTGGAATCACTATTCAGAGAGTTTTAAGATAAATTTACTGTATTAAAAAGAGAAAGATATACTAAAATACGCTACATTAAAATTAAAGTTCAAGCTTTACATACCTTGCAGCAAGGCAGGAATAATATGGCAGTCCAGGAGAGACTTGACATTGTTTTCAGTCCCCATAGCAAGACTTCCCAACACTACAGCACATTCAGTTTTTAGCTCTGTGCTCGAAGTTTCTTGCTGAAGCAGATATAAAAGTCTAAAAGAAAAATTTTAAATCTAAAAGACAAAACTTGAAGAACATGGAACATATTATTCATAGTTACGGATAGGTGAACAATTTATGAATAAACAAGAGATAAAGAGTATGAGGTATAAAAATGGATAATTTTAATTACATTAAATTAAAAGTTTGTGTACAAATACAACCAATGAAGCCAAGATCAGAAGGAAAGCAGAAAAGTGGGGAAAAATTTTTGTAGACAATTTCTCAGATAAAGGTCTCATATCTCAAATATATAAAGAACTTTCCTAAATCTATAAGAAAATATGTCATTCCCTGGTGAATGGTCAAAGGATATGAACGGGCAGCTTTCCAATGGAGAAATCAAAACCATGTAAAGTCATATGAAAAATCGCCCATTTTAAATCATTATTGATTAGAGAAATGCATATTAAAACAATCAACCTATCAGATTGGCTAAAATGATAGAAGGAGAAGGTGACAAATGTTGGAGGGGATGTAAAAAAATTGGGACACTAATTCACAGTTAGTGGAACTGTGAACTAATCCAATTGTTTTGGAAAGAAATTTGGAATTATACCCAAAAAGTTATAAAATTGCCTATGCCCTTTGACCCAGCAATACCATTATTAGGTCTGTTTCCCAAGATAGTTGGGGAGAAAGGGAAAAAAACTATGTATTCTAAAATATTAATAGCAGTTCTCTTTGTGGTGGCAAAGAAGTGGAAATTGTGGGGATGCCTATCAAATGGGGAAAGGTTAAACAAGTTGTGGTATATGACCGTGACTGAAAACTACTGCACTATATGAAACGAGCTCAATGATATTAGAAAAACATGGAAAGACTTGCACAAAAAAATGAAGAGTAAAACAAGCAGAACCAAGAGAATGTTGTATACAGTAACAGCAATACTGTTTAAAGAACAACTTGGGGCAACCAAGTCATTCTGACCATTATAAATACTCAAATTAACTACAAAGGACCTATGAAGGAAGATGCTATCTGCAAACAGAGAAAGAAATGATAAAATAGAAGTATGTTTACTATGGTTTTGCATATATACATATTTGTATCTAATGGCAACCATCTCTAGGGTAGGGGAAAAGTTATGTAATAACTTATATTATTTATATAATTTATATATTTATATTATTATATATTATATATAAATATTATATATATTATATATAAATATTATATATTTAAGAGGAAAAGCAAGTTGTACATAATAGATACACAGTTTCATGTGCAACTCTCTTTTTTTTCCTATTCTACTTTGTTATGGAAATGCTTGTTTTATTTCTTAAGTTCAGAATAAAAAATAAATATATATAAATTTTTAAAAAACCTAAAACTAAAAGACTAAGAAAGTTAAAACATAAGACTTGCTCCTTCAAGATTCAAATTAGGATTCCCCTTTTTCCCTACAGTATTGCATTTACGTAAAAACATTCCCCTAGGGAGAGGTGCTACTGATAGATGTCACTCTACAAAATAAAATAGTGCCAAATTCTCTCCAAATTGAAAATCCTAATTTTAATAAATGATTTTGACATACAATAACTTTCAACTTTTTGGTCTCTCCATTCAAATAAACCATAAAGTCTATTAAAGAAAAGTAATTCTATGGGGCAGCTAGGTGGCCTAGTGGATAGAGCTCTGGCCTTGGAATCAGGAGGACCTGAGTTCAAATCCAACCTCAAACACATGACATGTACTAACTATGTGACCCTAAGTAAGTCATTTAACTCTGACTGCCTCACCAAAAAGAAAAAAAAAAGTAATTCTAAAAAGCAAAATTCACAGCATGATCATTAATAAAGTATAATTTTTGTAAGTTCCAAAAATCACATTTGGGTCCCATATAATTATTGCTCCCAATTAGAGTAGAAATTGCTAGATTTCTAGGGATTAGGCAGAAAATAATAATGTTAGTACAATGTATAGCCAAGTTACATCAATTTTTGCTTATTTATCTAGGATATTATTTTACTGCTAAAGCAATAATTTTACTAAATTTCAAACATAACAGGAATTAAATAAAACACTCTGAATATCCCAATTCTGTGATACTTTAGTTTTCAGAAGCATTTTCTTTCAGAGGCATTCTTTATACATATATATATTTTCTCCAAATAATATTTATATATATAAATATAAAATATATAAATATATACATATATTTCCTCCAAATAGTATTTTTTAAAAAATAAAAAGCCTCTTTTAGGAATTTTTTTAAAAAAGGAAAAAATAATTCTTAGGTTGGAAAGGTCTACAATCAGAATGTATTACAAATGACCAAAAAAAAAAAAAAAAGGCATTCACAAAAAACATACCTTGGAACTGCTCCTAAAACAATGAGGTTGGCTTTCTGTTTGTTGTTCCCAATTACAGCATTTTTCATGTCTCTAAATTTAAAAAGGGAAAGAGTAAATTATGTTGAAATATCACAGAAAATTTTGAAATAGTTCTACTTGTCAACAATTCCTATAGCAGCATCATGTGCTAGACAAAGCATATATCTTTTTTTAAAAATCCTATCCCATTTCCAGAAAAAGTATTCTCTTTGGCTAGGTGACTTAACAGAAAGGATGGGGAGGTAGTGTAGACCAACACTTCTTAAACTATGGGTCTTGAATAGAAAAAGTTTGAGAAGCCCTGGTGTAGACAGCCCAACATAAATCTACTACTAAGACAAGAAAAAACCTAAAAGCATATGTCATAATGAGCTAGTAATATAAGCTTTAGTCTACTAAAGATAATCATAATATCTATCTATCTATCTATCTATCTATCTATCTATCTATCTATCTAT
>NW_020954737.1:14819824-14824869 GCF_900497805.2 Vombatus ursinus | reverse complement strand
CTATCTATCTATCTATCTATCTATCTATCTATCTATCTATCTATCTACATATATAAACCATAAGGCACTTTAAAAAGATATAATAGAGATCATATTAGTCAGTGGACCTCTGATTATTGATATCAAGTGAGACATAAAAACAGGGAGATATACACATGCCGAAAGTGTCTTCCTTCCCCTGGTATGCAAGACATCCAGTGTAAATTCCGAATAAAAAAAGGATTCCTTACATATGGTGGGGTCTTCCAGATACTATTTGTGAATGATATTGTTTTGACAACAACAAACTCCAAAATATCACACAACTTCCTAAATGAACTTAATAAACATCCTAAAGAGTTCAACATAGTCATCAATACAAGAAAAAAAATAACTGAAAAAAAATTCTTTTTGTCAGCATTATGATAAACAGGCACATGGACAACTCAATATATGCATCTTGCATAGACAATGCAGATGGATAATGAAATGGGCCCAGAATTTAATAGGAGAACAGGCTTCCACTTTTAAGAAATTGTGCAGTGCTTTTAAAAAGGAAAGGATATTCAAATAAGACAAGACTATTCTGTACCCACCAGAAAATGCAGGACAGAATAGAATAATATGTCCCAAAAAGTAATGGAGCTCAGGATGCAATTCATTCAAAAAATAAAAAGGGATAATAAACAAGGGAACTACTTTATGCTCAAAGTAATCTTAGACAATAAACCAATACCAGTGATAAACTTATATACCCCAAACACCTTAGCATCCAAATTCATAAAGGAAATGTTAATTAAAAGAGGACATAGACAATAACACAATGGTGACACGAGATCTCAATATATCTCAGTTTTGGATAAGACTAATAAAAAAGATAAGCAAAAGGGAAACTTTAAAACTTATAATGAAACTAGAGCTAAAAGATATATGGTATCTTCTAAATGAGACTGGAAAAGAATATGCACACTGCACAGCACCACGTGGAAATTTTACAAACAGTGGTCATGTATTAAGATACATAAATACTGCAAACAATGTAATAAGGCAGAAATAGGCAATAATGCAATAAAATAATCATTGGCCTAAGGACCATAAATGGAAGACCTATAACCAAATGAAGACTTAACAATAAATTCTTAAACGGTGAATAGGTCAATGAACATATGACAGAAACAATAATTATGAGAAAGAAAATTATAATTAAGAGACAACATATCAAAATTTCTGGGATGTAGCTAAAGCTGTCCTTAGTGGAAAAACCATATTCTTACAAACATATATTAACCAAAGAAAGGGAAAGAATGATTAATGAACTGAATATGGATTTTTAAAAATTAGAAAGCCAACAAATAAACTTAAAATAAGCTCAGAAGAAATATTAAAAATTGGAAAATAGATAAATTACAAAAAACTCATAAAAATGGTATATAAAACTAAAAGTTGGTTCTTATGAAAAGAACAATAAAAATGACAAACCTTTAGCTTCTCTGCATAAAAAGATGGCAGAAAATCAAATCAACAAAACAGCAAATAAGCAAGGTAAAATCATAACAAAATAGAAATAAAAATAATCAAAACATGTTAAGACTGAAAACAAAATACAGGAATGTCTCTTTATATATTTATTTCATATTTTATTTTTTCTCAATTACATGTACAAACAATTTTTAATATTCATTTTTTTAAATTTTGAGTTCTACACTCTCTTTGCCCTCTTCCCTCCTCCTCATTGTGAAGGCAAGCAATTTCATACAGGTTATACATGTGCAGTTACACAAAATATATTTCCATATTAGTCATGTTGTGAAAGAAAACACAGACCAAAAAGCCAAGAAAAATAAAGTTTAAAAAGTATACTTCAGTGTGCATTCAGACACCATCAGTTCTTTCTCTGGGGATGGATAACATTTTTCATTTTAAGTCCTTCAGAGTTGTCTTGGATCAATGTATTGCTGAGAATAGCTAAGTCATTCACAGCTGATCATCTTACAATATTGATGTTACTTTGTATATAGTACATTTCACTTTGCATCAGCACATGCAAGTCTTTCCAGGCTTTTCTAAGAGGATCTTGCTCATCCTTTCTTACAGTAAAATAATATTCCATCATAATTGTACACTACAACTTGTTCAACTATTCCCCAATTGATGGGCATCCCCTCAATTTCTGATTCTTTGCCACTCCAAAAAGGGCTGCTATAAATAGTTTTGTACATATAGAGCCTTTTACTTTTCATTTTTTTATCTCTTCGGGATATAGACCTAGTAGTGATACTGCTGGATCAAAGGGTATGCACAGCTTTATGGTCCAAATTGCTCTCCAGAAAGGTTGGATCAGTTCACAACTCCACCAACAGTGCATTAGTGTCTCCATTTTCCCATACCCCCTCCAACATTTGTCATTTTACTTTTCTAACATATTAGCTAAACTGATAGAGATAGGCTGGTACCTCAGAGTTGTTTTAATTTGCATTTCTCTAATCAATAGTGATTTAGAGCATTTTTTTCATATGACTACAGACAGCTTTGATTACTTTGTCTGAAAACTGACTCAGTTTTCTATGTTTGAGAAATGAAGTCTTTATCAGAGAAACTCACTGTAAAAACTTTTTTTCACAGTAATGATTACCAACTATGTATTTCCTTCCATCCTATTGTTTATCCTACTCTTTCTCTCCTTTTATTGTCCATTCTCAAGCGTTTTGCTTCTGACTTTTATCTCTCATAAACTGTCCTCCTTTCCTCTCAGCTCTGCCCCCATCCTTCTCTTAGCCCTTTCCCCTCCTACTTTCCTATAGGTAAGCCAGATTTCTACATCCGAATGAGTGTGTATATTATTCCCTCTTTGGGCCAATTCCAATTAGGGAAAGATTCATGTGCTCCCTCCATTTTCCCCATCGCTGTAAAATCTCTTTCAGGCCTCTTTCATGTCATATAATTTATCCCATTCTACCTCTCCCTTTCCCCCTTCTCCCAGTGCATTCTTCTTTTTCATTCCTTAATTTTATTTTTTTTAAGGTAATCATGCCATCACATTCAACTCCCACCTAAAAGGTTATAAATATCATTTTACCAGGTAGGAATATAAACAGTTTAATCTTTTCAAATCCCTTATGATTTCTCTTTCTTGTTTACCTTTTTATTCTTCTTTTGAGTCTTGTATTTGAAAGTCAAATTTTGTATTCAGCTCTAGTCTTTTCATCAGGAATACATATTTCAAGCCCTCCAATCCTTTAATGTAGAACCTGCTAAATTTTGTGTTATCTTGAATGTGGATCCATGATATTTGAATTGTTTCTTTTTGGCTGCTTGCAATATTTTCTCCTTGACTTGGGAGTTCTGGGATTTGGCTATAATACTCCTGGGAGTTTTCATTTAGGGATCTCTTTTCAGAAGGTGATTGGTGGATTCTTTTAATTTCTATTTTACCCTCTGGTTCTAGAATGTCAGTTTTCCTTGATAATTTCTTGAAAGATGATGTCTAAGCTCTTTTTTTTTAATCATGATTTTCAGGTAGTCCAATAATTCTTACATGATTTCTCCTGGATCTATTTTCCAGGTCAGTTGTTTTTCCAATGAGATATTTCAAATTTTCTTATATTTTGTCATTCTTTTGATTTTTGTTTGATTTTCTTGATAGCTCATAAAGTCATTAACTTCTACCTGCCCAATACTAACTTTTAAGGAATTATCTTCTTCAATGAGCTTTTGTATTACCTTTTCCATTTGATCAATTCTACTGTTTAAGGAGTTCTTCAGTGAATTTTTGTATATCTTTTTCCATTTGGCCACTTCTGCTTTTCAAGCATTCTTCTCATTAGATTTTTGTGCCTCTTTTGCTGTTTGACCTGTTCTGTTTTTTAAGGTGCTATTTTCTTCAGTATTTTTTGGCCCTCCTTTACCAAGTTGTTGACTCTTTTTTCATGATTTTCTTGCATCACTCTCATTTCTCTTTTCAATTTTTCCTCTACCACTCTTACTTGATTTTTAAAATCCTTTTTGAGCCTTTCATGGCTTGAGAGTAATTCATACTTTTCTCTGAGGCTTTGGATGAAGGAGTTTTGACTTTGTTGTCTTCTTTTAGGTATGTGTTTTGATCTTCCTTGTCACCATAGTAATTTTCTATGGTCAGAATTTTTTCTGTTGTTTGCTCATTCTACAGACTATGTATTACTTTTAACTATATGCCGAAGTGGGGCTCTGCTTCCTATGTGGAGGGGGCCACTGTCCCAAGCTTGAGGTTTTTGTGCAGCTCTTTTCAGAGGTAATTCTGGGGAACTGTATATTTTTGGTTCTTCCAAGGTGGTTTGATCTAGGGAGAGGTGTGGTTACTACTCTCCTGTACTATGCACTGGTTTTTGAGCAACCACAAGCACTCTTTTCAACCCTGGAACTGTGACCAGGGTCCTTGTTCCCCTGCGGCTGCAAGCTCTGCTATGCTAGTGCTCCTCTTCACACTGGAATGCCACTCAGATCCAAGCATAAGCAATGCAACAGAGTCCTAGCCCTGGTGCCAGCAAAGGGACCCCTGTAAATCCCCTTCCCATCTGTGAGCTGAGAGGTCTCGAAATTGCTACTGTTGTCACTGATTCAGTCATACAGATGATAAGTGGCAGAGAGCCAAAATTCAAAGCCAGGTCCTCTGACTCTAAATCCAACATTCTTTCCACTGTATCCTGCTTTCAGCAAAGCATGTAACAAAATTTCTGATGCTATCATCATATGTAAGAGACAGGGATATGAGTTAGATACTAGTACAATTGATTCAGAACTGGTTAAATGACCAGACCCAGAAGATAGTCACTACTGGGTATATACACTTAGAGGGAGGTTTCTAGTGGAGTGGTCTCTAGGATTTAGCATTTACTTTATCAAACAATCAAAAAACACAGGTGACACATTTGTAAAATGTATAGGGAACACAAAGCTAGGAAAGAAAGTTAACACACTGAGATAACAAAGTCAAGATCCAAAGAAATATTATAAGGTTAAACGAGAGAGAGAGAGAGAGAGAGGGAGAAGGAGAGGGGGAGAGAGAGAGAGAGAGAGAGAGAGAGAGAGAG
>NW_020954737.1:14693909-14819724 GCF_900497805.2 Vombatus ursinus | reverse complement strand
AGAGAGAGAGAGAGAGAGGAGAGAGGAGAGAGGAGAGAAGAGAGAGGGGAGAGGGGAGAGGGGAGAGAAGAGAGGGGAGAGGGGAGAGGGGAGAGGGGAGAGAGAAAGAGAGAAAGAGAAGGAGGGAGGAAAATTTAATAAGGATAAATGTAACGTCTTACCCTTCATTTTGAAAAATCAATTACATAAACATAAGATGGGGATAATTCAGATATTTGAATGAAAAATGTCAGCAAATTTTAGTGAGCTACAAATTCAACATGTCAACAGTGTAGCATATCAGCAAAAAAACAACAATTAAAGCTACCAATAAGACACATGGCATCGAAAACTTGTTGGTGAGGTTCACTGCAATTTTATTCTTTGTAGCATCACTGATCAAACTTATGGCAGTGAAGGTGATAGAGCTGGGGGTGGTCCTGTTTCCTTGGTCATGAGCAATAATCAATGCCAACTGCAAGTCACTCAGACACGGTTGCTGAAGTATTTGATTGTTGACAACTGAGGCAAGGGCTGTGCTGCAGCGAGACACCTGTCTTATTTCTGAAAATTTTCACTGCCTTAAGACAATGATCAACAAAACAGGAGAAAAACACAAGACTCCTACCTTATTAACTTTCTCTGGAGTGAAAAACCATACTTAATAGAGCTATAGTTATATGGCCCTTGAAATAGGTGTAAAATGACTTACATACTCACCAAGTTGATATAATTATTATGATGTCAAATCATTCTTTTGAAGAATGCAAAATCTAAGTACACTAAACCTTCTGTTAAACGGCATGCTCAGGAAATGAGGTATTCTGGTTAATCAAATATTCTGATTAGTAATTATCACATACAAGGATTCTATACTACTTTAGGAACATTAGTTAAAACGAAAACATTGAGTATCTATTATATATGTCTCAAATGAAGTGAATTCAACATTCTTCCAATTGCCAATTATTAAAATTCAACAGATATGGAAAGATATGAGTGGCTATAAATAGCAACTGTTATGTTCACTGTCTTTCTGAAGCATTTTATAACTCCCAAAGGAAACTAACAAAATGAATCAATCAATAATCATTTATCAAATACTTAAGTCGTGCCAGGCACTAACAATTTTCTTATTGAATATTGATTCTAAAATCTTGGATTTCAACTTCTGTCTCTAGACCAGAGGTGTCAAACACACCTCATAATACTCCCAAGTGCCAAGAGTAACAGATTTAATATAAATGGAAGATATTTTAAAAAATAAATGAAAATATAATAAAAATGTTAGTAAGTGACTTTCAGGGATCCTTACGTATGGTTTAGTGGCCCTCTTTTCTATTTCAGTTTGATATCATTGTTCTAGAAATTTTCAAAGTCAAATTTTTAACTGAACATTGCCCAGAAGTCTAATCATCAAATTAAAATAACTTTGGAGAATTCAATCTATAAATTTTCATACTTTTTCCCCCATATCTTTCTAACTTACAAAGTTTGAAGAATAACTGTTCACAATTTAGAAAGAAGAAAGGTTACATCCTACACCAACACCCAAATACACGATGAGTTGAAGTTTGGCCTATTTCTGACAACTTTTAATCATGACCATCAGCGTGAATGCTGTCTGAGGAAATGAGACCAATATTTCCTTCACTAATGTGTAATAAAGTAATTGTATTTATCATTCTATTTATCTTGCGTGACATTTTTACAGATACAGATAAATTTGAGATAAAAATAAGGAATAACGAATTTTCTTATTTCCAAGTATCCTGAAGGTAAAGTGAGTTTAAAACAAATTCTTTAATCCTAACAGATCATGATGCAAATATTATGGAGGCCCCAAAGAGAATCCACATCATCACCTGGTCTTTCTATTACTATTAATGGTATCATCATTCATCTAGTTTTCCATGTTTAAAATGCTATTTTAATTGTCTGCTTTCTACTCTGCCTCTCATATTCAAATCGGTTACCTTGGCCCAGAAATTCTACTACAATACCTCTGTCATTCATCCATTTCTATTTATTCCCACAGGGACTATCAAAATAACCACCGTTATTCACACTTACCTAGATTACTCCAGTAGCCTAATGGGTCTTCTGTCAATCTCCTTTCCTCCAAGGAAACCAACCTTCCTAACATCTGCCAGACCACTTCCTTAAACAATGATCTAGTGATAACATTCTTATGCTCAAAACAGTTTAATAATTACCCATATTCCCTACATAGTAAAACTCAAACTTTTTTGACTTGTATTCAAGGTGCTCCACAATCTGGTACTGCCTTATCTTTTCAGCCTTATTTCATAATACTGCTCCTGTCCATCTATTATATACACAGCCTGATAGGTTAGTTGCCTTCCCACCTTCCCACCTCATTTTTGACTGCTTTTGCTCATATTGTTCCTTATGTATGGAACATCTTTTCTCCTTGTTGAATTTTTACTTATCCTTTAAAGCTCAGCTTAAATACCACCTCCTCAAGCTCCTCAAAGCAGTCTTCCCTAAGGCTTCAGACAGCACCTGGCTTCAGTACACATACACTATTTTGTCTTACAATTATCTCTGTATGTGTCAAATTCCTCTATTAAACTATATTAATCTATGAAGGCAGGGGCAATGTCTTTGTTCCCTATTACCTAACAGTGTGCTCTCTATTCAACAGGTACTTAATAAATGTTGAACTTCATTGCTGTTTCAATCCTAGAGTATAATTTATAATGCTAATATATTCTGAAGAGTCTTTAGATTATATAGCATATTTAGAGAATGGAGTGTTGTGAACAAGTAGTTTTAAGATGATATAAGATTAACTCTCTAAGCACCCTTACTATGAAAACAGAATACAGTGAACTCAATTTAAGTGTTCGGACTACTCGGGCCATTATTATGAACATCAATTACTATACTGCGGCAATGATGTAACTACAGGTACAAATACAAGTTCATATGGCATATGGCACAGGGCTGAAAGGGTATTTTAAAGAAGATAACCTGAGGCTTAACTCCTTGAACAAGTCTCTGCTGTCACTTTGCTTTTGAGTCATTTGCCTTTCTCATAAAAGTGCAATGGAGAATGTGCAGCTATCAGACCTCCAGGGAAGCATAAGAAAGCCTCCCTTCTACAGAGTTAATTATTGGATCAAAGAGTAAAGCAGCCTTCTTATAGGCTTTATTGTTCTACAGAAAACCTCTTTGATTGTTATGACCAGTGCCACTGACTTGTCATTAACATTCAAAAACTCACCTATTATTTCTAGCATAATGTGCATGTCAATCATCCAGTCAGCTTCAATCTCATCTTCATTTTCACTTAGAGACTTAAGTTTTCTGATGGAATATGAAGGATGGGTATTCATCTTTATTCTAGGTATCTTATCAAGTATGTTGTAGAGAGGCCTTACTACACATCTCTCCAAACAAGATAAAAGGCTTTAATTTCCTCCAAGCTCTCCTGGACGATAGGCATTTAATGACATTCCAGGCATAAGCAATATAAAAATAGCCTAACTAATGCTATAGTCAGATTGAAAGTTCTGCATGATACCTGTGATATGGGTAACTTTATTATGGAACCTCTTCTGAAACAAAACTTCATATTCTGAATTACTGCTTTACCCCTAAATCAAATCTACAAGGTGACATCAGCAGATACGAATAAGGTTTTTAAAAAATTACTAAATAGTGTATTATAACAAAACAATAGCTTTGCTAACCTCACATAACCCTATAACTCTGAATGTTCCTTTGCTGTAGATACAAAAATATAATGAAATCATCAAAAAAAATTACTTATTCATTCATATGTTTACTTGTGCCACATTCCTAAGCATGACAATGTTGAATGTTTGGAGAAATTAAATTTTTGAAGTTTTATATTATGGGAGCCTGTTATGCTCAAAAAAAATCAACCTTCCTATAGACTACTTAAACCTTAGCACAATGAATATACAGATATCCAAAGAAGAATTCAGCAACCACAGTCAGAGTACAATTATTTTAATAACAATTTAAAACACTTCTGGGGACGGACTTTTCTGAAATTAACTATCTGAAGAAGTTATTCTATTACTATGGTTTACTAATTGATCTTCATCAACTACTTTTACCCTTTTAATTCTTTATCTTACTTTGAAGCACCAAAACCACCTGTTAGTAACACACACCTACCTCAGTTATCACAGTTACTTGTACAGGAAGAAGCTTTCTATCTTCTCAATTAACAATGGACCAGGGATGAGGGCATTTTGATCTCTTCAAAGAGAATCACTTGCATAAAACATGATACGTGGTTTCCTTTAAGCCTCCCAGGTAGGACACTGCTCAGTAATTTTACTATATTCTCAGAACCTGGAAAAGTTTTCCTAGTTGTCTATTCTAAGCCTAAGTGTCAAATAATGCAAAAGAATCTATTAAAAAAAATCCTTTTCTCTCTCTCCATATATATATATATATACACACACACACACACACACACACACACATACTTTTTCATCTTTCAAGTCAGGGAAATTTTTTTTTAATGATTTTTATCCTCTTCTTAATACCTAAAAGGGTATTAGGAAGAGGATAAAAATCTTAAGAAAATTTCCATACCTATAGAAAAGGATGTCCTTTATACCTAGTTCTGTTTTGCTACTTGTACACACACTGCTATACAGGCTACAATACAGTACTGTACTACGGCTGAGCTTGTCATTCATTATATTAATGGATGGCTACCTCCTTATTCTGCCTACAATAAAACACCGCTTACACCGTACTTTCAGAAAGAAGTAAAGGATTAACTCTCTATATAAAGTTGCAAAAGGCAATGAGTCTTTCAAGTCTGTTATCTCCAAAGACTCTACTAGCAAATAGATTACTATAAGAGAAACAAATTCAAAATTTGAAAACTGAAACTAAGTATTCCTGATTCACACTAGGATCCTTCTAAGACTTATGAAATAATCACTTCCACTGGATAGAAGTTTTTGTATCATTTAGGAACCTCTTAAGATTGGGTACATAATGTCAATCTAAGGCTAATATGACCTATTCAAAAAATGTTCATGAAGTGTGTTTGTACTTAAATAATAAATCTGGACATTTCAGCCCCATAATAGTTTTTAATTAACGTGAAATTTCAAAGATACCTTTACATATACTTTCCCCTTAAACAAAAGGCTTCAACAAAAAAAGTTGATTTAAATTGTAAATTACAGAGGCGGAACCAAGATGGAGGAGGGAAAGCAGTGACTTGCTTGAGCTCCCCCCCAAACCCCTCCAAATACCTATAATAAATGGCTCTAAACAAATTCTAAAGCAGCATAACCCATAAAAAAAAAATGAAACAAATTTCCAGCCCAAACAACCTGATTGGCTGATCGGAAAGGTATATCTCGCTGGGCTGGGAGAGGAGCGCAGTTTGGCGCAGGCCACAGTGACCCTGGAGCAGGCCTCAGAGGACTGAATCCTGGGCAGCTGTGGTGATTTCCAGGCTTCTCAACCCACAAACTCCAAAGACAATTTAGAAGGTCAGTGGGAAAAGTCTGTGACTGCAGTGAGAGAAGAAGCTAGGTGTGCGGGGCTGCGGCTGCCTCCTGACCTTCTGGCCCACAGACTGAGGGGGAATCGAGTGGCTGATCAGAGGGGGACTGCAAGGATCTCTTTGCCAGGGCTGAGGCAGGAATCTCTTGCTTTGCCCATACTTGGATCTGGGTCACAGTTCTGAGGGGCGGTCCTGGGGCGAGGAGGAGCTGCCGTGGTGGAGCTTGTTGTAGTGGTGGAGAGGAAACACCTCGCCCCTTATCATAGCACCTTGGAAGAACTGACACTTTTCAGGTCCCTAAAAGTATCTCTGAAAACAGCTGTACAAACCCCCGATGCTTGGGACAGTACATTCTCTACAATGGAAACAGACTCTTACCTTAACAAAGAGTTTAAAACTCAAGTAATTCGTTGGGATCATGAGCAAGCAGCGCAAAAAGAGTCAGACTATATTATCTTACTTTGGTGACAAAGAAGATCAAAACATACAACAACAAGAAGAAAACAAAGTCAAAGCTCCTACATCCAAAGCCTCCAAGAAAAATATGAATCAGTCCCAGGCCTTGGAAGAGCTCAAAAGGGATTTTGAGAAGCAAGTGAGAGCAGCAGAGGAAAAACTGGGAAGAAATTGTAAATTACAACTACAATTTAAATTATTTTAAAAATTAAGTGCATAATCCAACCATTATAGAGACCAATGTGGAACTATGTCCAAAGGGCTATAAAAATGTGCATACTAGGGGCAGCTAGGTGGTGCAGTGGATAGAGCACCAGCCCTGAAGTCAGGAGGACCTGAGGTTCAAATCCGGCCTCAGAACAAACACTTAACACTTACTAGCTGTGTGACCCTGGGCAAGTCACTTAACCCCAATTGCCTAAAAATGAAAAAAAAAAATGAAAATGAAAATGTGCATACCTTTTGACCCAGCAATAGCACCTCTAGGGCTGTATCCCAAAGAGACCATAAAAATGGGGAAAAAGACCCACATGTACAAAAATATTTATAGCAGCTCTTTTTGTGGTGGCAAAGAATTGGAAATTGAGCGGAGGTCCATCAATTGGGGAATGGCTGAACAAGTTGTAGTATATGAATGTAATGGAATACTATTGTGCTATAAGAAATGATGAGCAGGTGGACTTCAGAAAAACCTGGAAAGACTTATATGAATTGATGCAGAGTGAAATGAGCAGAACCAGAATACTGTACATGGTAACAACCACATTGTGAGATGACTGACTTTGACAGACTTAGCCCTTCTCAGCAATTCAAGGATCTAAGACAACTCCAAAAGACTCATGATGGAAAATGCTATCTAAATCCACAGAAAGAACTTAGGAGTCTGAATGCAGGTGGAAGTATATATTTGCTCTCCTTTTCTTCAGTTGTTTTGTTCTATTTCTTCTTTCTCATGGTTCCTCCCAATAGTTCTAATTCTTCTTTACATCATGACTACTGTGAAAATATGTTTAATATGAATGTATAAGTAGAGCCTGTATCAGATTGCATGCCATCTTCGGGAGGGGAGAGGAGAGGGTGAGAAAATTTAAAACTCAAAACTTAAGGAAGTGAATGTTGGAAACCAAAAATAAATAACTGTTTTAGAAAATTAAGTGCATACTAAATTTAAAACAATATAATAAAACTACTCTGCCTGTCTGTATCTACTTATGAACTGCTCTCTTGTGTGTATTTTTTAAATGTTTCATTGATGCTTTTTTTCCTCATCACTTACTACTCATCCATTTCCCCTACCCATAACTCTACCCCAACCCATAAATAAAAGCCTTCCCTTTTAATAAGCATAGTCAAGCACAATACATTCACGCATAGACCTTATCTTAAAACATACTTGTCACTTACAGCTAGAAATAAGTCACTTCTCTGCCAAGAGCATGCTGCACCATCAGTCTTGTGGAGTCAGCATCAGTGATTAATTCTTTCAAAGATATGTTCTTGTATACTGTTATAGTCATAATTCTTGCCCTACTTTCTTCACTCTGCATCATTTTACACCAGTGTTCCCAGGTTTCTCTGAATGCTTTCTTAAGGCACAATAATATTCCACTGCATCATTTGCCCAGCCATTCTCTAATTAATGGTCAACCACTTTGCTATAACAAAAAAAGTATTGCTCTAGATGTTTTTATACATATGGGTAATTTCCCTCTGTTTGGTGATATCACTGAAGTATATACTGTGTCTATATTGCTAGAGGAAAGAGTAAATACCCAGTTTAGTGACTTTTGGGGCAGAATTCCAAACTGCTTTCCAAGAATGACTAGACCAATTCACAATCAGCAGAACTGTGATTTCTGCTGTGAATAGTAGAGCACCAATCTGATGAGTGAGTTAGAACCACAGAGTGGTTTTAGTTTGTATTTCTCCCTTAGTGATTTGGAGAACTTTTTCATGTGGATATAGATAGCTTGGATTTCTTCTTTTGAGACCTACCTGTTCATATCCTTTGGACAGTTATCAATTTAGAGAATAGTTCTTATTCTTAAAAACTTAAAATGAATGAATAAAGTATCTTACTAAATGCTTACTATGAACAAAGCACTATGGTAAGTGCTAGGAATACAAATAGAAAAATAAAACAGTAAGTAAAGTAAGAAATCAATTTCTTATATATCTAGGAAATAGACTTCTGGGGCAGCTAGGTGGTGCAGTGGATACAGCACCGGCCCTGAAGTCAGGGGGACCTGAGTTCAAATCCAGCCTCAGACCAAACACTTGACACTTACTAGCTGTGTGACCCCAGGCAAGTCCAATTGCCTCACAGAAAAAAAAAAAAAAAAAAGAAAGGAAAAGAAAGGAAATAGACTTCTAAGAGAAACTTGCTGCAAAAATTGTTTTCCCAGTTAACTTCTTCCCTTCTAATCACAGCCACATTGGATTGTTTTTTGTGCAAAAGCTTTTTACTTTTATATAATCAAAACTTTTACTTTCTGTCATATTCTCTATTGCTTATTTGTTCATGAACTCTTCCCCTATCCACAGATCCAAGAGGACATTTCTACCTTTCTCCACTATTTTGTTTATGATGTGAGCATTTATGTCTAAGGTAGCTAAGGTGGCACAGTGGATAGAGTGCTGGACCTGGAGTCAGTTAGATCTGACTGCAGAGCCAGCCTCAGATACTAGGTGTGCAACCCTGGGCAAGTCACCCTAAGTTTCCTCACCTCTAAAATGGAGATAATAATAGCACTGACTTCCCAGTGTTGTTTGAGGATCAAATAAAATAATATTAGTAAAGTACTTTGAAAACTTGAAGGCACTATATGTAAAAAATATTCTAGCTATCATTGTCATCATTGTCATGAATACATATAGAGTTAATCTTGGTATATGGTGTGAGAGGTTGGTTTAAACCTAATTTCTAACTGACTGACTTCAAGTTTTTGGTCAAATAATGAGTATTTACTCCAGTAATCAGGAGGGTCTTTGTGTTTGATGAACATTAGGCTACAAAGTTTATTTATTCTGCATATTGCTGAACTAATCTGTTTCATTGATTGACTTCTCAATTTTTAAAAAAGTATCAAATAGCTTCGATGATGTTTTATAATACAGTTTGAGATCTGACACTGTCCTCTTCTTTCCAATTTTTAAATTATTTTTCATTATTTCCCTTGAGATTCCTGCCCTTTCATTCCTCATTTGAATTTTGCTATTATCTTTTCTCATTCTATAATATAACCTTTTGGTAGTATGATTGGTATAACACCAAATCATAAATCAACTTAGGTAGTATCATCATTTTTATTATGTTAGCATACCCCAACTATGAGCAATTAATTTTTCCAATTATTTAAGTCTTATACTTCTAAAGAGTATTTTATAATTGGAAAGCACTCTGGAATAAATGAGGTTTAAGCCAACAGTTTATACTACTGAATAAGTAAATTAATTTAGGGCAATACTGTTGTTTTTATTATATTGGCTTAACCTACCTGCAATAAATTGAAGTAGAATCAGGAAAATAATCTATACAATGACCAAAACAAGATAAATTAATTGCAAAACAAAACAATGGAAATTGTATGCTACAAAATAATAACTGGTTGTGGTAAATAGACCAAGGTTAGCTCCAAAGAAGATATGAGAAAATACCTTCCCCTTCCCCCTGTCTTTTCAAAGGTGTGCAACCATGGGATTGAAATACTGCAAATAACATCAGACTTTTTTTGATATGTTGGTTAGTTTTACAGAGCTTTTAAAAAAATTCTTCCTTTTTTTTATTCTTTATCATAGCAACAGTTCTCTGAGAGCATATGGGGAAGCATATAGTAAAAAATGTGATATAAAAAAAGACATCAATTAAAATGTACATATTTTTAAAAAGTGTTTTGTAATTGTGCTCCTATAATTATTCTGTGCATCTTGGTAAGCAGACTGCCAGATATTTATCTATTCAATAGCTATTCTGAATGGAATTTCTTTTTATATCTCTTCTTGCTGAGTTTTTGTTGGTAGTATACAGAAAGGCTGATAATTTCTTTGGGTTTGTTTTACAGCCTGCTATTTAAGTGAAGTTACTATTTCAACTAATTGTTTGGTTGAATCTCTCCTGTTCTCTAAGCAAATGATTTTATCACCTATAAAAAACAATAATTTTGTTTCTTCTTTGCCTATGTTCATTCTCTTAATTTCTTTATCTTGTTTACCGCAATAGCTAGTACTTCTAGAAAAATATCAAATAACAGTGGTGACAACAAACATCCTTGTTTTACCCGTAATTTTTCATTTTTAAATAAAAGTACTGATTTTTATATTATCTGGATTGATAGAAGTATTGAATTTACAATCCCAACTCATCTATATTTAACTTTAGAATATGTTTGGAAACTTACATTTGAATGTGCCTATTAATGTTTAAGAACATATTTCAAATAAAATAAGTGCAGACTGTAAATATGTAATTGAGAAAGAATTGGGAAACTGAAGTTTCCCTATCTTGCTCTACTCCTTCCTTCCTGCAGACCAAATTATTCTAAGAAATAACAGTTATTTTATGTCTCACAATAACAACATTTTACAGTTTACAAAGTATTTAGCTTACTACCCTGAAGTAAATAGTGCCATTTTACAGATAAGTAAACCAAGTCTCTAAGAAGTGCAGAGACTTGGTCAACACAGCTAGTAAGTGTCAGACCTAGGATTTAAACATCAGTGTCCAAAATCCTGTACTTTTTATACTACGCCATATTTCCTCCACATAATCAGTCAGTCAATAAGCACTTATTAAGTACTGTTATGTTCCAGGCACTATGCTAAGCTCTGGGGGTAGAAAGAAAGAAGAGAGTCCTTACCTGGAGGAGCTAACAATCTAATGGGATAAACAACAAGCAAACAAATATGTACAAACAAGATATATAAAGGATAAATAGGAAATAGCTAACAGACAGAAGGCACTAAAATTAAAAAGGATTGGGAAAGCTTTCCAGAAGAAGGTGGGATTTTAACTGGGACTTGAAAGAAGCCAGGGTAACCAGGAGAAAGAGATGAGGATGGAGAGCATTCCAGGTATGAGGGCAGCCAAAAAAAAAAAAAAAAGAGAGAGAGAAAGAGAGACAGAGACAGAGACAGAGACAGAGAGACAGAGAGACAGAATCTTGTTTGTGGAATAGCAGGAGGCCAGTGTAACTGGTGGGAAGAAAACGGATGTAAGAAGACTGGAAAGGCAGGATGGGACTAGGCCTTTGAATGCCAAATAGAGGATTTTATACTTGATCCCAGAGGTTACAGGGAATCACTACAGTTTTATTGAGTATGGAGGTGACAAAGTCAGATTAAAACTTCAAGAAAACCACTTTGGTGGCTGAATGGAAGATGGATTGAAGGTAAACTGCCTTTTCTTAAAACTTTCTTCAGCAGATAAACTAGGTTTCAAAGGGCATCCAGACTGAGCCCTAGAATGTAGACCAAAAAAAAAAAACCAAAAAAAAACAAAACATAGAGGGGATATTAAATGTTAACAAAGCAAGTACAATGTATCTCAATTAATTGGAATATTCTGGAAATTAGAGGTTTGGATTAACAGTCTAACAAGAAAACTGTTTTACTTCAAACTTTTGTGACTGAAAATTTCTCTAAAATATATTAAGACCCTTTTTTTATTACTATGTATGACATAATGAACATACTCAATCTTTCTATGATAATTAAGAATTTTGTAGTTCCCCAATGAGTCATTATTATAAACATCAATGACAATGACAGTTCAGTAATAATAGTAATTCACATTTAGATGGCACTTTCCATTTTGCAATTCACTTTTCTCACAATTGTGAAGCAGACAGTCAAAGTATTATTACTCCTACTTTACAGATTGTAAAACAAAGGTTAGTGGTTTCTCCAAGGTCTTTAAACTAGGTAGAGTTAGGACTCCAAAGGAAGACTCTCAAGTCCAAAGCTCTTTCCACTTGCCTCTCCCAAAGATATGCCCTGAAAGAGCATTTATTTAAATCAACAAAGACCTGAAAAAAAAAGTTTTCATTAACAGAAGGTTCTGAGCTGAGTTCTGATTAAGTGAAATTTGTCTGTGGCTTAATATAATAACAGATGCTACCCAAACTAGAAAGCTTTTTTTTAAGGAGAGTTGCCAGGGTCTAGGTTCCTTTCCATCCTGCCAAGGGCCAAGAACACATTCTTCTAAAACCCATTTGACAAGTTTCCCTGACACAGAGATGAGGACTGTGAATGTTTCCAACTCAGTTGATAGGATTATAATAGATAAGACTTCTGACTGCTGAAAGCTAAGTACTCTAATGTTCAGCACAAGTAAGTTTTATATTCCATCTTAAATGGTCTTTATAAATATTAACATTTAATTATCTGATACTTAAATATTAACATACTATATTATTATATAATGTATATTAATATATCATATATATGTTAGTAACATACATTTATATTAAATTTTTTGGCATTCACAAAGCTATTAGTCTATTTCAAATTCCCTTTGTGGTTCACTTTTTTGTTACATACACTCTTAAAATTTCCTCACTCTATCTTTTTTCCTTCACCTTTAAATGTATTTTCCTTTATCTTTCAACCCAGGATATAAGTGATTCTATATTAGTTATATCATGCATAACAAAACAAGAAGGTTTTCTATTAATCACTTTTTCCAACTATACCATTCCAGTTGTTTTATTTTCTCCAATAACACTACATTTAGTCAATTAAAAATACGTATATATTTTTATAGAAAACAAAAGTTTGTTAATACAAGTTGCCTTAAATTCCTGAACCCTTTATATACTCCCATTCAAGACAAGGCTTTTGTTAAATGAACAAAGTCAATATTTAGTTGAATAGGCACCAAATTTAGAACATCCCCCATTTTCTTCTATTGTCACTGAGAGTAAATTCAGGCAGAAGTGACTCAGGGATCTATGTGGAAAGGTCAGTTGGGGATTTCTTTGGGTCAAGCTACCCATTAGGAGTAGAAAAGATAATTATGAAAGGAAAGCCAAAAGTTTCCCTTAGAGTCAGGGCAACCGTCTGAACTTATTTTTAAGATTAAAAAGATGTAAATTGTGTGTACATCATCTATCTATAAAATTATATTAGTCCCTGGCAAACTTGCAGAAGAGACATTTAAAATTTAGTCTTCTCTCATCCATTCTTCAACTCCTTATCCTAGTACGCTCTTTAACTCCAAACGCTGAAAGTAACAGTGACCTCCAAGCGCTCAAGCATGCCCAAAGCTTGAAAGAAGCACACTACTGAGACCTAGGCTTTTCTGGCAGTGTACCACAAGCTACAAAATGACCCTTTCCCTTAAAATTCCCCTTCCTAAACTCAATTGACAAATGTTAGTGGATATATAATACTATCAACTACTAGCATAATACCCTATAGGTTACTGGAAACAAAAAAATAACAATGAAACAGTCAGTCTTGAAAAGACATTTTTATTTAAAGGTATGGATACATTTGAACATATAAGTATGAGAGTAGAAGGTAATTTTAAGAGAAGTAACAGCTACCATGGTCAACAAAGACTTACTTCATATGAGAAGATAGAGTGATGAGCTAAGCCTTGAAAGAAAATAATGACTCTAATAGGTAGGGATGAGGGGAGTTCATTCCAGGCATGAGAAATAGCTTTAGTGGGAGACGGTAGGTTAGGGAACAATAATATGCTTTGGATGGAACAAATTGTATATAAGGGAATCACATGACAGAGCTGGAAAGGAAGGTAGGAACCAGATTGTGCCTTAAATTCCAGGTTAGGGAGTTTGTATTTTATCTTTAGAGGTGATAGGGAGTGATAGAAGGCTAGGAGTTTAACATGGTAAGATCTATGTCTTAGGAAGATACTATTTTGTGGAGAATGTATTGGAAAGAGGTGATAAGAACCTAAATTAGAAAGATCTAGATAAATATGAGGTATTGTGGAAATTAAAAAAAAAAAAAGAAGGCCTTGGCAACTGATTTGGGGAGGCTGTGGGAGAAGAGTCAAGGGTAGAAGACAGAAAAATGCATTATCGGTAGAACAAAGAATTGGTCCAACAATTATGAAAAAATGATTTGGAATCATTCAAGAAAAATCTCTATTGTTCATACACTTTGAACTCACTACTTGGAATGTAAACCAACAAAGTCAAAGATTACCTACATACGAAAATATTTACAGGAGTACTTCTTGTGACAGCCAAAAAAAAAATAGAAAAAAGTGGGTGATCATCCCCTGGAGGAATCCTTCAACAAATTGTAGTATATGAATGCAATGGAATATTTTTGCACCATAAGAATGGATGAATATCAAAAACTCAGAAAAACCCTAGAAGAGGTACACAAACTGATGCTGATCAAAGAAAGCAAAACTAGTATATTCATAATGGCTATAATAGCTTAAATGAAAACCACATTAAAAAGAACTCACCTCAGATAAAAGGCAATGATCAAGACTGGCTCTAGGGTATAGATGGTAATACAGACCTTCCTCTTCTTAGTACAGAGGTACAAAGAAAAGCACTAGTTACACAGGTAAAGGTAGAAAGAAAGGGGGATTATGAGTACTAACTGGTACATATGCTATTAGATATAGTACCTATGTTGATCTTTTTGACCACAGGGGGAACAGAGGACAAACACACGCAGAGGTAAAATATTGGGAAATACTTGTGTAAAAAAATATCACCAAAAAAAATTGTTTTTCAAAAAGTAATGAATGACTCTAAGGTTATAAACCTGGTTGAGAGAATAACGCCTTCAACTGAAAGAAAGTCTGTAGGACCTGAGAGTTTAGATGGGATGAGGGAGAACAAGGAGGGGCCTGGAAATGATGAACTCCAATTTAAACAAGTTGAATTTAAGATACCGAGAATGTTGTCTAGCAAGAAATGACTGAACCCAGCAGGCAAAAAAAAAAAAAAAAAAAAAAGGAAAATGAATTTAATTATAATTCAAAAACTGCAGTTTAATAAATTCATGTTATTTCATATAATTTTTCTTCTCATTTTATTTGATATTTTCTCCTGAACAAAAGATGATTCAGCTCTTTCTCTGAAAGATCTCCCTGAAATCCTTTTATTTACTTAAATCACTTAAAAACTAAGGCAATCAAGGGGCTGCTAGGTGGCACAGTGGATAGAGCACCAGCCCTGGAGTCAGGAGGACCTGAGTTCAAATTTGACCTCAGACACATGATACTAGTTAGCTGTGTGACCCTGGGTAAGTCACTTAACCCCGAATGCCTCGGCAAAACAAACAAACAAAAAACTAAAGCAATCTCAAGATAACTTGAATTTCATTACACATATTGAGCCATTTTGTAATTTAAGTTGACCTATTTCATAACTGTTATTGTTATTATTTAATGGGAAAGGAATTAAACACAATCTTTTTTTCCTTTCAAAGTGGTATATGTTGGGGCAACTAGGTTGCACAGTAGATAGAGCACAGGCCCTGAAGTCAGAAGGACCCAAGTTCAAATCCTGTCTCAGACCAAACATTTGATACTCACTAGCTGTGTGACCCTGGGCAAGTCACTTAGCCCCAACTGCCTAAAAACAACAGCAACAAAAAACCAAAGTGATATGTCTTTATAGCGACACCATGAATGACAATGACCATTTCTCACAATTTCCCAGATGACTCAAACTTTATTAAGTATCCTATTAAATATAAGTATTCCATTAAATGATAAAGACAAAAAAAAAAGGTGAGAAGAATACTCTGTTGCTGCTTGGGTTAACAAGAAAACTTAAAAGAATAAGTATAATCTGAATTGATACAGTATACATCCTGCTCCTGAAGGTTCTCTTATGAATCATTTTGAAAAGTCAAGCTACATTACTTCATGTATTTTTCTTCAATTTCTCCTACTGGGTATTCATAAACTATTTCCTACATTCATATTTCTTACTCTACCTAAGCTCTAGCCAAGGATTCAAGATAAGAGTCAGTTTTTCTAGTAATATATCAATTTTGTCATTGGAAAAAGATCTCAAATTTAGTACCAAGAGCTAGGTTAATGTGTGATTCTTAATACACTCAGCTCCCTTTTCTGCCACTCTCAATGCAATGGAAGACTATCACAGGACTAAGAGTCATCTTGAATTTTTCTCATAAGTTGCTATTGCCAAAATGTTCCTTACCAAGAGGCCAACTCCTCCACATTTAGCTAAAATACTCTAGAAAGTAGACATGATCTGTTATCAGAAGTAAACTCCAGCCAAGTAGTTTACAGTCATATTATAGCCTGGCTCTCTTCATGGGTTGCTGTGACCAAACAAATTCACCCCTTCTGGACAACCTCCAGGTAATGAGCCTCTCCCAGTTAATCTATATAAGTCATTTAATGACAGTTCCTTGCCAAACGTATCCTTGAAGTCTTTCCAACATGGTAAAATCCGTTAGTGTGTGCTCCTCTGGCCCCATCCAAGAACTTGGCCACAATGAAGAACCTGACTTTTATAACAATCTCTTTTTGCCAAAGGACAGTAGGGCTGCCACATTTGGACTTTTTTTTTTATCACAGTCCAGGATGTATCTACATGTGAAAGTGAAAATGGTACCGAAGAAAACAAAGATGAGAGAGACAAGTAAACTACATATACACAAATATACACAGACAGTTCATGCTGGAACCAAAACAATTTTGAGGCATTAAAGAATCAGTTTTTAAGATATCTCAAAGAAGGGAAAATATGAGGACATAAAAAGTACCCCAAAAAAGTGATCAAAAGAATATCAAGAATTACTCATTCATATACCCATTTTCAAATTTACAAAATCTATGAGAATCGTCCATACAAATATCAAGAGCACCTTTAAAAAGTTATGAAAAGGGAACAGCAAATGATAACTGTAGAGAATCACACTTTATAGTTACAACTAACTGAAAAGTGAAAAGAATTTAAAATCCCACTGCATTTACTGTATTATCGATAACTATAGCAAAAAAAACATTGACTCAGCAGAGCAACATACCACGTTAGAGGTTTTCTCCTTCAACAAGCAGTCTCACATTCACATTATGCCAAAATCACACAAGATTCTGTGAAAAGGGCATCAAAAGGGATAACTCTGAGATACAAATGCTTGCCAACAGTGTTTGCTATTGTTATGAAAAAGTCCAGGCCAGAGTCCAAAAGGAAAAGGGATTCTCTATAGATGGTGTGGCCCATCAGGCATTCCTATTTATAGATGACACTGTGCTGACTGCACCATTTTTGTCTTTGTATTTTCAGGATCTAGCACAGTGCCTGGCACATAAAAGGCACTTAATAAATTATTGTTGAATTGAATCAAGCTTTGGGACATTACAGTCTCCTAAATTAGATTCACAGTCACTCAAAAGAGTTTGATCTAACTGTCCACAAAGAAAAACTAAGCAGAAAAATAAAAACAATGAAAAATAATAACAGCTAGCATTTACAACTTTGCAAGGGGCTTTCACATATTATCTCATTTGATCCTCACAAACAACCCTGGAAGGTAGGTGTTATTATTATCCCCGCTTTGCAGATGAGGAAATTAAGACAAATAGAGGATAAGTGATTTGCACAGAGCCACACCACTAGGAACTGTCTGAAGCAGGAGTTCAATGAAGGTCTTCCTGACTCCAGGTCCAAGACTTTATCCACTATGACAACTAACTGCCACCTAGAATGTTTATTATCCAGGCTATCATATGCAGTTAAACTGACAATAGAAAAAACACTGCAAATGGACAATGAACTAGGCCTAGAACTGAACAGAAGGGAGAAAGTTAAATTTCCTTAATGAAACTGCACAATTCTTTTAATGCACCAATACTTTTCTCTGAAACAAAAGCCCATCTCTTTTTAACAATATTCTTCTTGTAAGGTTGTATGAATGCAAGTCATGGAACAGTATATGGCAATCTCTAAGGAATTAAAGTTGAAGGCCTTGCAAAGGGCAATAGTGAAGTTCACAGTGGATGACAATAGGCTGTAATACAATACAAATGAGAAATTACACAGTAGTAGTCATATTTAGTCTCTCATCAAAAAAATGCATGACTAGAAAAACGATGGATCAGTCATCTTGCAAAGGAGAACAATAACTAATGGTTAGTTTGCACACTCCATTAGTATCCACACAATGTCAAAGGACAAAAGGATGGCCCTCAACATGTGAGTGGAGCTCAAATGGCAAATATACCATTATTAACAATAACAATAGCTAGCATGTTCATAGGACACAGACAAGAGCAACACAAGATGGACAAGCAAGAATGAGCTGTACCCTGCAGCAGGTTGAAAGAGTAGTCTCATCAATGAGATCACTGAAGAGTTAAAATACAGGCATAAGCTCCAGTTGAACAAGCAAATATTTAAAATGTGTTTACTCTGTACAATACAGTTATTGGAGACACAAATATAAAAATGGCACAGTCCTGGCCCTCAAGGAGTTCATAGTCTACTAGGGAATACAAAATGTTCACAGATAAGCAAATACAGGAGAGAGACAAAATAAAAGCACAGTGACTTGGGTAGGGGCTGGGCAGCCACTAGCAACTGAGGAATCAGGAAAAGCATCAAAGATAGCACTTGAACTGAGCCTTGAAGGGAACTATTGGTCCACAGAAGTGAAGAGGGACAACATTTCATACTGAGAGAGAACCTGTGCAATGGCACAAGAGGCAGGAGAGGAAATGTTTGCAAAACAAGATGTCAGTTTTCTGGGCTATGGAGCGCAAGAAAGGAAGTTATGTATAATCACAAGCCAAAAAACTAAGGCTGGAACCAGACTGTAAAGTCTTAAAGGCAAAAGAGAGCCCCTAAAGTTTCAAGACAAAGAGGTAGTCAGACCTGGGTTTTAGAAATATTGATTGAACTATTGTGCTATAAGAAATGATGAACAGGATGACTTCAGAAAAACCTGAAAAGACCTGTATGGTCTGATACTAAGTGAAGTGAACAGAACCAGGAGAACACTGTACACAGTAACAGCCACGTTGTGCGATGACTAATATTGATAGACTTAGCCCTTCTCCAGCAATATGAGGATCTAAGACATCTTCAAAGGCCTCATGATGGAAAATGCTATCCACATCCAAAGAGAGAACTATGGAGTTAGAATGCAGCTCAAAGCACAGTATTCGCTATTTTTTTTTCTTCTGCTGTGTTTTGTTTCCTCTTTCTGGTGGTTCCTCCTATTGGTTCTAATTCTTCCTTACAACATCACTAATGTGAAAATACATTTAATAGGAATGTATATGGATAGCCTATATCAGATTTCTCACCGTCTTGGGGAGGTAGGTGAGGAGGGAAGGGAAGAAAAATTTAAAACTCAAAAGCTTATGGAAGTGATTGTTGATAATTCAAAAAAAGATTAATTAAAAAAAAAGAAATATTGATTTAACAGCCATGTGGATAGATGGATAGGAGAGAGGAAAGACTGGTTTCCAGGTGACCAGTTAGGAGGCTATGACAATAGCCCAAGCAAGAAGCCATGAGGCCAGAGCCACATCTGACTACTTACTCCCTTCTCTGAAAACATCTTTCTTGTTTGCCTCCATGCAATAGCTTTATCTTATTGCCTATGTCAACTTAATACCTATCCCTTAAAGCCTAATTCAAATACAACTTCTTTCATAAAACCTTCCTCTTCCTCTCCAGTTAGAAACAACTTTTTCTCCATGTGACTTAACAAAGCACTTTGTTTTGTGTTTCTCTAACATAGTTATCAAGCATTTTATATCAGTTATTTGTGTAAGGTGTTAAGTTTTAGGAAGGCAGAAACTGTCTTTTCTAAACCACTGCTACTCCCTAATGTCTACCTGGGCGCTCTGTATTTGCTGAATTGAATTGAAACTGTCCTTTCCAAGGCAAGTAAAAGGTTAAATTAAAAGGAGCTATTGACTTAAAAATGAAAAATTCACTATGGAAGTGGAAAAAGAAAACTAGTCAGTCCATATGCTGCTATACACCTAACCAAATACTTCTCAACTTATGTCATTCTTTAACCATTCTTAAGCAGGAAGTACAGGATTGTGGGTCCATGATGTACCAAAACCCAGTGAGAAGCTTCAAACAATAAACTAGAACTGAAATAAATGATAGTGTCCCCTAGACCCATAATTCTTAAGCCTCAAATCAAAAATTTGAAAGGAAAAGGAATTACATTATTTTCTTTCTCTGTATCACTTACACAAACACAACTATATTCTTTCAAAACTGTCTTCTTAAAACATCAAGTAATTGCTGAAAAAAACATTTTTTAAAATCCAATTAACCTTGCTACCAATAGCTATGTAAACAGCTGGTCTTTTGTAAATAAAAGTGCAAAAGATAGGGACCCATCCATATAAAACTCAAGAGTAAAATATCGGGGGGCAGGGAGGGAATATAAGGTGAGAGTCTTTTGTAATTTGATCAAAAGAACACCAATTTCATTCTAGAATACCAACCAATTCTCTATTATAATAGCAAAAATATTTTCACACAGGAAATATTTGTAACTATGAGTAGCACTACCCTTCCTCTTCAGTTGCTAAAAAATCAATTCCTTAAATTGTAAAACCAAAATTAGCAGAATCACTAAGTGACATGTACTGCTTTCCAAAGATAATCCAAGTATAAAAACATGAGATTCAAATTCTGAAAACAAACAAAACTTAAAATAAGCTCTTAAATAAATACTACTTACATAACACCTTGTAGAACTTTCTGGGGATCAGGGTCAAATAGCCTGTCAACATAGTGGCGACTGCTAGCTGTCACTTCCTAGAAAGTAGAGGAAAAAATGATAGCTGAAGCCATGCAAATGACAAGTTCACAAAATTATCCACAACACTAAATAACTGACAAGATAGTGGCGTTAATATTTCAAAAATACTGTTGCTACTACCTACCAAATAAGTATGCTCCAACTAACATCCAATTCCAATGTATCTTCTTGATGTTAAGTGACCCCAAATTTTTAAAGGCTAGATAATAATCAAAGCACAAGCTCTAATAGGCCCTACACCAAATGAGAAAAGCTTTAATTATTTTGAGAGGTTCGAGACCAGATTGTTGGTCACTGACAGTTTTAGGAGGTTCCAGCACTTCATCTTCCTGTTCAGGGTGTTCAGGGTATGTATCTCACATCAGTAGAGAGTATACTTATGATTAAATGAGGACTCATTTGAAGACTTTAAGTATATAATACTTAACTGATGATCTTCTCTCAAGTACATCAAAACAATGAAGCAGAAAATAATTTAGATGATGCTGACTAAAAGAACAATATTTTCTAAAAAAAAACCTATTTTATTATTTCTATTATAATTAATATAATTTTACTATAAACTTATTTTATCATTTTCTAAAAAAACTTTTTTTATTATTTCAAAAATAAGATAGCTCAGATATTGGTAGGATATCATTGATAGCTCAGATCTGGTAGGATATTTGGGGAAATCAAAATTCCAAATTAAGAATTAAATGATAAAATATAAAATGAGAAGTCCTAATTATAGAGAGAAGGAAATTCTGCAAATACTTTACTTGCCTCAAGTAGGATAATCAGCCAATATTTGTGTAAACAAACTACTTTCTCACTAATCACAGAAAGTGGGAATAGACTTAATAGTAAACTCTGCTGCCTTTAACCTGTTTAAAATAGATTACCTGTTACAGTATTTCATTTAAGTATGTGTGAATTCCTAGATGACCATGGAAAAGTCACAGCATCTCTGAGTCAGTTTCTTCTTCTGTAAAACTGGGGATAATAATACATGTAACCTATATCCAGAGGGTTGTTGTGAGACTCAAATGTGACCTCCACATAAAGTGCATTTTGACCTCTACAGTACTGCATAAGCATCAAGTGTTTTTTTTTTAATTATTACTATAGTTACAAGATATATTATAAGTTAAAGTGAAGAATAAGAAAAATTAAATGTTTGGGTATTAGTGTAACATTGGACACATGAGACTTAAATAAAGAAGAGAACCATATAACTTTAATGGCAGAATCAACTGAAATCAACCTTGCTCTTTGCTAGGAAGAGTAAATTGCATAAGAATGACATTATTCTAGAAGTTTACAGACTTAAAACACTAGCAGTTAAAATTCCAGTAGAACATTTTATGTAAACAAAATGACAGCAAAATGTTTATGGAAAAACTAGTGAGCAAAAATGCCAGAGTATTTTAGGAAATAGGTTTGTTTGCTTTTTCAAAAAAAGAGCAAATTGGTAGGGAAGAAACTTCCATACTCTGAAATATTTTACTATTATTTTATATGTTAAACAAATAATAATTAAAATTAAAATTTAAATTTAGACAATTAAATAATTATTTAATTTTTAAAAGAACAGAAAGAGACCACTGAAACATATTAGAGATTTTAGAAATTTCTTAATCTTTTTTATGTTTTTGGATCTATGCTATAAACCTGATAAAAACGCATAGGAGGGAAAGGAATTTCAATAAATGCTACTGGGCAAATCAGATAACAATAGGAAGAAAAATAAACTTAGATCCATACCCCACACAAAAACCTCAATGGATAAACAGATGAATTAAGTAGTTTTATTTTTTTTGCACTTATAAAACCAGAAGAAAACAGGTCAATATACTTGGCCTAAATTTTGAGCAGGAAAATATTATGCTAGACTACATTTGGTAAATTACACAGTGCTTTCAATGATCCCATACTTGCATATAGGGTTTCTTCCCTGTCACAAAAGCCCATTTTGTTAATACCGTTATTCTGATGCTACAAGTGATGGCACTAAAATTACAAATGACTCAAAGGACAAAGCAAAGATTTTTGTTTCCAATAATCATTAGGATTTCAAGTGGTTAGAGACAGCCCAGCTCTGCCACTTACTATCTACATGAATTTGAGTAATTCACTTCACCTCTCCTTCAGTTTCCTCATTTCAAACATATCCAAAAAAGAACTCATTATCTTTCCCCAAACCCACTCCCTTCCTAATTTCCCTATTCTTGTCCCTAACAACATCCTTCCCATTGCTTTGCTTGGCAAATTTGGTGTTCTCCTAGATTCCTCCCTCTCTCCCCATATCCAGTTTTCAAATCTTGTCCTTTCTATCTCTACAACATTTCTCAACACGTCCCCTTCTTTCCACTCAGAGCCACTTCTTGCCTGGATTATGCAATAGTATTTTAATTTATATCCCTAACTCAAGTCTCATTCCTCTCTAATCAATCTTCCATACATCTGCCAGAGTGATTTTTAGTCTGACCATGTCACAACTCTGGATAGTTAAGTGGCACAAAGGATAGAGCTCAAGGCTTGAAGTTAGAAAGACTCATCTTCCTGAGTTCAAATCCAGCCTTGGACACTTAAGTAGCTTTGTGACCCAAGGCAAATCACTTAACCCTATTTGCCTCAGTTTCTTCATCTGTAAAATGAGCTGAAAAAGGAAATGACAAACTACTCCAGTATCTTTGCCAAGAAAACCCCAAAAGGGGTCATGAAGACTCCGACAAGACTGAACAACAGCAAAATATCACAACCCTACTAAAAAACTCAAATGCTACAGTAGGGTCAAATACAATTTCCTCAGTCATTTGAGGCCTTTCATAATCTGGATCCAACTTATAGTCTTATTATACACTATTTACTTTCACACACTCTAAATAGCCAAATTGGCCTTCTTGGCCCTCTTCACATGCAACATACCATCTCCTATCTCCTCACCTTGGCATTAGTTGCTGCTCCCCCTTCCCCATGTACAAAATTCAATCCCTACTTACTTATGCCTCTTAGCACCCATGGTTTCTTTTGAGAGACAGCTTAAATAAGTGAAACCTTTACTGAATATCACAATTGCTAGTGCCACGCCTCAAAAAATAACTTCCATTTATTTGTTCACACTGACACAGGATTCAAACAAGTGGAAATGAAAAGGGAGAGCATTTTGGGCTGGGGGGATAGCCAGTGCAAAGGCACAGACACAGGAGACAGTGTGACAGAGTATGGGGGAAAGTATAGCCCAATCCTAGCGTGTGTATATAGGTAAGTAAAGTATAGGAAGACTGGAAAGGTTGGAAGGGCTTAAGTTGTAAATGTATATGTCATCTCCTCTGAGAGATCGTAAGTTCTCTGAAGGCAAGGATTGTTTCAACTTTTTGTCTTTGTATTTCCAACCACAGCGCCAGGAAAAGAGTGCTTAGTAAATGCTTGATGATTGATTTAACATATGCGAACTTTATCTTTTTCACCTCCTTGGGGTATATGCCCAGTAGTGGTAATGTTGGATCAGCATACATACAGTTAATTGACTTTTTAGTATAATGTTTTTCAAAATGGTTGGACCAATTTATAGTTCCACCAACACCTCATTAATGTGCCTATCATTGGAAAAAGCTTTGGAGGTCATCTAGTCCAACTTCCCATCCAACTCAGAAATCTCTCCTATCCCGGATACACAGCCACATAGCAATCATAAAAATAAGGGAAGAGCCCTGTACGATAACTATAGATTTGTTTTTGCCCCAATAGGCAGAAGCTCTGTCATAAAGGTTTCTCACTGTGATTAAAATAACCCACATAATGTTGCAATCAAGCATGTATTGTATCCTAAATGCAAATTCTCTAGAATCCTTAGATTAAGGATTTTTCACTGTCACTTTGACACTTCTCTAAGATAATAATTAACCGCATTATCAGCATGCAACTCTCACTCCTTAAATTCCAATGTATGTCCTGATTGTCTCATATTTGTTCTTAGTAACATTAGGGCTGTCTTGATCCATAATACCAGGAAGTTATACTCTGAAATCAACATTTAGTTCTGGTTTTTTACTTTAAAAGAAAAAAATTAGGGGGTGAGAAGAGGGTCTAATTAGTTTCTAATGTGGATGAAAGATAACAACAATCAAGAGCTTTGACACTATAATCAAGAAGACACCTCAAAAGTCATGAAGTACAACCTCTCACTCCAAACAGAAATCCTCTAGAACAGAGGTCTCAAAACTTACTTATTAATTATATACATATACTACTGTACTAAAATATAAACCGTACACAAAAATATAAAATTTAAGAGGAAAAGATAAAGATAAAATAACATTTAATCCTATAGTCAAGAGGGAACTCTGGGAGTTTACATAGTAAGAGAGTAACATGATCAGACCTACACCTTAGGAAGATCACTGGCAGCTATAGGGGAGATGAATTGGAGAGAGGAGTTAACTTAGGCAGAGAAACCATTAGGAAGCCCTGTCCAGTCATCTTGTGATAAGGGCCTGAACTAGGGTGGTGGCTCTGAGTAGAGAGATAAAGACCAAAATGAGCAATGTAGTTGTAAAACCAACAACCCTGGCAACTGATAGATATGTGGGATGGGAGGAGAGAAACTGAAGTTGACAATGAGGCTTTGCAAACCTAGATTACTGGAAGGATGGTGGTGACTTCAAGAATAATATGTTACTTTGGAAGATGGATGGATTGTGTGTGGGGAGAAGAGAGGGGAAGATAATGCAAAGACAGCTCTGATCTAGATCATAATCCATCCATTCCTGCTCATGCTGTCTGATTCACTGTTCCACAGAGGTAGCCTTCCAAGAGGTTCCTGCCATTGTCCCTAGGTGATGTAGGTGAAGAGAATGGAAGAGTGGTAGAATTTGCGCAATGGCACCTTTAGTAGTTAGTTTAGATTATAACTTCCCTAAGGATCTGACACCTGATTCAGAAAGGCGAAGGTTGAAAGGTTGTTCAGTAGAGGGAAGGAATCAAATGGTGAGGTGTTGGGGAATAAGGGTAGGGTTATGTTGGAGACAAGCCCTATGACTGACTATAAAGTGGGTGTGATCTGTCTTCTCTTGAATTGATAGTGATCAACCCTTGGAATCAGGTCACAGGCCCACAGGAATAACTCCATGATCCACTGCAATGGAACACTCCTGTCAAGATCTTCTTTCAGTGACCAGGAAGAACTCAGTATTTGCTTAGCAACCCATTTCACTTTTCAGTACCTCTGACAGTTGGGAAAGTTTTCCATATTTAGAGGCACTTAGGTGGCACAGGGGATAGAGTGTTGAGCTTGGAGTCAGAAAGATTTGAATTCAAATCCAGCCTCAGACACTTTTAGTTGTGTGACCCTGCCCATTTAGCCTCTGTCTGCCTCAGTTTCCTCAACTGTAAAATGGAGATAGTAACAGCACCTACCTCACAGGATTGTTCTGAGGATCAAATGACATAATTTCAAAGCACTTAGCACAGTGCATGACATGTAGTAGGCACTATATAAATGCTTATTCTTGCCCCCTCTCCCTCAAATTATAAAGCCAAAATTTCCACTCACTGATCTTATTTCTGCATTGTAGAGAAACAAAGAATAAATACATCTTCCAGTTATGTACTTATAACATTTGAAGATAGCCAAAGGGTCATCCTGTTACTCCTAGATTTCCTCTTTCTCCCCTACCAGAAAATAACAGATTTAAGCTTTTTGCCTTCCCTTTCCCCCACCAAGTATACTTTTAGCACTGCTAGTTAATATTCATTAAACTCATTATTCATTAAAACTCAAGTTGATTTATTACATTACACTACAAAACTTTTTCAGGGAATGTGACAACTCCCATTGGGTGCCACTTTGTGTGTGTATGAAATATACACAGTCAAGTAAAATAAATCCACACACTAGTCATATCTGAAAACATCATTCCGCACCCAGAATTCACCTCTCTCTGTTAATGTTTCATTAATAATACTCAAGAATCATGGGTGGTCATTGCAATGATCAGAGTGATTAAGGCTCCTAGTTGTTTTTCTGTACAGTGTTGCTGTTATTTTATAAACTGTCCTCGTAATTCTACTCTTGTCAATCTGCACCAGTTCATAAAAGTCTTCCCAGATTTGTCTGAAACCATCCTTTTGTCATTTCTTATAATATTCCATTACTTTCACATACCATCACTTGTTCAGTAATTCTCCAATTGATTGGACACCTCCTTAGTTTCCAGTTCTTTGCCATAAAAAAAGGGCAGCCATAATCTTTCAAAGAACAAATTTAAGAACCAAGCTGTAGACATCTCATCAGCTTTTCAAGCACCAATAATAACTTTCTGATCCCAAAGCTTAAGTAAGAATAAAGAGTAATTTAAGCACACTCAGGCATAGAAACCTTTTGACCTGCTTCATTTCCTCACTGGCCCAGTTTGCTTCTCCTTAAGCGACAGGTGTTCTCTCCCCACTCCCCCACCCTCCCCACTGACTCACTCTCCCCACTCCCCCTTCCACCCTCCCTACTCCCCCACCCCAATTTGAACACCTGACTGGCATAACCAGTTGCAACTCAGAACTTCTGAGGTGAAGAGATCCACTAGCCTTAAAGGCCTCTCCAGTAGTGGGGATTACAAGCACTGTGTGTCAACATGCCAGAAACAGGGGTTGTGCGTTATCTAAATTTTGTATTTTCCCTAGCTCCTAAACACAGTACTCTACAATTAAATTCAATGAGCATTTCTAAGTACCTACTAGATGTAAGCATTGCTTAATGTTTGATAAATAAATTTATGCACTTGAAGAAGGAGGAAGACCCACAATAAAGTCTATAGGAATAATGGTTCATGGCTGAGTTAACTGGTTGGTAATCCCTAGCGTCTGCTGGTATGGACACAAATATCACATGAGCTATGAATAATCAGGTCTTTCCACACCTGGGGCCACCTCAAGTCATCAACTCAGATGATAGGTTTTTAATTTATTTCATTTTCATTTATTTTTAATAGCTCAGTTGCATTTCAATTGATTTTCAAAATAACCCCACGAAGTAGAGAACATTATTATCCCCATTTTACAAATAAACTGAGGTTTCATTGTGAAGTGATTTTCTTATAATTATAATCTGACAGATCTTAACCAAAAAACTACATCTTTCTGACCCTCCAAGTCCAGTGCTTTCTCTACTACAAGATGCTACATCTCTTGTAAATAGTCCCAAATTTCTGGAGGGCAAAGTACCACGACACAAGCATAGGATGTTAGCTCAGGTGCTTCTGGTTAGGATGAAAAGGTAAAAATGTGCAGGCATCCACCCAAGAGTGATCTGAAGTCAATGAAGTATTTGACAAAATTACTTTAACCATATCTTATTTAGCTTTGGATCTCTGTGTTTAGTATGGTATTCTGTACAGAGCAGATGCTTAATAAATGTTTGTTTAATTAAATTTATCTGATTGTGAATAAAAGGGTCTTCTAGATCACGGATAAAAATTCAAACTAGAGCTATATGGTGGTGAAAGTGTCCTACCTCTCTTCAATAAGGAATAGAGCACTACTATGCCTACTTATTAGTGTTGTGGTTTTACTCATCAGCAATGCCAGTCATTTGGAAGGACACTACTTGGCTTTTCTGAAACACATTCAGAGGGTGGGTTGCCACCTATGCTTTCTCATCTAGAGTGGACAGGAACTGGGCAAATCATTCTTACAGCTGTCAAGCTCTGGGGTAATAAGAAAGCCATGGCTATAGGTCAGAACCAGGTATGGTAAACCAAGGAAGCAGCATGCCCCAACAAATGGTTCTACTGGGAGCTGAGATGCCCCTTAATTTCCGACACTAGTTGACTAATCCAAGAAAGTTCTTTAGTATATCAACTTAGGCTAACTTGTCTTGAATGGGGTCTGGTATTGGGTAATGAGGCAATTGGTTAATTCCAGTTGAGGACTCAGTATTTAAGTTAGCATAGTACAGAGGTTCCCAAAGTGGGTGACACCACCTCCTGGAGGGCGCTGGAATGAGCCAAGGGGAAGGGTGGTAGTAGTAGCTTCAGGTACAATTGGGGGGCCACTAAATAAAAATAAGAAGGTGGTGAAAGAAGAGAAGAAAATTTTGAAAAACCATTCGCACATGTTTCATCTGTTGTGTAACAGAGTTAAAGTCATAGTGATTACATTATTTTCCAAACAAACACACAAAATGCAAGTTACAATTGATCAGTGGGTAAGTCCACTGACAGGTCTTAACAAGCAAGTGTTGGCAGGTGAACATGTAGCACATTGTGGGGAAGTCCAGCATGCATCAGCAGGATGTGTGTGTAATGAGTTGTTTATAACACAATACTATATGGTTACATGACACAATATTACATCATCAAAATTTCAATGCAAGAAAAAACCCACAAATTTACAATAAATTATTAAATTTAAGATGTGCCATTTTAAAAAATATATATTTTCTATTTTTTTGAAATGACTCAAATTTCAAAAAGACCATTAAAGGGTTAAAAAAGTACATTGGGGGAAGTACTGAGTAATTTTTTTTTTAAGGGGGCAGTAGACCAAATAAGTTTGGGAACCTTTAGTCTAAAATGAGACTTTACTGGGATCTGAGTTGACTGATGTTTATGGCAATGAGGTTCTTTTAATCATCCAATATCAAGGGTTGAGTTTAAATATACGGAACATTACCTTTGCTGATAACAACTGATATTTAAATAGTAATTTAAAGTTTACAAAGTGCTTTACATGCATTATTTCATTTGTTCGACATTCTGAGATCTTTCAAAGTTGTGAGGTAGAGACTCCAAGTATTATACAATCAATCAACAAGTATTCATTAAGAGCTTATTATGTGCTAGGCAGTGTTAAACACAAAGAATAAAAAAATCCCTACTTGGCATAGCTCACATTCTAATAAGAGAAACAACTACATATATTAAAAAAATACACAGCATAAATATCCAGTTAATAAATACAAATATATACAAAACAATTAAATACTTTGGGGAGGGGGGGAATAAGCATTTATTAAACACCTATTACGTGCCAGGTACTGTGCTAAGTGCTTTACAAATACTATTTCATTTCGGAGGACACTAGCCCATTACAGGCATGGGGGACATTCAGTGTAAAGGTGGGAGATAGGATATTATGTGTGAGGAACAGAGTAGAGGCAGACTGGCTGGATCAGGAGTACAGCCTGGGGAACAGAGGCAAGTCCAGTCCAATGAGGCTGAAAAGATTAGGGCTAGGTTCTATTTGGCTTTAAGGAAAAAAAAAAAGGAGCTTTTATAACCTAGAGGCAATCAGAAGCCACTGGATTTGGTTGAGTTGAGTAGTCACAAGATCAAATAAGTGCTTAAGGAAAATTACTCTGGCAGCAGTATGTAGGATAGAATGGGGAGGGGAAAGACAAAGCAAGGAGACCAATTCAGAGGCAGTTGCAGTAATTTAGATGAGAGGTGATGAGGGACTGAATTTAAGATGGTAGGTCTGCAATTAGAGAGGAGGGGTTGGTTGCAAGAAGTCTGTGTTAAAGTAGAAACAACAAGATTTGGTGACTGAACAACTGATATGAAGGAGAGTAAGGAATGCAAGGATAATGCCAAGGTTATAAACCTGGCATACTAGAAGAATGGGTGGTACTTTCAATAAAAACAGGGAAGTAAGGAAAAGGAGGGGAATTATGCAGAAAAATAATGAGTTGAATTTTAGACAAATTATGTTGAAGATATCTCTAGGACATTGGTTTGAAACATCCAATAGGCAAAATAGTTGGCAGTCAAAATCACAGGAGAAGATACCATGCACAAAAGTAAATACTAACTATATACAGTGACACTAAATAATTCAAGAGGTAAAGTGCTAATAAATCCCTCAATTTTTTAAAACTCCATGAGTTTCATTCTCAACTTTTAACATTCCCACCTTTCTCACTGATACTGAATCCCTATGCCTTCCCAACTGCCATCAATTCTCATGTTTTTTTCTTAACCTTCCAAGTCTTACAATGCATATTTGGAATTCATTTCCTAATTCCAATTTACTTCAGAACACTTTTCAATTTTGTTACTAGTGTTTTCCCTCAAGTGAGCTCAAGGTAGAAAAGCTACTTCCCCTGAGTAGCTCTAGAGAGGGAAAAAAAAAAAAGAGAGATGCTACATTTCTAATTTGATGAATCAAGGACAAATTTCTCAGCCTAGTATTTAAGTTCCTCCATGATCCAATTTCGCCTTACTTGTTAGTCTTATAACTTACACAGCATGACTTCTTCGCTCTAATCAGGCCACTTCTCTTACTATCTTCGAGTCATTTCACATTCACTTTTAATATTTTTTTTATTATGAACTTAAATATCAATAAGCATGAACATTTCAATGAACAAAGAACAGAAAAGAGGAATGTAAGAGACTGAATTATTCCAGTTTTTAAAAAACTGTATATTAAATTTAAAAGTATATTAACAAAACTGTTCAGCCTACGTCCTTTTCTAAACTTCTACTTTTATGTGTATTTCTTAATGTCCCATTGGCATTTTTTATTTTCTTCTTTTTTATTTTTTTTTTGCATCACTATCACTACCTACCAGTTCTCCTCCTTACAAAGCAGCCCTCCTATAACAAATATAGTCAAGGAAAATAAATTCACACATTGGCCTGGTCTGAAAATGTGCCTCATGTTGCACCTTTAGTTCATACTTTAGAGACACATAAAAGCAAAAATCAGTATATAACCAATTTAGTTATTTCTTTTTAAAGAGTTAAAACGTTAAACTCAAACCACTTTAAAATTAAGTAAAGAAATACAAAACTATTTTTAATTGCAATTCCACATTATGGTTAAAGGAACAGGAAAGAGACAGCTAGAAAGAAAAGGAAAACAGAAAGAAAAGAGAATGGAGAAGCAGAAAAGAAATAGATAGGAAAGAAAAAAATGGAAAGAGGGAACAGTATAACAGTGAGGGACAAAATGGTTTAAAACTAAAGCTGTTTTGAAAATAAGCCACCCTATCAAGAAAATCAGGGGAATTTTTTTTTTTTTTAAATAGGAAGGAAGAGGACCTCACAATAATCATCAAAACTATTTGGTGCTGGTTAAAAAATATTTAAGTTGATCAATGGAAGAGATTAGGTAGACAAAACCCAGATACAACTGAACACAGTAGCATAGTATTTGATGAACCTAAGGACTGGGGGATGGACTCATCATTCAACAAAACTGCAAAGCAATCTGACAGAAATTAGGTTTAGAGAAAGACCACTCATGCCACATACCACAATAACCTCCAAATAAATATTCTACATATAAAAGGTTGTATCAAACAAATTAGAGGAAAAAGGAAGGAGATAACTCTCTGCTATGGATAAGGGAGAAGTTCTTGACCCAACAAGAGGCAGAGATAATCACAGGAAGGAAAAAAAAAATGAACAATTCTGATTACATAAAATTGAAAAGCTTTTACAAAAATGAATGAATGAATGAGATTACAATTAAAAGAGAAATAATTAATTATGAATTTAAAATATTTACAGGAAATTTCTTTGATAAGAGTCAGCAATCCATGACATATAAGGAACTGATAAAATACTTAAGAGCAAAAGCCATTCTCCAATATGTAAATGATCAGATGAAATGAAGGCAGTTCTCAAAAAGAAAGGCATGCTATTAACAACCAAATGAAAAATGTTCCAAATCACTAATATGAAATCCAAGTTAAGTACCTTCAAGTTCAGCCTCACATCCATCATAATGGCAAAGATGAAAAAAGATGGAAAGTAACTACTGTTTGTTAGAGCTATATGGGAGGATAACCAACCATACTACTGCATTTTTGATGTGGATGTGAGTTGGTCCAAACATTCTGAAAAGTAATTTAAAACTACATCTAAAAAGTCATTCTTTGAATCTGCAAATACAACTCTGGTCACAGACCCCTAAAGAGATCAAAGGAAGAGGGAAAAGTAGTACTTTTTGTTGCAGCAGAGAATTGGAAACAGTTGATACATCAGCTGGAGAATGGCTGGATTATGGTATATGAATGTAATATGATATTCTTGTGCCATAAAAAATTATGAATATGATGGACTCAGAGAAATCTGGTAAGATTTGTATGAATTAATATGTAGTGAAGTAAGCAGAACCTGGGAAACATTTTATACAACACTGTAGAGGAAAACAGCTTCAAAAGACTTAAGGACTCTGATCAATGGAATGTCTACTCACAAGCCTAGAAGCCTAACAATGATAATAACTAACATTTACATCGTGCTTACTATGTGCCAGGCACTGTGCTAAACACTTTACAATTATTATCTTATTTGATCCTCACAAAACTCTGGGAAGGTAGATGCTATAATGATTCTTATTTTACAGATAAGGAAACTTAAGCAGAGGTTAAGTGACTTGCCCAGGGTCACACAGCCGCTAAATGTCTTAGGCCACATTTGAACTCAGGTCTTCCTGACTCCACAGGTCCAATGCTCTATTCACTTAACCATCTAGCTGAAGAATCATGTTTCCCACCTCTTGCTAAAGTGGTTATGGAATACAAGTACAGAAAGAGATGCCTTTTCAGACACAGTCAATGTGTAGGTAATTAAACTTGTTTTACTTAACTATGCTTACTACAAGAAGACTTTATTTTATTCACTGGGAAGAAAGTGTGGAAAGAAGTAGGTAGATAGTGATAGTGAAGTCAAAATCAATCAATAAGTATATATTAAGCACCTACCATATTGCCAGGCCCTGTGCTAGGTGCTGGGGATAAAAGTACAAAGAAGAAACAATGTTGACTTTCAATGACCTTATATTTCAATGGAGGAGAAAACAAATACAGATAAAAATATACATATGACATAAAATATAAAGCTAATAAGAAAGAAAAGAACATCCTGATTCAGGGGGCAATCTGTTGAAAGAAATGGGATGGAATGGGATGGTTTGGGCAAGCAGAATAGACTTGGTAAAGACTAAAGCTATTTTATCATATGAGCCAGGGGTGAAGGAAGAGAAAGTGGCAGAAGGCACTTGAGTGACAGAAGATGAGAAAAAGGGAAGAAGAGGGAGTTCACGACAAATAGCCTCAATTTTTTTCTGTAAAATATGAGGCAAGGATCTCCATTGAAAGGGTGGGAGGAGGGGGAGCCATGGAAGGTTTGGGATGGGATGAAAAAGGTTTGGAAGAGCTGCTATGAAGAGGGGATAGTGAATTAATAAGGGAGGTGTAGTAGAATTGCCTAGCAGTAGCGAGGGCCCAGTTGAGGTTGTATAACATAAATTTTTGGTATAGACAATCAGAATACTTGTATGATTTTCTCCACCTTCATTCAGCAGTTGATGCATAGAACTGTCCGAGAGAAGGCAGTACAGAATTAAATTGGCTCACCAACGGGTCAAGATGGGGAAAAGAGAGAGTAGCTAGTACAGGAGAGATGGCCAGGGAGAGAATTGAGGGGTCACGGATTTAGAGGTCATAGGGCATTCGAAGAGTACAGTTTTGCAAGGGAAGGCAGAGGGAAAGGTGAAAAGCTAATAGATTATTGTCAGACAAGGTGATTTCAGAATTCTTGAACATGAAGGTGGTACAAATTAGAAACATCAAAATTCTCAGAATCTCTACTCAGATCACTCCGAACACCAGGATTCCATGAAATTTGAAAGAGTCTTTGTTAGACCAAATGGCAAAGAATAAAAACCAAATTCCTTAATCTAGCATTCAAAGTCCTCTATACTATGGTTCTAAACTACCTTTCTACTCTATATTCTAAACTAGATTCGTCACTGTCCCCAAATAAATCCCTTACTTTCCTACTTCAGCACCTTTGTTCAAGCTATTCCAAATGCCTGAAAAGACTTCTTCTTAATCCCATTTCCGACACCCATTTTTTAAGGCACAAGTCAAATGCTATCTCTTTCATAAAATCTTCCCCAATTATCTCCCAACCTGAAAAAGATTTCTTCTTTTATATGATATCAAAGTATTACATACTCCTCCTATATACTTATATTTTAATTTGTATTATATTTATCTGTCTACATTTCTTCTCCACTTGACCTCTACCTGTATCGTAAGCTCCTTGAGAGCAGGGACCTAATTGATCTTAGCTACCCTAGCACCACACATGGGTAAATAAATCAATGTTTGTTGGATGGATGAACTAAGAATCCAATTCAAAATAAGTGTTCAATGACTAATGTGAAAATATGTTTAATAGGAATGTACATGTAGAACTTACATCAGAGTTCATGCCATCTTGGGGAGGGAGGCAGGAAAGGAGAGGGAGAAAATTAAAACTCAAAAGCTTTTGGAAGTGATTGTTGAAAACTAAAAATAAATTAATTAATTAAAAAAATAAGCGTTCAAACCTTTCTCCCCTCAGAATATCATATAAATGTTAGTATAAAGCTGCTGGATTGGCTGGTTTTGGTTAACTTTTTCTTGGCTATAAGGCAACATTCAATGGCAAATGGAGAATATAGCAGAATATAATTGCGGTATAAAAAGAAAAGGTATTAATTGGGGGGAGCACAGTGTAATGGAGAGGGTGCTAGACAGGAACACATGGATTCAAATACCACTTTAGAGCCTTACTAGCTATACGACTCTGAGCAAGTCACTTAACCTTTATAGGCCTCAGTTTCCTCATTCGTAAAATCAGAGGGTTGAACCTGATAACCTCTAAGGAGCTTTCTAGTTCTAAATCTATGATCCTATGAACTTTTTTAAAATTAGTGTTCATAGTTTATAAATTAATGGAAAGCTTATACTATATTGGTCCAAGTAGAGAACATTCCAACATATAAACCACATCTCTTATTTAAGATCTCTATGAATGTAAACAAATAGGCACACACTAAAATACACAAAGATACATACACACACAAAATCACTGTATTCAATATATCTATATAACATATGTACTGTGGGAAAAATGTTTTTTGCATTGCTTTCATTCAGGTAAAGATGTTCTGTTCATTTTTATCATCAGTTTCATTGTCTTTTTACTAAGAGTGTAATTATAGTCCCCCCTCACCCAACAAACCAGCCTCAGGGTAGAAGTAGAAATCTATATTTAGACCACTATAGTTTTTTCGCACTTAGAAGTCCTACTCCAATATAGATTCTATCTTCAATGCCTAATTGTGGATGTAATCTTGAATTTTTATAGACTATATAAGCAGAACACAAGTTCTGGCTGGTTTTATGAACCCTGTAGTCTTTCAGCATTAGCCACTAGACTGTACACCTGTTGCCATAACTATGTTATGAGAGGCTCAGCATCAGTTTGGCAACAGGGTGATGAATTGTCAGCCATAGCAATTCTCTAAGAAAATCTAAGTTGGAGAGTTGGAGGGAAAAGGAGTTGCCAATGGAAGAAATATCCATACTAATGAAATTATAGATACCTGAAATATTGATCCATGATATTTTTATAAATATGATAGGAACTAAATTCAATATCTATCAAATAGCAGATGCATGGAACTAAATTCAGTATCTATCAAATAGCAAAGGTATTTATATTTGACATCTCTGTATCATGTAGTAAATACTAAAAAAGTTATATATTAAGAGTAATTTATTGCTAAACATTCATTGATTTTTTCAGTGTTTAAAACCTGAAACACCACAGAGCTAAAAGAAAATTTGCATTACATTTTCATTTTCCAAATGAGAAAAACATGCTAATTATGCCTGTCTTATTAGCTCCTACATGCTTTTTGTTGAATCACAAATGGAATGTGGAGGGAGGTGAAGAGGAGTAGACCACTAACTGACATTACAACTAGAAAAACTTATATTCTGAATATGCCAGTAAGAATACACCAATTGGGGGCAGCTAGGTGGTGCAGTGGATAGAGTACCCGCCCTGGAGTCAGGAGGACCTGAGTTCAAATATTACCTCAGACACTTAATACTTAGCTGTGTGACCCTGGGCAAGTCACTTAACCCCACTGCCTAGCAAAAACAAAAAACAAAACAAAACAAAAAACAACAAAAAAAACCCACCACAAACCAAATAAATAAATAAGTCTTTTAAAAAAAATACACCAATTACAAGGGCCAATCTTTTTTTCAATAAATTTTCTGACTATACATGTGTACCTCTTATCTGAAATATATGTAATAAGTAGACGGACCATAGGAGCACAGTGAATAACCAACGTTCAATAAAGGCAAGTGTTCTACAGTTTCCAGAAGAAAAGGAACCATTTTAACAAATATCGTTATACCTTTAACTTGCAGTCATGGTGGCATCAGTGGACAACATTACAGAAGTTAGGGTAGATCATGTCTACTGGCAAATCAGAAGAAAGCTAGATTAAGTCCAGTATCACTGGAATCTCTTAGTATTATCATTAACTTGAGTCCTTCAAATTTTAATATGAGGGGCTTAGCCAGCAGGGTCTCCAGGTAAGTCAGGGAGACTCCCTAGTTCTTTCTCCCACACTTCAAGGCTGTCACTTAGTATTAACACATTGAATTCAGGTAGTGCTACAGGCCTAACAAAACAGACCATCTAAGAACAGACATTGCTACTGTACTTCCAACTCTCCTTGGACCAATAATAACAAGTCCAGTCATATTGATTTAGTTTGGCATAACCTTTGATATACTTTGGATAGTTGGTTCTTTATAGTAAGGTAATGCCAAACTATCTTAAATGTGTTCACTGAATCTTTATAACATGTCATCCATTGGTTTTACTACATTTAGCTATTAAGAAACAAGGATGACTAAGTTTTTATGTTCATATAAAAAGTTCTAAGTGTCAAGTTACAACCCACATCAGTTAAATGTAAAGCTGAAGCCAAATAGGATGACAAAATGCCTAGCATTAATAACAGCAGAAAGACCAGAATTTGAGAGTACCTAGAAAGTTCATACCGCATCCATTAACATGATTTTTTTTTTATCCATGAGGCAAAGAAAGATAGGGTGGAAATGTTTATTTTAAAGTAAAATTATTATTTTTTTGCATCAATTGACACACTTGATCCTGTTAGGTGAAAGTATTCAAAATTACACAGAAAGCATATCCTCATCCTTTTAAAAAAAAAAAAACAGGCACTGGGAGGAGAAAAAAGGAAATAGTTGTCATGCCATCTAGAAAAAAAACCACAAAACAAAACTAGATAGTAAGAATTTGTCAGTATGGTTCCAACACTGCCTAGGGAAAAGAAAAGTATTCTAAGTCAAAAGAAAAGTTTATTCCATAGTTAAACAGATTAGTTCATGAATACACTGTTCAACCTATCAGTACTGTACTAGATACCAAGTAGGAAAAAGATAGAATCTCTCCCTTAACAGAATTTATAATTAAGGTGAGAAGACAAGATATGTATCCATAAAACAACAAATAGCAAGGCAACAAATGATTGTAAAATTAATGAGTTATATAAGAAACGTTATCTAAGTTCAATATGCAAGAACACTGAAGAACAGTTAGGTTAGGAAAGACTTCACAGAGAAGGCAGGAATTAAGATCAATCTTGAGAGATAAACTGGGTTTGTACAAGTAGAGAAAAAGAGATAGGGCAGTATCTCTTTAATTAAAAAAGAGAAGGGGTATTCTGTGTGAGCAAAAACATGAAGGTAAGAAATTGCAACAGAAGCTCAGGAAATAGAATAAACCAGTTTAGTTGAAGCATAGTTTCTCTCTATGAACAGCAGAGGCTAGATTCTGAAACATCTTGACCATCAGATCATAGAACTAAAAATGAAAGGGTTCACACAGGTCATCTAGTTCAAGGTCCTCATTTTAATGATGAATATACTGAGGCACAGAGAATTAAGTTATTTGCCTAAGGCCAAGTAGAAAAGTTGCAGAGTTAGGATTTGAATTCAGGTCCCATGTTTCCAGGTTCAGTGCTCTTTCCACTGGATCACAGAGCAAGGCCACCAACATATGTTTTTGAGTAGAGGAGTGATATGATCAAAGCTGTTTGGGAATAAAATTAATTTGGAGTGACAGGAGAATCAAAAGAGCAGAGAGGTAATGGCATCAGTTAGGAGGTTATTAGTATTATTCTTCTAAGTGGGAAGTAATAAATGCTGTACTAGGTCATAGGCCAGGAATAATAGCAACTTACATCTATATGAGAGGCATTAGTGGTATAGTGGATAAAGCAGGCCTTGAAACAGGAAGACTGGGTTCAAGTCCTGTGTCTACAGCTACTAGCTATGTAACCCCAAGAAAGTCATGCAAACTTTTGGTACTTTTAGACAATTCTCTAAGACTCTAAGTTGCAGAGAAGGTGCTGACCTACCTTTGGGATAAAAATGTAAAGAATGAAGCAATCACTGCTTTCAAGGCATTTACATTCGAACACAATTTCATTTCCTATATAAATAAAATCACAGGTCCAGTTCCTATCTTTAAATTTATACAGTACTTTGTAGATATGTTTAATTTGAGGCTATGGCAGAACTCCCAAGTACATGTGTCCAGCAAGAAGACGCGTATGTGAGACCGAAGCTCAGGATAATCCTCAGGTGCTAGGGACAGAGAATTGTCATCTGTAGAAGAAGTGATAATTAAAGCCAGTGGAACAGATAAATTCTCTGAAAGAGAAAGTATAGGGGAATCTTTAGGTTGAATGAAATATTTAACTTCTTTTAGCTAGGTGAAATAATGGATAGAACACCAAGCTTGGAGTAAGAATAAAGTTGGAATGTGACCTTAGACATTTACTAGTGTGACCCTGAGCAAGTCATTTAACCTGTTTGGCTCAGTGTCCACATCTCTAAAATGGAGATAACAATAGCATCTCACAGTATTGTTGGGAAGATCAAATCATACAATACTTCTGAAGCATTTTGCAAAGCCTAAGGCACTAAATAAATCCTAGCTAGGCTGATCATGATCATGATAATTTAACTCTCATTAATAGAATCCTGAGTTTTAGGATTGGAAAGAGCCTCAAAGTTTATCTAATCAAATCTCCTCATTTTTCAGATAAGGAAACTGAAGCCCAGAGAGTTAGTTAACTTGTCCAAAATCAAACAGCCAGCAAGTAGCAGAGCCAGGACTTTTACTCCAAATTCAACTTTCTCTCTGATGCAATGCTTGTCAATCTACCTTCTGATCACCAATTTGGTTTCCCAGCTACCTCAATACTAGAAAAGAGGTCACCAGAAGAGTGTACATGAAACTTTCAGTCACTTAAAAGAATGTATCAGCAAATTTAATAAACTGGTATTCTGGATCAAATCATCCCTCTGTTTGGACAGTATAAGCAAGTTATCTCAGATACCAATCAACTCTGGGTGAGATAAAGTTCTGGACCTACAGAACTGTGAAACCATATCTCAAATTGTGGCAACCCCAACCAACACACTGCACTTCACGAGATAAGAGCTAAACATTCAGTTTGCCCTATTCAACAATAATTATCACAACATGAATTAGGAGGCAGCCCCTGAAGACTGAAGAAGGTGGCTTCAGGACAAAATTTAAAAAATTACTTTTCACCGCAGGTAAATACTTGAAATTTAGAGAGATGGATGGTTGATAGCACTAAAAAAGTTTATTTAAAAGTTAGAAATGTTCATAGTACCCTAATGGACCATAAACTGCACTGGGATAGAGGCCATGCCAAAACCAGACTCTATAATTCCCTAACCTCTAGCACAGTGCCATGCTTACAGTAGTTGCTTAATAAATATTTATTGAACTGCTGAATCTTTAAGCATGTGGTTGTTAAAAGAAAACTACCATTATACTCCAAAAACTACTCTTTGGTGTCACTGTCAGAGATAGAACAATGGCCTAGTCTGATTATGGTGAGAACACACGTTCTTAGACCTTTGTATTGAGTTTGATAAATAAGACACACTGAAGTACATAAAATTTATTAAGATTGACTTAGGACAGTATCATGGACTTAGGACAGTATCATGGACAGTTCTGGGTAAACTTTTATTTAAAACTGTAATATTTGTATTGTTAATGTACTATGCTATATTTAGAGTAGATAAAAAAAAAAGGTCCTATTTCTCTAGTCCTGAGGTGTTCTCCCAAAATACGGTGTATGCTGAAGGAAAGGGATGTAATTAACTTAAAACCACAGTCAGAGTAATCTGCTCAGGTAGAATCTCAAAACCCAAAAGAAAAGCATTGGAATAAAGAAATGGAAGGGTCTTTGGGGTCCAAAAAAAAGTTATCTGCTCCAACTCCCCACCCCAAGTAGAAATCCCCTCTAAAAAACACTTCTCACAGTTAAGCGGCCATCCAGTGTCTGCCTGAACATTTCCAGCTACCTTAATAAGCTCGCTGCTTCTCCAGTCCTCTATCTAACTACTTTTGGACAGCTCCAATTGTAAGGGCTGTAAAATTTCCACCATTGGTCCTAGTTCCGACCTCTCTCCAGCAAAACCGATTGGCATCCTCCCCCTTTTAAGTGACAGCCCTCCAAGCGCTGGAGGGCCAAACTTACAGGGGTGCCCTTTCCCCACGCTCGTGAACGTCTGGTCACCCTCTTTTTACTCTTTTAACTCCTTCCAAGGAGTTGATCTGTCGTTACCCGCCACTAAGCCCAGACAGAAACCCCGGGCGGCTCAAGCCGGAGCAATGACCCCATGGACAGCTCCAGATGAAGGAGGTCAGACCACACACACTTTTACGGGACTTGCAGCATGAGGACCCCCCCTTTCACCCCAACCTCAGCAGCAAGAGACTCCACACGTGCCCCGCACCCAGGCTTGGCCCCCTTCAAAGTCGAGGGGTCCCCGGCCCGGAGCCCCGAGCCCGGCAGGCTGCCCTAGCTCCGCTCCTCCTTTCCAGCCTCCCCGGAGCTCCGCGGGGAGCCGGGGGGAGGGGGCTGCCCCACGCTCCCGGCGGGGAGAAGAGCCACCAGTCCCGGCCGCGGCCAGGTCCGGGACGGACAGATCCCCAAGGCAGCCCGGGACAGGTGGCGCCGGGGGTTCCGGGGCCCCGTAGAGCCGCGCCGCCAGAGGCTCAGCTCCGACTCCCAATCCCCGGAGCGAGCGCTCCCCAGACACCTCCCCAGAGCCCGGCCGGCTGAGGAGGGAGGGCGGCCCCCCGGGGGACCCAACGGGAAGCACGGGAGTCATTGGAGAACGCGGCCGCGCGCGGGAGGCAGCGGAGCGGCCCCCCCTCCACCCCCACCCTGGGCGGCCGCCGCGGGTCACTCACCGAAAGGACGCTCATGCGGATTGGGGTCTCCAGCAGACACGCCATCTTGATCCTCCCCACCGGGTTGGGGTTAAGGCCAGGGATGGCGTCGGCACTTTCGACGGCGGCCTCCCTCCGCCTCTACCAATACCTGTCACTAGTGGAGAGGCTGGCGAGGGAGAGGTGCACACCGCTACAGGCGCGGCCGTGGCTCCGGGAAGGAGCCTTGATAAAGAAAAGAAAAAGAAAGGGGAGCCTTCTAACGAATCGGCTTATGGGAAACAGACATTAATCTTAGTTGGGGGGGATTGAGACGGAGGGAAGGGGCGGTGTTCAGAAGTTGGCGCATGCGCGCAGGGGGGATTACCCTCGTGTAAGCCCTCCGCCTGGGCGGGGCAAGGTCTTTGCACGCGGAGTGAGGGCCCTCTAGAGGATGAGAATTAATGGAGTGTTTTTCATGTTCTTTTAAGAGAAAACTTTTCTTCTGTTTGGACCTGTCAGGAACCTCGTGCAACCCCTTCGTTGTACAAATGACGACATCGAGATTCACAGATATTGGGACTTGTTCAACGTCACACAGATAGTAAAATAAAATAGGGATCCCAGCATAGGTTCTTTGAAGCGCCCTCAGGGCCCTTTCCTTTATGCCTTGTGAGGTTTATAGGTCTTTATATGTCTTGTAAGGTCTCAAAACACTTTGCAGATGAGGAAACTGAGAGAGAAGTGAAGTGACTAATGCCGCATATTCAAAGTGAAGTTGAACATTGAGATAATTATATAATTTAGAAAAAAAATTATATAATTCAGAACAAAAAAAGCCACAGCAAGTAAGGATGTAACCTTAGAATGCCATATCAAAATGTTAACGTGTGGCGACATTGCCTGAAACTGCACTAAGACCCAAAGTCTCCAGCTTCTGAGATAGGAACTCACTATTTGACAAAAACTGCTGGGAAAAACTGGAAAGTAATATGGCAGAAACTAGGCATGGATCAACATCTCACACCTGCCAAGATAAGGTCAAAATGGCTACATGATTTACACATGAAGGGTGATACCATAAGCAAATTAGTAGAGCAAGGAATAGTTTATCTATCATATCTATGGAAAAGGGAAGAATTCATGACCAAACAAGAGATAGAGAACATAATGAAGTGCAAAATGTATAATTTTGATTACATTAAATTAAAAAGGTTTTACACAAACAAAAGCAATGCAACCAAGATTATAAGGAAAGCAGAAAGCTGGGAAACAATTTTACAGCAAGTGTTTCTGATAAAGGCTTCATTTCTCAAATATATAGAGAACTGAGTCAAATTTATAAGAATACAAGTCATTCCCCAATTGATAAATGGTCAAAGGATATGGACAGGCAGTTTCCAGATGAAAAAAAACAAAGCTATCTATAGTCATATAAAAAATGCTCTAAATCACTGTTTATTAGAGAAATGCAAAACAATTCTGAGGTATCACATCACACCTATCAGATTGGCTAATATGACAAAAAAGGAAAATGATAAAAGTTGGAGAAGATGTGGGAAAATTGAGGCACTGATACATTGTTGGTGGAGTTGTGAACTGAGCCAACCATTCTGGACAGTAATTTGGTACTATGCCCAAAGGGCATCAAACTGTGCATACCACTACTAGGTCTGTATCCCAAAGATATTATAAAAAAGGAAAAAGTACCTACATGTACAAAAATATTTGTACCAATTCTTTTTGTGGTGACAAAGAATTGGAAATTAAGGGAATGCCCATCAACTGGGGAATGGCTGTCTGAGTTGTGGCATATGAATGTAACAATACTAGTGCTGAAAGAAGTGACAAGCAGGATGATTTCAGAAAAACCTGGAAAGACTTACATGAACTGATGCTGAGAAAAGTGAGTAGAACCAGGAGAACATTGTACACAGTAACAGCAATATTATGCAATGATCTATTGTAATAGACTTAGCTCTTCTTGGTGATACAATGATTCAAAATGGAAAATGATATCCACATTCAGAGAAAGAACCATGGAGGCTGAATACAGATTGAAGTATATTATTTTCACTTTAAATTTTTTTTGTTTTCATGTTTTTTCCCATTTGTTCTGTTTCTTCTTTTATGACATACCTAAGGTGGAAATATGTTTAACATGATTGCACATGTATAACCTATATCAGATTGCTTGCTGTCTTGGGGAAGGGGGAGGTAAGAGAGAGGGAGAGAAATTTGGAACTCAAAATCTTATAAAAATGAATGTTGAAAACTATTATTACATGTAATTGGAAAAAATAAAAAGCTAAAAAAAATTAAAACAGGAAACTGCACTAAGACTTTGGGACATCCTGTAGAGTAGAAAGTTTATTGGACTTGTAGTAAGGAGTTCCTTGATCTACCAGATAGATACTTGGGGATGGTCATGTCCCACTCCATACTCACAACCAATAAGTTTGAATGCTTTGATTTTCATTTGACAGGTGAAATAACAGACCTAGACCAAAAACAAACAAACAAAAAACCCAAAAGACCAAAAGTAGAGAACTGGCTAAATAATCAGTGGACACCCTTGATCAATCATGGTATAAAAGGAGATAAAGTGAATTCAATCTCTTAAAATCTTTTACTGGTGATTTTATTTTCAAAATTAAATTTTAAGGGTAAATTTTGTCATTCATTTTGAAGTAAGCCACTCCCTTCCATCTACGTTGCAACCTCCCCTATGACAAAGAATTGCAATTTAAGCAAAAAATGTCCAGTGTAGTGACCACACACTTGATTTTGTAAGGCTTTGATGGGGAATCTAGAAAAATTCCCATTCCCAAATTATCCTTTTAAATGGAGAGATTGGAGGAACTAAATCAAAGAACAGTAAATGGATACAATCTTCCAAACCAGAGTCACAAATTTAAAGTGGTTATATTACGGGATTGAATATCTGAAAGTTTTAGTAGAAATTGTGGAACTTTTGAACAAAATTATGACCTATTTAACTTTGACCTGTTATTGCAAATAGCCAATGGGTTAACAATTATGTCCATTCATAAATATGACATTTTGTAAGGGTGGCATAACTACAAATAGCTATGACAAATATTCATAAGAAGGGGCAGAACCTGGGAACTTCAAACCAATGAAGCTTACTTTCAAGTAAGGTGACCAAATCTATAGTAGAAAGCATACCACTGAACACAAGTATAAGTAAACTATTAAAGGAAATGTTTTCAGGAAATTTTGATACTTCCATGGATCTATGATCTCACTAATTGGGTACTCACTCTTCAGATCACAACACATCCAAGATTTTTCAATCTGTGTGAGTCTTGTCCATTCTTCTAGTGGTTTAAAAAAAGTTTTTTATAATTTGTTTTAATCAGCCAAGATCTGCCTTTTCACTCTCCCACCCAAATTGGCCCCACCACAGTTAGAAACATGAGAAAAACAAAATGCATTATAAAAATAAATAGTTAGCCAAAACAAATTTCCACATTAACCATATCTACCCTACACCCCCCCCACCCCAAGATGGTCTTATTCTTCATTCTGAGTCTTTCACCTCTGCATCAGGAGGTAGGGACCATGTTTTATCATTAGTCCTCTGGAGTCCTGATTGGTCCTTATGCTGATAAGAATTCAGCACGATAGTATTCCATCACATTTATATACCAGAATGTTCATCTATTCTGCAATTGATCCCTCAGATAATCCCTCAGCTTTCCATTCCTTCCACTTCAAAAAGAGCTGTAAATATTTTTGTACATCCTTAAGAGTTTGTTTTTCTTAGGACTAATCCCTCCCTAAATTGTCCCTCTGTCTAATTTTCCCTCTCCCCCACCCCCCACTTCTCTCCTTTTCCTATTTTCCTGTTGAATAAAATGTATTCCTTTATCCAAATCTCTGTATGTGTATGTCTGTATATATTCTTCTTTCCTTTGACCAGTTCAGATGAGAGAAAGGATCAAATGTTAGCCAGTGACCCACCTCATCCCCTCTTCTTGTATAGATGTCTACTTGTGCACCCTTTATTATGTGAAATAAATTTCCCTAATCTTCCTATTCGTCTCCACCCCCCCCCCCCACAGTGTATTCCTCTACCTTCTTTCCATTTCTTTTCTGGAAAATTGACAATCAACAACAGAACCACTCCCCAGCCTTGTTTAATTGGATTCCTTCTAAGAGTCCCAACTCTCCCATGATGATAGGGATCAAAAAGGACTCATATCATAACTCCCTATTTTAACATAAGCAGTTAGATGCACTCCCCATACCCAAGGGTACTGTGAAAGTTTTGGAGCTGTCTTTTATCTAATATTATCAATAACCTACTGTTCATATTCTCCACTGTTAGGAACCTGTGACAAGCATCCCATTCTACTTAACCACTTAACATTCATTAGATTTCAGAGGGGTATTTGCTTTGATGATATAGCATTAAAAAAGTACAAACATTCCCTCATGCATTCTCAGAGGCACACTCACCCTTGTACCACCTTAGTCCCTGAGGATAGTGGTCTCATATTTAGCATAATTTCTACATAACATTGGTCCCACCAAGTTCCTGTCTAGGTATGACATGATTGCTAGATGAGTCCTTGTCTCTGCTTCTGCTAGACTGGGTCGCAATGGTTACTCCTGATGGTCACTTCTTCCTTCTTGAGCAATTGATGCTCTGCCAGCTGCAAAACTTGACATTGTGATGTTGGGACAGCAGGAGTCCAGAAGTTCATTCTTCTTACCTTTAGACACTCACAATCTATTCACCTAGAATATAAAGGAACATTAGAAAGGCAAAAAGATTGAGAGCAGTTTTCATGGGACCACTTAGCCTTAGAGGGAGAAAGTGCAGGTCTCTTCCCTTAAAGCACTGTCTCTTACCAGACTCCATCAGGGAAGAGATCCAAAAAGAGAGGGCAGCAGAAGATAATACGATAGACTAACTGAAACTTTTTGAGACCCCCTTCCCTCAATTTTAGCTACTACAGACAATGGAAAGACTCCTATTCACCTTGTAGTTAGCAGATTCAAAGCAGTTACAAAATATCTAAACACATTGCATAGTGTCTCCATTATATCTCTCTGTCTCTGTCTCTCTCCCCTCTCTCCTCTCTGTGTGTATATGTGTGTATACATATATATATATATATACCCATATACATACACATATAAATGTATGTATGTATATATTTTAATAGACCTCAATCTCAGAATCAGTTTCCTAACAAACTTAGGCATTACGTTTGAAAGTAAAAGGTAGGTAATTAAGAAAGTAAAAGACATATAACTATAGTTAAGAACTATAAAGACCTAAAAGAATTCATGTTTTAAGATATACACTTCAAAAATCCTTTAGAATTAGGTTGTAGGGAGATCCTGCAAAGTTGAGTATTTAGGGTAATACATATTTTTCTTCTATGATTAATTAGGTTTTCATTTAAGAGTTTTCATAGGGTAATAAAAATAATCACAGTATTTTTGGTTAAATTTCTGAATGAAATAGCTGTGCTTTGGGGAAAAGAAATGATGGCAAAAAAATATGAGTGCATTATGAAAAGAGTATTACATATAAACAAAGAAAAAGCAGAAATAGGGTGAAGAATAAACAAAGATATGACAAATCTAAAATGAAGTTCCTAATACTTTAAAAAACTGTGGGACTTCTGGACAATATGGCTGCTAAATGGATGCAATTGTTGAGCTTCCTTACTATTCCCTCCCTGCTTCTACAAAACTCTGAAATATGTACTAGACTAAATAATGATCATGAAATACAATGAGAAAATATAATATGTGACTTCTTCCACCTCCAAACTGCACAAAAAAATCAGCCAGTAGCCCACAGGTTATAGAAACAGGGAACAGCAACCAAGATTGGGCTAATATAGGCAAAAAAGCTGGTAGCTTCTCAGATCAATCAGAGATAGGCCACAGACACTTGTAAATTATAAGGCTCTATGACTAGAAGCAGTAAGAATGAAGGATTCCCCAAGAAAGACTCACCATAGTCAGAATCCTCAGAGTTGTCAGAATCTCACTATGAGAACCTTGGAAGCCACCAGGGACTGTAAGGTACCTAGAACTCTGTCCTGAAATGCCATAATGGGCCCTGAAGATCTAGCACTCTGAATCTCAAAGATGTGAGGGTGTCTAATCCTTGCAGCTGAAGGCCGGAGCATGAACCCAAGTGACTAAGTGTAAGATGAGAAAGGGGTGACCATTCCACCTAAAAGTGCAGCAAAGGGTAAAATCTGGTTCTGCCAAAATTCAATAACTAAATTCAGAAACTAAAGCTAGAGAGCTGAGTAAATCAAAGAAGACACCAACCAATAGAAAATAACATTGTAGTTCTAAAATTTACAACCAAATATCCAGCCTAGGAGGGAATTTACTTTAAAACAACTGCAGGCAGAGACTCAAAGTGAAAAAAAAAAGGGGGGGGGGAGAACTTTCCACAATGACGTCATGAATACTTAGAAGAAATGAAGCAAGAGATAAAAAAAAGAAATAAATTTTAAGAAACCATAATTGAAAACTATTGGAAGCAGAAAACAAGGTGAAAACAGAAAGAACACATCAATTAATACCTGAAAAGAACTCCAAAAGGAAAAATACTAGGAATGTTATAGCCAAATTCAGAGCTTTCACAGCACAGCAAAATATTGCAAGTATCCAAAAAGGAGTTCAAATACCAGGTCGATTTTATATAATTTCACATATGTAACCTATATCTGATTGCTTACCATCTCAAGAGGAGGGAGGAATAGAATTTTAAACTCAAAACTTTAAATAAAAATATTTTAAAAAATCAAATATCGGGTCAAGTCCAGTCAGTGTCAGGATAAGAGAAAATGGGGCACTGAAAAAAAGGAGGCAAGACTTGGGGAAATGGTGGTCAGAATCAAAATGCTTGTGAAGAGGGACAGGGTAAAAGGAGAGAGAGAGAAACAGAGAGAGAGAGAGAGAGAGAGAGAGACAGAGAGAGAGACAGAGACAGAGAGACAGACACAGAGAGAGAGACAGAGACAGAGAGATAAAGAGAGAGACACGGGGCGGGGGAAATAAGATGGAAATGCAAAGTTAGTAATTATAACTGTGAATGTACATGGGATAAACTGACCAATAAAACAGAAGCAGATAGCAGAGTGGATTAAAAACCAGAATCCTACAATATGTAGTTTACAAGAAATACATCTGAAATAGATGCACATACAGTAAAGGTAAAAGGCTGAAGCAGAATCTACTATGCTTCAGCTGAAGTTAAAAAAATAAAAAAAGCAAGGGTAACAATCATAATCTCAGACAAAGCAAAAATAGATTTAATTAAGGGATAAGGAAGGAAACCACATTTTGCTAGAAGGTACCATAGACAATGAAGTAATGTCAGTATTGAATATATATGCACCAAATGGTATAGCACTCAAATTTATAAAGAAGTTAAATGAAGGAAGAAATAGAAAGCAAAATGGTAATAGTGGGAGACTTCAATTTTCCCTTTTCAGAGACAGACAAATCTAACCAAAAAATAAATAAGAAGTTAAGGAAGTGAATAAAATTTTGGAAAAATTTAATATGATAGACCTCTGGAGAAACTTGAATGGGAATAGAAAGAAATATACCTTTACCTCAGTGGTATATGGCACCTACACAAAAATTGACCATGTATTAGTGCATAAAAACCTCACAATCAAAGCAGAAATATTAAATGCAGCTTTTTCAGATCATAATGCAATAAAAATTACATTCAATAAAGTCCCATGAAAAGATAGATTAAAAATTAATCAGAAACTACATAATCTAATCTTAAAGACAGAATGGATCAAAGAACAAATCATAGAAACAATCAATAATTTCATTAAAGAGAATGACTACAATGAGATAATATACTAAAATTTATGTGATACAGCCAAATTAATGAGATACAGTACTTAGGGGAAAATTTATATCTTTAAACATTCATTATGATAAATTAAAGAAGGAACAGGTCAATGAATTGAACATGAAATTTTAAAAATCTAGAAAAAGAACAAATTTAAAATCTCCAATTAAACACCAAATTGGAAATCCTGAAAATCAAAGGAGAGATTAGTAAAATTGAAACTAAGAAAATTATTGAATTAATAAATAAATGAGGAGCTGGTTTTATAAAAAGACCAAGAAAATGGATAAACTATTGGTTAATTTGAGTTAAAGGAAAAGGGAAAATCAAATCACTAGTATCAAAAATGAAAAGTGAATTCACCACCAATGAAGAGGAAATTAAAACAATTATTAGAAGTTATTTTGCCCAATTACACGGCAATAAATTTGACAATCTAAGCAAAATGAAGGAATATTTACAAAAGTATGTGTTTTCCAGATTAACTGAAGATAAAATAGAATACTTAATAACTCCATCTTAGAAAAAGAAATTGAACAAGTCATCAATGAATTCCCTAAGAAAAAAATCTCCAGGGCCAGATGGATTCACAAATGAATTCTTTGAAACATTTATAGAACAATTAATTTCAATACTATATAAATTATTTGTAAAAATGGGTAATGAAGGAGTCCTACCAAATTCCTTTTACAACACAAATGTAGTGCTGATACCTAAATCAGAAAGAGCAAAAACAGCGAAAAAAAAAAAACAAAACTATAGACCACCCTAATGGATATGATACAAAAAAAATTTAAATAAAATACTAGCAAGAATATTACAGCAATACATCACTAGGATTATACATTCTGGCCAGGTGGTATTTAAACCAGGATTGCAGGGCTGATTCAACATTAGGAAAACTAGTAGCATAATTAACATATCTCTAACAAAACCAACAGAAATCATATGAGTATCTCAATAGATGCAGAAAAAGCTTTTGACAAAATACAATATCCATTCCAAGTAACAGCAGTACAGAGCATAGGAATAAATGTAGCTTTCTTTAAGATGATAAGTAGTTATTTAAAACCACCAGCAAGCATTATTTGTAATAGGGATAAGCTAGAAACCTTTCCAATAAAATCAGGGGTGGATCAAGTTTATCACCACTATTATTCAATATAGTACTAAAATACTAGCTATAGCATAATAGCAAAAATAAATTGAAGGAATTAGAATAGACAATGAGGAATTAAAGCCATCACTCTTTGCAGATGATATGATTGTATACTTAGAGAATCCTAGAAAATCAACTAAACAACTAGTTGAAATAATTAACAACCTTAACAAAGTTGCAGGATATAAAATAAACCCATATAAATCATCAGCATTTCTATGTATTACCAACAAAGTCCAGCAGCAAGATATAGAAAGAGAAATTCCATTTTAAATAACTGTAGACAATAAAAAAAATTTGGGAATCTACCTGCCAAGACAAACCCAGGAACTATATGAACACAATTACAAAACACTTTTCATTCACACATATAAAGTCAGATCTAAACAATTGGAGAAATACTAATTGCTCATGGGTAGGCTGAGCCAATATAAAATGACAATTCTGCTAAAGTGAATTTACTTATTCAGTGCCATACCAATCAAACTACCAAAAAAGTATTTTACAGAGCTAGAAAAAATAATAACAAAATTCGCCTAGAAGAACAAAAAGTCAAAAATATCAAGGGAATTAATTTTTTAAAAATGTGAAGGAAGGTAGATTAGCAGTAACACATCTCAAACTGGTAAAGTGGTTATCATCAAAACAATCTGGTACAGAGGCAGCTAGGTGACATGGTGGATAGAGCTCTGGTTTGGAGTCAGGAGCACCTGAGTCCTGCCCTCAGACTCTTGACTCTTACTAGCTGTGTGACCCTGGGCAAGTCACTTAACCCCATTGCCTCACCAAAAAGCAAACAAACAAACAAACAAAAAACAGCACAATCTGGAACTGGCTAAGAAATAGAGTGGTGGATCAGTACAATGCAAAGTAGTAAATGATCATATTTAAATAGTCATAAAGTCAAAGACCCAAGCTTTTGGGAAAAGAACTCACTATTTGACAAAAACTTCTGTGTGGCAGAAACTAGGTATAAAACAAAATCTTACACCATATACCAAGATAAGGTCAAAATGGATACATGATTTTGACATAAAGAGTGATACCATGAAATCTAGGAGGTTAGCCAGGTGGGAAATTATAAAAACATTTTTCCTGCTTCCTGAAAAAGGTGATGGACTCAAGGTACAGAAAGAAACACATATTTTTGGATATGGCTATTATTTGGATTTGATTTATTTAAGCATTCTTTTTGATTATGTAAAAGAAAAATGTTAATAGTATATTCTACATTTTAGATACAAGTCTGAAAGCAACATTTAATCTAATATTAGTATCTAAGCACTTTAGCTGAGAGACAGAGACATAGAGAGCAATAGAAGGAGAGAGACAAAGGTCCAAACTGACAAACTGACTTTATTCTTGTACGTGTCTCTACCCCAAAATTATTTGAGGTGTCATTTATAAAAATATTGAATAAGGAAAAGCTCTTAATATATTACAGTTTTGGTTAACATTCCAGAACAAGATTGAACATTCCAGAACAAGAGTCACTACTCAATTCCTTCCTTGACTATTCCACTCAAGGATTCTCCTGGGGTAATAAATGGGACCTTCTCATTTTAATCAATATCTCAATCCTTTCTGAAGCAGGAACTTCCCTTGGACAGGTTACAAGAAAGAGTGCTGATGCATCTTGGACCAGCTAGCAGGAGCCAATTGTTAATTTTTTTAATGTGAGCATTCACACCTCAGAAATCAAGAAATGCTACAGATCAGGGCTTGGTTTACTATTTTGTTGATTGTCTAGACTCAACAAAGTGATGGAGAAAATTCTAATGAAGTTGATTAAACTTAAAGAGTATCATGCATATTTCTTCCTTTCCTTTTCATTCTCCCCTCCCTACCCCTAGAACTGGTTGTGAAACAGTTACCAGCATACCCCAGATCACAGGCCAATTGCTTCAGGGGATAGGGAAGGCAATGATGAAAACAAGACAAAAGAAAAATTTGGTTAACACCACTAATCTACTTCCTCAAGATATTCCTTTTATTCTTGACCTAACTCACTTAAAAGAGATGTCAGGAACTTTTAGAGCAAAGAAGCAGAAAAGCATGGTTTTAATATGCATCTTCAATTCCTCCTTTCCGTGCTTCTCAGCACAATTATTTGAAGAATAATCTGTATTTATTAATTCTAGAATCTCAATTTTGTGCCTGCTAAGTAGAAAGATATATTACTCAAGTTGGTCCGAAATATGGACTTCTCTGGTCCCCCCCCTTTAATACAGAGAATGCAGCAAAAAATGAGATGACAAGTTTTTCAGATGTTGTAACAGTATGTCAAGTGACTAGCAGGCTAGATGGTATCATCTTGAATTGGGGTACAGAAAACAATGCAACAAGACTCAATGTTCAAATACACTTAAGCTTCTAGCCCTTTGTTTTTATATGGTAGCTAGAGGCTTGACAGATTAGTAAAGCTGTCTAGGATCAAGATGATTTAATTTAAAGGCAACTAGAACTTAGAAGCGACATTTTTTTGGTTATTTAGCCAGTCAGTAGTCTGATCCCTTTAGTAACAGGTATTACAGAAAAAGACTTGAATCTGTAAACAAATTGCTCCAATACAGCTATCTATAACTCATTTGTAGAATGTACTTCCTATTGTTTGTGAATACAACAAATCTTATTAAATATTGCAACTGCATCCTTATTTTGGATTTGTTTTTTGCACACTGCAACTTGATGGTTATAAAGCATAGAATGTATATAGCTGCCCTTTTCCATACCAGATATCTGGTGTTTTTCCGGAATCATTTACTAAGAATCAGGAAGGCTCCTCTGAGAATTTTAGATCTCACACATCATGATGGATTACTTAGTGTCTGAGCTAGGGCCCAGATTCTCTTCATGGGTAATGGGTATAAAAGAGACATTGTGAATAACTACACTCCTAATCTGAGAACCTCCAGGCATAATTCCAGGGGCAGAGGTCAGAAAAGAGTCTTAATTTTTTGAGCTGTCTGGACAATATCGACTAGTGAGTTCACCATTTATGGTCCATATCTTCCCCCTCAAGAAATTCTCAAACTCAGAGCTGGTTCTGTCCTGTTGGAGTATCTCAGCATGTTAGAGTCAATCTCGTTGATTAATGATGAGAGGTCTCCTCTAGTTGCCTAGTGCTGAAATCTGTGAGGCTCTCCCAAATCCACCTGGAGCTAATTCAATTAGACTCCTACTAAAGGATGGTTTTTCTAATTGTGTCAACTAGTGGTCTCTTTCTTGGCATTTATGTTCATTACAGATTGAAACTTCAGTTTTGGCTTTCCTGCAGAAAGTGTTTAATTAAATCTCCTTACCTCTCTGAGGTAGTAAAAACACAAAATTGGTAAGTTGTGTTAATAAGTCATCTGTGGTCTGAGAGGAAAACGTGTTAGTAGGAAGCAAAATGCTGTTTAAAGAAGGGATCATTCTAAAATTCTTGATATTGCATTTACAACCTTCTCTCCCAGTTTTCAATTTTGTAATAAGATAGCAACATAGTCCCATTCTCACTTAGAGACAGCCAGGTTGCATAGTGGATAGAATACTAGACATAAGGGTCAGGAAGATCTGAATTCGAATTTGACCTCAGAAACTTACTAGCTGAGCGACCCAGGGCAAGTCACCTAGCTTTTGTCTCTTTCAGTTTCCTCAACTGTAAAATGGGGGTAATAATAAAACCTAACTCCTAGGGTTACTGTGAAAATCAAATGAAATAATATTTGTAAAGTATAGTTTAATAATTGGCACTTGGTAGATGCTTAATAAAAAGTTTGTTTCCTTCTCTCACTAGTACCAGGAACCACAATTACACCTATTGCTTTACAAAATGGAGTGATAACAATATAAAAAAACAATATGGTTATCAATGGTAACAGTTAGTACATCAAACATTATAGATATTTTGTATATCAGTATGAACACTTAAAGAAGCCTTTTTAAAGCCTTTTTAAAGAATATATTTGTGGGGGCAGCTAGGTGACACAGTGGATAGAACACCAGCCTTGAAGTTCAAATGTGACCTCAGACCAAACACTTGACACTTACTAGCTGTGTGACCCTGGGCAAGTCACTTAACCCCAATTGCCTAAAAATAAAAAAAAAAATTTAAAAAAGAATATATTTGTGGAACTGAGTTACAATGTAGTTGGCAAAAGTATAAAATAGTAAGTGCAGCAGCCTGTTCCAAACAATTTCCCCATTCTCAGCTACATTTTTCACAGTTCCTTCCAGGAAGATATTCATCTAGAATTAACATATGCTTTTGTTTTTGTTTTCATCCTGGATATAGTAGACAAACTACTACAAGTTACAGTCATTTTCCTCTAGAGTGGCACATCCTCTTCTCCTGGACTGGGGGACATTTACCTTGTCCTCCTCCTCCAAATTTCATAGAAGAAAAAGTCCTTTTACAGCATAACAAACATGAACTCAGTCTTAAAGATCCTGGCTTTCAGCAGTGATTTGGTGTTTGACAGTAATCTAGTTATAAAAGTTTTCTAACATTTTCCCTTGTGACTGCCCTGGAGTCTACTTTGTGGTAGGGTAAACATCAAATTATTCTAAAAACATATATACTATAACAAGAACACATTCATTATTGAATAAAATTCAACATTGAATATAATCAACTTATGTGACAATAAGTATAATATTTCGGTGTAATGTGCCCTGAGAAAACAAATAGAGAGGTAGATCTATAATGGTTGCAAAATTTGAAGTTAGAATTTTTAAGTTAGATTTTAAGTTAGAAAATCCAGGGCTTGAATCCTGGTCTTTGAAGTTTTCTACTAGTGAAACTTTAGGTGGGACATTTCATCTTATTGGGCCTCCATTAAGACAATACATCCTGTAGTACCTACATCACAGGGTTGTTGTGAGGGTTGAGTAAGAATTTCTAATTTCCTTCAAAATTCATTTTGAATACTACCTCCTAAATAAATCCATTTGTAATTCTCCTTGTTGCTGCCATTCCCTTACACACACACACACACACACACACACACACACACACATTATACATTTACATATATGTATATGTGTGTGTGTCACATTTATATATGTAATAGGCCTTTGGAACATGTCCAAATAGCCTAACATGGATGTGCACCATGCTTCTCTATGTTCCCCTAGCACTTGGGTGAGAGTAGTCTCTTTCAAGCGACATGCAGCCAGAATAGTCTGAGTCTTTAAAACTGCAGCATTGGACTGCCTCACTCTCTTTTCTTCACGCTCTTTCCCAATGCCATCCAAAGGTTACTTTATCCGAATCCTGGGGGCTATGAACTGAATAGGGAAAAGGAGTTAATTTCTCCCCACTCCTCTTCTTTTACTTCATAGCTCTGAGAATTAAGCTGGGTTTTTTCCAGTTTCTGTTCTGTTTTGTTTCATTTGTTCTTATCAACTTCAAGTGCCAGTGGTAATCCCTATGGGACCGGGAGTGTGACCCATAGTTCGAGCCTAGAGTCAGGATTACAAGAGGGGTGTTGTAATGAGCCAGCCTGGCAGGGAAACCCTGAGAAGTCAAGGTGCCTGGGACTTGAACCCGAGAGTGGTTTTGGACTTGGAATCTGGGACTGTGCTCTATAAAACTGAACTAATCTATGAACCCAATCCTCTTCCTCTCCTAGAGACTGAGGGGGTAAGGGGTTGAAGTTATGCCTCCCACACATTGTGGAGTAAGTTTGTATATTTGGAATTATACCTTTGCAGTAAATGTTTGTAAAAGCTAATCTGACTGTTAAGTCATTAAATGGAACTGGGGTGGAGGGGACCCTTCTTTTACAATTGAGGGAACATCATGGGGGGATGGGCGGGGACTAGAGCCATTGGAAGAGAGCCTAGGCATCCCCAATTCCTCTTAATGGTACCAAAGAAACCTGGCTTTCATACCTGCTCTTCAGGCAGTGGGGGTCAGGGTAGTCATTGTTACATATGTTTTGTCTATATTCATATGTGTAGTAAGTACATTCTGTCATTCTAGAGTGAGGCTAGTTAATTCTCCTCCTCAAGGTTCTAAGGGTGACAGGAGGTTTCTCTTCTCCGATGCTGTCCACGTGATCCTCCACTGGTTAATAATAGTTAGCAGTTATATAATGTTCTAAGGTTTGCAAAGTGCTTTACAAATATTATTGCATTTTATCTTCACAGCAGTCTTAGGAGAAGGGTGCTGTTATTTATCCTCATTTTACAGTAGAAGAAGCTGAGGCAGACAGAGGTTAAGTGACCTGTCTAGGACTGCACATCTACTAAGTGTATGAGGCTGGATTTGAACTCAGATTTTCCTGTCTCTCTGTCCAGCACTCTATTTCCCCACCTAACTGATCTAAAAAAACAAACAAAAACATTGGTTGTATCTCCTCACATTGTTAGCTGCTAGTGAGTTGTGCCCTAGTTCCACTTAACTACTTAACATCAATTAGTAACAAAGGTATATTTATGTAAAAAAATAAAAATAAAAGCCCAAATATTTTTTTCCAATATCCCAGGGACACCCTCCCTTATACCATTTTGATCTCTGGGGAGAGTGGGCAGAGACTTAGCTGAGTTTTTAAAAAGGACCAGTCCCATCAAGTATGTGTCCAAAGGTTGACAAATGAATCTTAATGTCAGCAACTGCTGGGTTTAGAAGCCAAGGGCTCCCTGGGGCATCAATTATGAACTGACTGCACAGCCAGCATGGACTCACACACCTGAAATTTATGACATGGGGAGGCTTCCAGAGGCTCATTGACTTTTCAAAACTAACAAGATGATAGTTTCTGATCCCTTTACCTAAAATGGGAAAGAAGAAATATAGAAGCAAAAGACCGATGTGTTTCACAGGGCTACATCCAGGCCTCCGTGGGTACAGCCCAATGCCTTTCACTTTACAGCAGTGTCTCTCACTGTGCATTGTCAGTGAAGGAGTCAAACAATGAACGGAGATTCACTAGATCCACTAGCCAAAGAGAACCGATTAAGGCTCTGGTCAGCTAGTACTTTTTGAATGCTTCTATAGTCAAAAGGATCCTCTTCACCAGTTACCTGACCAGAACCAATTACAAAATGCTCTTACGTGTTCTGTTGTTTCTCCAAGGCATTTCCAGTAGGGAGAGCATTGGATCTAGAGTGAGGCTAGTTAATACTCCTCCTCAAGGTTCTAAGGGTGACAGAGGTTGTTTCATTTTTATGTTTGCATTCCCATGCACACCTCATTTACTATTCCTCCTTACGTTAAGGGGTGACTATCATGGACCCCTCCTGTATTGTAAGGGTTGGAAATATATCCCTATATACATTAATATTTATGCTAGTTATGGCTTTGTTTGGTGTGGCCTCCATCATTGAATACTCTGAAGAAACTGATTTTTCCGCTATGGGGGTGCCATAGAAGATTGCTTCTATTCAGGACTGACCCCCTTCCCAGTTCAGGCATTATAAGATACCATCCAGAATTTAGGCATTAGTTGAGTATATCAGATTTTCTATTATCCAGATACAAAAATCATCATGGAATAGTGGACTGGGTTGTTGAAGAAGAATAGTTGCCTAATTGACTCCACTTCGAAAGCTGCTTTGGACAACTATCCCACTAAAGCACTTTCTCGGTTGGAGAGACAACTTCAATAAAGCTTCAGTTTGTTGGATGACTACCTGGAGAGAATGAATGGATGATAAGATAGTCAATGAAGAGTTAAAGGGAATGGAAACAATGCTTCCTTTAGCATCCCTGACTACTTCGTGAAATAAAAATGAGATAGTATCTTTAATATCACTTTTGAGATCTTTGTGTACTCTTAGGAGTGATGGAGTCAGAGAATCAGATCAGAGAATTATAGATTCAGAGCTAGGAAGGACCTTAGAAGTCATCTGCTTCAATCCCTTAACTTTATATTTTATATTTATTTTATTTAATTTTATTATAATTATATAATTATATATAATAATTATTATTTAATTTATTTATATTCGTATATTTTATATTTATGCTTTGAGGCCCAGTTGGGTTTAGAGATTTGTCCAAGGTCACTTGAGTAATAAGAGGTGGAGCTAAGATTTAAACTCTGATCCTTGGACTCCAAATCCAGTGGTCTTTCCACTTCACCATGCTGGGTAAGAAGCTGCTCAGAGAAGGAAAGACTATCAAAAAAGAGCAAAGTATATCTCCCAAATGAATATAACCTAGAGATTATAAATAGACATGGTTTAGCTGGCCTGGGTAAGTTACTGGCCTCAACTCTAAAGGAGAGATTAGGATGATCCTACAAGAGGTTTATTTTATTTGACTTACAGCAGAGGAATCTTTCCAGATGAAGCTCTGACTATGGATGAGGCTCCCACCCGAGATTTTCTGAAAAGACCCAGGACTAACATGGCAGGGTAACAACACGTCTTTGCCCTGACCCCATCCATCAATAGCTATACATTTTGAGCTATCATCAGATCGAAGTCGTGATTCAGGACACAACTTGGAGCAGGGTTACACTGGACATTAAGAATGCTGATTTGGAGGACTCTGAATGGGGAGCTCAGACAATTCGGTGTACAATTCACTCAGGTTGCAAAAGATTCAGGCTATGTACTTGACTAGCTTGTTACAAAAAATTTTCTTTTCTTCTCTTTTCCCTTCGATGGGGTAGAAGTGGAAGACAAATGTATTTGTGTTAACTTTCAAGTAAATTAGGATGGTGGTGGGGCTGCTACAGATGTGGGGCGTTGCATGAGCTTTCTCCCTCCTCATCGCGAGACTTGCCGAGCAGGAAGTCCCGGGGCTTTTGTAGTGAGGAGGTGCGCCATTTCCGCTAGAGTTTGACTGGAACCGGGAGAAGGCGGTAGTCTGGCTGCTCCTGTCGGGGCCGTTCAAGGCCCGGGTGAGCTTCCGGCTGCGGCTTCTCCCCCGGGGTGGTGGACGAGGTCCCTGGCGCGTAGTTTGGTTGCTGGACGGGAGGGCGGAGATCGCAGATTAGGATGCGGGTGGCTGTGACCGGCTGCTGTCATGGAGAGCTGGACAAGATCTACGAAACGCTGGCGCTGGCGGAGCGGCGGGGCGGGGGGCCGGCGGACCTGCTGCTGTGCTGCGGAGACTTCCAGGCGGTGCGGAACGAGGCCGACCTGCGCTGCATGGCCGTGCCGCCCAAGTACCGGCACATGCAGACCTTCTACAGGTGAAGTCCGCCGCCTGCGTGGGGCGCTCCTGGGCCACCCTCCATCATCACCTGCTCACTCCCTCTCTCCTCCTCCGCCGCCGCCGCCGCCTCCTCCTCCTCGTCCTCCTCCTCCTCCTCCTCCTCCTCCTCCTCCTCCTCCTCCGCTGCTTGATCCTCTCGCTCTCCTCCTCTCTCTTTTTCTCTCCCCCTCCCTCTCCTCTCGCTCTTCCTCTCCTTCCCTCTCCGTCTACCTCCAGCCTCTTCCCCATTAGCAATTTCTGAGCTTTTCTGTCGTCTTCTTACCCGAAGATGCAGGTCAGATCGTTTATATCCCCTCCATCTTCCTCTCTGGCCAGAGAAAGACGTAATGACTTGTGCACTGATCACCCAGGTAGTCTGCGGGTGGCAAGGTCTTGTCTTGGATCAAGATACGGGGTCCGTCTGTAATCACAAAGATCCACCTTTGATTCCGTTTTTGCCTCATTTGTATCCCTGGTGCTTAGCACAGTGCCTGGCACATAGTAGGCGCTTGATAAATGTTTGAATTGAATTGAATTGTTGGACGATCATGGATAAGTCGCTTAACCTCACAGTCTCAGTTTCCTTATCTGTAAAATGTGGTTAATGATAGCATCTACCGTATTGGATTATTTTGAGGATCAAAAAAGATAGTGTCTTTGCAAAGTTTAAAAGGCAATGTAAACTTGAATTGTTTAATTTAACAAGCATTTCTTAAGTACCTTGTGCCAGATGCTGAGATTATAAAGAGGAAAACAAAAAATGGGCTTTGGCTTCCTAGAGCTTACGTTAATTTCACTCTATCCTTAAATGCAGGTTAAAATACCCTTAAAAAAACCACTTCCCATGTCTTCCTCTTACACACACTCCAGAATGACTTGTTTTTCATGTATAGTTGCTTAAGGAATGTTTGAATTATATTGCTATCATGGAAAAATTTCTAGTGTATTGGATCCATAACAAGCAGTCAATATGGGGTTATATGGTGTAATTGACAGATTTATACTTGTGTCATAGGTATTACTCTGGTGAGAAGAAAGCTCCTGTTCTTACAGTCTTCATTGGAGGAAATCATGAAGCCTCTAATCACTTGCAGGAGCTACCTTACGGTGGTTGGGTGGCACCAAACATATATTATCTAGGTATTTGCTCATTATTTTTTGTTATGTGGAATGGTGGGAATCATGCATATATCTTTATATGTACCTTCAGACAACAGAGTGTGTGGTGTTCTGTGAAATTCAAAGTAAGTCTGTATTCAATCAGTGATAGTCACCAATCTGGACAGTTGGACCCAGACATTGTAGTTCCAAAGATGAAAGGGTTAAAACTTTTTATGGGAAAAAACTTACATGTTCTAGCCGGTGGAATATTTATTTTGATTTGTATACAAAGGCAATTGGAAATATAGCTGGTGCTTTTAAAGGGATTAAGTTTTTTTTTAAGTTGAGCCGTAATATAACTGGAGGGGATCTGCTACTTAATAATTATGTTGTCTCAAATCCTTGATTTCCTTATCCATAAAATGGGAATAAAAGTAGTTGAGTAGTCTCCCACACAGGGTTGAGAGTCAAATGAAATCATGTATGTGCAAGTCTGCTTTTGGTAAATAAGTAAAGTCTGATCATTTCCCCAAGTAAATTTCCTGAGGGAGGACACCTTTTTTTTTTTTCTTTTTTTTCCTGTCCCTGACAGCCCAGCTGTTAAATAAGTGTTGGTTGATCTATTGATTTTGTTGTTGTTGAGCTCTAAGACAAATCAGTTCTAATGAGAATTCCTTAGAAGGCATCATTTCTTTTTCTTTCATATAAGCTCCAGAAGCTTTGTATTAGGGCAAGTTCTCACTTTGAACCCCAATCTCTGCCAAGACATAGACCTTGGGAATTTTATAAGGGGTTATTAAATTTTTGTTTTTCAGCAGATCTTGGTAATAATTTGCTTTATCTTATAATTCTTCATTATTGTTGCTGATTACTTTTCATTTTAAAGCTTATTTAAAGTAATTTTATCGTAATGAATTAATTGGCATTGTGAATTTAAATGTCATAAACATAATTAGCTCTTTTATTTAGATCTGAGGATATATTTCTGATGTGTAATATTGAAGCACATGGGGATTTTGCTTGCATGTATAATTTTTCAGGATATGCTGGAGTGGTTAAATTCCGTGGTGTAAGAATTGGTGGAATCTCTGGTATCTTCAAATCTCATGACTACCGCAAAGGTAATATGACTTCCAAAGTGCTACATAGAAACTTATAGGTAACATAGCATATTTCTTTGTTATTTTCATAGGTAACTTCTCTAAACTCTTATAACTTTAAAACAAGTACATACAACACAGTCCACAAATTACAAATCTTCTTACTCCACAAGTAATTCAATTTAATTTTTTACAGTAATTTCATAAGTCAGAAATGAATTTGTTATAACAATTTAAAAAGTGTCAGAGTCCCAAAATATAAAAGCAAATGTAGTGTAAGCAAACAACTGTAGTGTGTTTTAACATTTGAGAATTGTCTTGAAGAACAGGAAAGTATAATATTCTGATGATTTAAATGTGACTTATTTCACTTTATTAATTTCAGGACATTATGAGTGCCCTCCTTATGATCAAAACTCAGTAAGAAGTGTATACCATGTGAGAAATATTGAAGTCTTCAAATTAAAACAGGTATGGAAAAAAAAGTACACTAAAGCAGCCTTGGAAATAATTTTTTATAAAAATTAAAGTCCCTATAAATTTTTTTTGTAATCAGATTGGTGCAGCATCTCCTGCTGTAGTATTAGCTAAACAAACCTATTGGTGCTTACTAGTTTATGCTTTGTCTCTTCAGTTCTATTGCTAATAATGCCCTCCTTTTTTTTTCTGTCTATTCAAATCCACTCCAGCCTTATAGTTCATTTTTTCTTATTCCTAAGTGATCTCTTTTTTGATGTCCTTTAGTAATTATTATCTGTAATATGAATTGGGCAATTAATCCTACATTGTTGAAATCCTATAATTTTACTTTAAAATCTTAAAGTCTTGTAGTTGTGTTTATATGTATATATAATTTGTCTCTTCTGAACTTAGAATGTAAGTTGCTGATGGCAGGGTCTATATCTTAGACTTTTTTATATTCCCAGACATTTCCTAGCATGTTGCTGTTATGTAGAAGGTGCTCAGTAAGTGTGTGGCTATGATAAATTTCTAAAATAAATACCATAAATTTGCATTAGAAGTTGTGTGAAAGGCTGACTCAGGCTCCTCAGAACAAAGATTTCTATTTGCTTTGAACAGCTGAATAACATCTTCGACCACCTTAATGTTAGAGGGAAGATAAGGTCTTAATTCGAGCAGCAGTGGACAGAATGGCCAAATTGTTATGTGGCTAAGGGAGGGATTATGGAAGAGGAGGGAAGTGAGGGTCCTGATTTTTAGGTCAGGCTATCCTTAAATGTTGTACTGTTTTGTTTTACAGCTGAAACAACCTATTGATGTATTCCTGTCTCATGACTGGCCAAGAAGTATATACCATTATGGCAATAAAAAACAGCTTCTTCAAACAAAATCTTTTTTTCGACAAGAAGTCGAAAACAACACATTAGGAAGCCCTGCGGCTTCAGAGCTTTTACATCATTTGAAACCTACTTATTGGTTTTCTGCACACCTTCATGTGAAGTTTGCAGCTTTCATGAGACATCAGGTAATATATATCAAATATGTAGTTACTGTTGAGAAACATACTTACAAAGCCTTTTTAATGTCTCACTCCTAAATGGGCTTTCTCTCATTAATACTATAGCTCTTTCAAGCAGAAACTTTGTATTTCACTTATTCAGATTCGTTGGGAAAAAAAATAAATTAACCTAATTCCCTTGTTTCCTGGTGCTACTTTCTAGGCTGATTAATTGAATACACACTAATTATACACATCCCCTTGGCACAAAACTGATTTACTTGTTGTTCCCTGTACGCCATATTGCATTTCTTGCCTCTGAACCTTTACATAGGCTATTGACCATGCTTGGATGTTCTCTCTCCTTACTTCTTCCTCTTGGAACTTATGCTTGGCTCAAGTGACACTTCCTTCAAGAGGTTTTTTGTGATTCCCCAGGTTGTCATTCTCTTTCCCCTTGGTCCACACTTACTTTGATTATATTTGGCATGTTTCTTATAGTTTACTTTTCTTTGAACATGTTCTATCCCCTCAATTAAATATAATCTCTTTGAGGCAGATACCGTCTTGCTTTTGTATTTGTATCTCCAAAACCAGCACAGTGCCTGGCATATTGTAGGCACTTAATAAATACTTAATAATTTCTTATATAAATGGGTAATTATATGAAATAACCAGTGTTATCTGAGGATAGGGTTTTTTTGTTTGTTTGTTTGTGGGGTTGTTTTTTTTTTTTTGTGAGGCAATTGGGGTTAAGCGACGTGTCCAGAGCCACACAACTAGTGAGTGTTATGTGTCTGAGGCTGGATTTGAACTCAGGTCCTCCTGACTTCAGGGCCGTTGCTCTATCCACTGCGCCACCTAGCTGCCCCAGAGGGTAGGTTTTTAAGGAGAGTTTTTCCATGTTGTGCTACGGAAAGGTCAAAGTGGATGGTCCCTGAGAAAATGCCACTTCATATAGTGATGAATAGATCAATGGCGTCCCTTGATAGAGCAGTTTTAGTATTGTAACCTGGTTTGTCTCCATTACAAGGGGCAAAAGAAGTGAATGATGAGGAAGTAGAGCCATTGGATATAGATTACTCCATAGTGGAACAGAGAAAGGAGAAGAGATGGTGGGTTGAGATGATGCAGGGACTGAAGGAAAGTTTAAAGGATGGGGAATATCTAAACTTTGTCTTCCTAGCATCTAGGCACAGTGTTCTACTGAGTAGGCTCTTAATACATTTTTGATTGTTTTTTTAAGCTTTCTACATATACCCAGTTGAATCTCGTAAGATCTTCCTAGTTCTAAGGACCCAGACTGAGATCTTTTGTCCTGCCCTCAATGTCCATTCCCAGAGACTCCAAATGTTCATGCCCTTATTTCATATACTTCTGTGATTCTTTTCCTGTACTACCTGATTCCTGGTATTCCCAAAAGGATGATTGAAACTGGGATTACAGAGCTAGAGGGAGAAGCCATGTTATAAGAAAGGGGTAAATTTCAGGGGGACAAGGCAGCTTGGGTGGGAGAAAGGAGAAGAGTCCTGAAATGCACCTTTTGGTAAAGTAGGCAGCCTTTTTATTCTGAGAACTGTAGAATTTTTAAGACAAGAATGGATCTTAGACATGATCGAACTCCACTTCCTTACTCTAGAAGTAAGGAAACTGGGGCTTATATTTTTTACATCACCTTCATTTCTGAATGTATCCTTTTCCCCTTCTCTAGTTAGCAAACCATCATTCGTGACAAAGAATTTTAAAAGAGAGAAGGCAGTTCAGGGAAATCAACTGACCAGTAACATCAGTGGAGTCTGACATTAGATGAAGTGTTTCCTACCCGTAATCCCACACTTCTGGAAAGAAGAGAAGGAAGTGCATTTCTCAGTTCTTGTCCAGGGCTAAAATAATAGTATTCAGCTTCAGTTTTTTTGTTCTTCTTACATGTAATGTTGTAGACATTGTATATTTCTAGTTCTGCTTGTTTCACTCTTCCTTAGTTCATGTAAATCTTAATGAGGCTTATTTGAATTCATGTATTCATCAGTATCAATATATCATTCAATATGGCTCAGAAATATAGTTACGTCCATGTATCATAGTTTATTTAGCCATTTCTAATTAATAGATGTCTGCTTTTTAACAGTTAAACCATAATTTATGTTTTCTAGGCCAATGATGGACAGCTCCCAAAAGTAACCAAATTTTTAGCCTTAGACAAATGTCTGCCACACAGAGACTTCCTACAGGTAAAAATGAAATAAGATGATTGTCTTTTGTAGTGTTTATGTATTCAGAATATAAAAAGAATTTCATTCTTCTAATCTGTTAGTTTTTCCTGTCAAGAGTACATTTATGTCAGTTATAGTCATGCTTATTGGGTACATGATCTTAAGCAAATCATAACTTTAATTTCTCTAAGCTTCAGTTTTTATAATTGTAAAATACTTGTATTACCTGCTTCACAGTGTTGTTTAAGAAGAAGTTTTGTAATAATTTTAAGGTGAAAGTATATAAATGTGTGTTAATAATATGTATACTTTTGTGTTTATGTGTGTTTTGTCTATCTTATTTCTCTTTTTTCAAGTCCTTTGTTTTTACATCACAGTTATTTCTGGATATACTCCTCTTTCCACCATATTGAGCCTTCCCTTGTAACAAAGAAAAAGACATTTAAAATCAACATTGATTGTATCTGGATGGTTTAGTGGTTTTTCTTCTACAATTTCAAATGGTTTTCTAGAATAGTTGGACTAATTCATAGTTCTGGGAACAATGTATTAGTGTGCCTAAAAGATGAAATACAAAATTCGAACCTTTGGGGACAGTGACAAGATAGAATAACAAATTCTAAAAAAAAATTATATTTGGTGACTCAGGCTTAGATACTTTGTAATTACTATTATTTTAAAATACCACATACTATCATCATCATCCTCTTCTGTAGGGAAGAAGCATAGGTGATTGAGAAGCTGGATAATTAAATTGGAAATTATAATTATTACAAAATTTTGGAAATTAGAATTGTTGTTTTAGATAGTCCTAAAATAAGATGTTGCTTTAGGTAGCCAGGATATTTTTTAAAATGTTAGATAACTCTGTTACTGTGTAGCACATCTCTGCACCTTAATTTCTTATTTTTGGGTAATTAATCCTGAGGTCAGATAATTGATTTCTTCCTTGAGAACGTAAATATGGTTTATTAAGTAGTGAAAATAGAGAGCATACTATGTTTAATTTTAATGGCAATAATGTTAAAATGAATAGATCTTCCTAAAAGTATCCTTTTTTTTTTTTACATAGATAATAGAAGTAGAGCATGACTTGAATGCACCAGACTATTTGGAATATGACCTTGAATGGCTCACTATTCTAAAGGCTACTAATAGTCTTGTAAATGTGTCACGAGGCTCATGGACTATGCCTGAAAATAATGGCCTTCACACAAAGTAAGTCAAATCAGGTGCTATATTATTTTGTATTTATATTTTATATATGCTTATCTGTGTACATGATATTCCCCTTTTCCTCCACTCCTTGAAGTTTGGGCCTGTTTTTGTCTTTTTAATCCCCAATGCCTAGCACGCTTTAGGGATTCAAATGCTTGTTAAATAGGTATGGTTTTATTGAAAAAAGTTTTTCTCTTTCTGCCAAAAATGGAGGGAAATTATTCTTGAATAATCATCAAAATAAATTGAATTTTCCCACTGACTAGTATAAAAAAAAGAGCTACTGACATATAGAGTAGTCTAGAGACCTAAGAGCTTATCACCTAAAGGGAAAGATAGGAGATGACCATCACATGTATATTTTAAAAAGTGCCTTATTGGGGCAGCTAGGTGGAGCAGTGGATAGAGCACCGGCCCTGAAGTCAGGAGGACCTGAGTTCAAATCTGGCCTCAGACCAAACACTTGACATTTACTAGCTGTATGACCCTGGACAAGTCACTTAACCCCAATTGCCTCACCAAAAAAAAAGTGCCTTATAACTAGAGCATTCTGGAGGAAAGACTTTGTGTTTGGAATAACATGGACTTGTCTTTCATCAGTTAGAGATAGCTTTCTGGAATAAATTATTTTTAAAATTAATTATCTTTACAAAATTGAATGTATTTTCTATTTGTGAACCTAAAATTAATTTTTAATTAATGTTTAATTTTACCAAGATAAAAATAAATGATACTTTTTTGCCCAAACATTTCTAGGTGGGATTATAGTGCAACAGAAGAAGCAATGAAAGAGGTATTGGAAGAAATGAACCATGACCTGAAAGTTCCTTGTAACTTCAGTGTGACAGCTATATGCTATGATCCTAGCAAGCCCCAGAAACACATGGAGTTAGTTCATAGGATCAGTCCTCAGACCACGGAGTTTTGTGCCCAGCTTGGCCTCACTGATATCAATAATAGAATTCAACAGGTGATAGAAGAAAGTTCATTGCGTGGAGATTATGATGAAGAAGTGGACAGTAATGGATCAGGAGAAGAACCAAGTGAATATAACACAGATAACTCTGTTCTGTCTTCCTCTATTAATCCCGATGAAATAATGCTTGATGAGGATGATGAGGGTGAAGATAGTATTACAGGTCTACATGGTGACATCAGTGCTCCCTCAGTGGAGCCCTCATCTGAGCATCGCCCTCCTGATTTTTCAACAAGCTTCTCTGATATTAGGATCTTACCAGATTCTATGGTAGTATCTTCTGATGATACAATGAATTCCACAAATGAACTGGAGAAATCTAGTGAAAATCAGGAATCAGAAGGAAAGAACTTAAATGAGAAACCCTTTAAAAGACTAAGTGATGAAACTGGAAATGGAAACCACTTACAAAAGAAAATTAAGAGAAGGAATCAAGCTATCTATTCTGCAGAGGATGACAGTAATGTAGAATGAAAGAAATAGGGAAGACTACATAAATTTTGTTTTATACAGAATAAATTGTAGTAAATATAAGCAGTTTACTTTTTGTAGTCAGATGTCATTGAATTTGACTGTTTGTACTGGACTTAACCCAACATTTGTCAATGGAATCAACACAAGAAATCTCAGCATTTGCTTCTGGGGGTGGGAGTTTGTCTGTGTATGTGTTTAACTTCTTATGTATTCCAGATTAAATTCATTTTTTCTGAAAGCAAAAATATATGAACAATTTTTTTTTGCCATACTCAGTTTACTAAACTTTAATACATTTGAGCTATGCAGAAATAAGCTTATTTAACTGAGTTGAAGAAGCATTAAGAAGAGGGTTAGGTTAAACTGAAGAGGTTAGATCATTTTTAGGGCGATCTCATGAACCTGAGAACCATAAACATTAGACGTAGGACTAAGGGTGTAGTAAAAAGAGCATGGGATTTGCATTTAGGATACTTGAAGCCTGAGTTTGAAGTACTATTTGTTTGTGACTGTGAACAACTCATGTAGCATCTCTTAGCCCATGTTCCCTCACCTGTAAAATGAGGCTAGCACTTGTACTATCTGAAGTTGTTTTAGAGGAAAGCATTTCATAAACCTTCAAGTGTCTCTGGCCACTGCTAGTGGGGCCCCTGTCTCTGCTGCTCCAGGCAAAGTGCTCCTCCTCTGTGCTGGGGGGCTGTGTGCTGTCTCTGATTCTGTCACTACTGGGGCCTTAGCTCTGCTGCCCAGTGCTGGACCAAACGTTGTCCCCTTATTCTGGGGTCAGTAAACACTTATTAATCACCTACTATGTGTTAGATACTATGTTAAGCATTGGATCTAACTGACATGCTGAGATAGATTGTTATAGGCCTGAGATCTGTGGCCCTGCCACTGCAAAGGCCTGACTATTTTGCTCTGCCATACCTAACTCCTCCCACCCACCCCCCAGCCATGTGGAGTTTCTGCATCCCTGTATTGCTACTACCTTCCTTTTCCTGGCAGGAGTGCTGTGATAGCCTTACTGTCTTTTTATTGGTGGATGCTGCAGAGCAGAGTATTATGCCTTTAATGGTTCCTTGTACTTGCTGACGTTAGGAATTACTATGAGATGGTTCAGGCAACTCCAAAGGAACCTGGCCAATCATGTCATAGCATGAGTTCTTTTTCCTATCAGTCATTCTTTCCAGTGCAAGAAATTCCGCTTGCCAGTTGGCCCCCACAGAGGAACTCGAGCACCTGACATCTTACTTCACATGACTACCCCAAGACAAGGTGTATATAACTCAGAATTGCAACCACTCTTTATGCCCCTCTTCTCCTCCCCTCTATGTTCAGTGAAAGACAAAGCCAGAACCTCCCTTAGGCCAGTACATGTACAAACAAACTGTTTCTACTGGGATGAAGGAGAGTGTCTGGGGCACAGGCTCTTTAGTGGTCCCTCACTGAAAGCTGAAGAGAAGAGTTCTCTGTTTGAGAGAGAGTGGAAGCTTTATAAACTGATGCAGTTTAAACTGCCTGCCCTCAGCAAATTAACTGGGTTCTATTTGTGACATTTCTCCCTATTCTAACTCCCAGGTTCAGCTGCCCCAAAAAGCCAAACCAAATTGTCTCTCCCCATTCACACAAATATGACTCCCTTTAAGCTGAGAGAGACTTTCAGTAGGCTTCTGTTGAGGCAATTAGGTGATGATGACCCTCAATCTAAAGGCATCCAATCCCAGTAAGGGAAGAACAATCACTTTTCTGTATTTGTCTAGTAAGGAGAAATCTCAAACCCCATTCCTCCCCCCCGCCCATTCAATCCCTCTGGACTGCTTTGAAGGTAAACTGAATTCTGAAGAAATCCTCTAGCCACACTAGAGGATTAAAAAATAACTGAAATAATAACCATCAAAGTTGTAGAGTGTAAGACAAGTCCAGTTTGTACAAATGTGATCTATTTTACAGTTGAGGAAACAGGGCTTAGAGAGGTTTAAGTTCTATGACTAGCTCAGACTCATACAGCTGGTAAGTGTTAGAGACAAGTTTCCTATGCCCGTCTCCTAATGAGTTTAGCATTGTGCTTTGTCATATGGCCTCTTAGGATTCTGGTACTCAGTGAAATTAAACGAAATGGGTAAGAGTGTCAAAGCTTAGATCTGAATCCAAAATCATCTTCTTTCTAGTGAGTTATGCTTCCTCTACTTTCCACCCCTTCCTGCTGCCTGGGGACATGAGAGAGGTGAATAAGGTTTTGGTCTCCTCTGTGTTAAAGTTTGTTGGGGCTTAGAGGTTTTTACTTATAAAAACGTAGAGAGAAGGAACTGATGTTCATAATGAAACTGTGAGGATGGAGCCTCATGAAAAGTGGAACTGAATCCCAATTCTAAAGGTTGATAGAGGAAACACAGGTTTGCCTTGCTGCCTAGTAAGATAGTTGTGAAGTTGTCGTAACTAGCCAGCACCTGCCCAAATTACCTTGGCCCAGGGTCCTCAAGGGTTGATGTAGGATTTTATAAAATTCATTTGCATGTAAATTGACAAATTCACCTTGTACTTTGCTCCTACTCTGATCAAATTCTGGGGAAATCTCTATATATAACTCATTTCATTTCCCCAATTAAGTTCTTATCTCTCTCCTGGAATAGTATGATCCAAAAAGAAAACACTCACATTATAGTTTAGGCTCATTATTGCAAGATACTGAAAAATAATAGAGTACAGGATGATGACTAAAACAGAGAGAGACAGAGCACAAGACTTGGAATCAATAAGATCTGAGTTTGAATCCCATCTCAGACACTACCTGTGTAACCCATGGAAAGTCAATCAATCGGTCATTAAAGTTAAGTCACTTAACCTTTCTGTGCCTCAGTTTTCTCATCTGTAAAATGAGGATAATAGCACCTAGCCCACAGGGTTATTGTGAGGATCAAATGAGTTAACATATGTCAATTGCTTTGCAAACCTATAGTTCTATATAAATGCTAGTTATTATTATTAATGATAAATGTGGGAATCAAAATTTTAAGTCCGATTTTCCAACCTCAAGTCTTCCCACTATGCTGTGCTTGGAGTGGACCTCTACTAAGACACAGAATATGTCATTCCAGGGCATTTTGAAAACCAGTGGCAAGAAGTAAAAATTCAGGCCTGACTAGTGCAGGTTATCCTAGCCAATACCACCCCAGGTGGGTATGGAACCCAGGCCAATTATATTGTGTATTCTTACCCTCTCCTGCCGCTCACTTTTGTTCCCTAATAGTTTTATATGAATGAAATCAGACTAAAGTGAATATCAAAAGCAGCTTTGAAGGACCAAAGAAGGCAAAAAAGGGCAGTCTCAAGAGTATATACAGGAGAGGTTAGGAGGCCTGACTGCTTTGCCTTACTGAATGAAAGAGCATTTATGTAGTGTTAGCAGTATGTGAAGCCCCATGCTAAGTGTTTGGGGGTTATAGATTAAGCAAAACAGTCTTTGATCTCAGGGAACTCACATTCTAATGGGGGAGACAACACATATACAAAGTTTCAACTGCAGGTCAGATGGAAAAGGCCCCCATGCTCCTTAGGGTGTGGCAGTAAAACAGATGGCAAAATATCTTGTTCCGCTTCCCACTACTTAAACCATATCCATTTCTGATGATGAACGGCTTAACAGTGTCAAGCCTTCTGGCAGTGAGAACTTTCTTTTCTGGGTCTTCACTCACTATGGGGGCAGAGGAGGCGGTGGCTGCAGCATCTCCATCTCTACCAGGGTTGATTTCCTGGATGATGGCTGTGAAGGCTGGGCTGGAAGCAAGGCTGGTGGTATGGGGGATGCTGCTATTTCTGAGGCTTTTAGGTTCATGATGCTGGGCTATCTCCATCCTGGTCTGGATGGAGATAGTGGTCAACATAGTGGTGGAAGTTTGATTTACCTGGCACATGTCATGCCACCTCCTGTCTCTTCCTCAGGGTACTTTGTTGCTTTAGTAGCTTGCCTGCTCTATGGGTAACAGTTGGTTGGTAGTCAGAGATGGCTGGCCCTCTTCCATAAGGGTTCCTTCTTTGGATGATGACTTTATAACTGACGGGCCTCAAACCTTTTGGTAAGTTGGGGAGATGTCTACCCCAAGCATGTGAAAACTTCTGCTGGTGGAATGGGAACAATCTGTTCCAACAGCCATGAAGGTGGCTGAAGGAGGCTCTGTGGAGCACTTAGAGCTTGATCAGGCATCCAAGACCCCAAGGTTATCCATTGAATCATAGGCCATCATTAGTCGTCTTGACTTTTGTCCTGCCACTGGACTTGGATGACTGGAAGACAGCGGGAGACTGATGACTTTGTGCAACTCTGCCTTCCTTAAATCCAGTTCACCCGTGAGTCAAGATTTCACCCGTGATGTCATCAGTCCTCTTCAAAAGCAAAGGACAAACAGCAAACAACAGCAGTGGGGGCTGGGCCGGAAGCAGGACCAGTGATCTGAGGGCGTGGGGATTACTGCTATTCTTCAGGCTCTTAGGTTTACCTTCTCATCAATGGCAGTTGGGCAGCCGATGGCGGTGGTGGAGTGGTGGATCTCTTCCCCATAGTGACTATTCCCCTTGATGATGGCTACAAGGCCAGGCTGGCAGCAGGGCTGATGAACAGAGGGCACTACTTTTCCCTGGGCTATTTACATCAAGATCTGATGAGAGGTGGTCAAAGTGGTAGTGGTTGGACTTGTCAAGCACATGCCACCATGTATGTCTCTTCTTTAGGGTGCCTTGCTTCACTAAGCCTTGTTTGCCTGCTAGAGTACTATGAAGTTTGGTTCCTTTCTGGCACCAGCTGATAGGAATCACCTTATTCAGCTTACCCAATACTAAGGTGAGTCACTGACCATTCCCAGCAGTACCAGGTCCCCCTAAAGCAGTGCTTCTTAAACTTTTTCCACTTGCGACCTCTTTTCACTTTTCAATAGCATTTGTTGGCATCGTGTGGCCTGAGGGCATACGCAGTGCAAAGTGTGCATGCTTTGTGTTCAGAACCAAGGCTGCAGTGAAGTTTTGCAATGCAGCACAGGTGAGTGCTGCCAAAACACTCAGATTCATTATGCGTTTGATTTTGAATTAATTTTTGGTCTTTGTGTGTTCAGAAACCTTTTACTGTTGCTAAATTTTCCCCATTCACGACCCACAGTTTAAGAAGTGCTGCCCTAATTAAAAAAAAAAAAGGTGCTGCCCTAAAGCATGAGACCTATGACTATCATTCTGATTTGTTGTATCCTAAGGACAGCTCTGATGGTATTCTTAGCTAAGGTCACATAAGTGTAATTTACTTAACAGTGAATATGTTTGAAATTCCCTCACATAGGTCTTCAAGGGCCAAATGGCCATTTATTAAAGAAGTTATAAATGAGATTCCTATATAGGTATAGATTTGACTACATGGTCTTTGGGGCCCCTTCCTATTCTGAAATTCTGTGATTCTTTAATTAAACAATTTAAAGTTTAGAGTTATGTGTAAGAAAATGATGATTCATTTTGAATAAACTTTTTCCATTTTGCCTCCCTCCCAAAAAAAAAAAATCCCTCACATAGACGAATTTCTTAACCAAAGGAACAGAAAGGAGAATCAGAATTTACTTGGTTTCTTTTAAGCTCATTGCTAATTTATTTTCATGTCAGTCTGATTTCCTTTCAGATCCCAGGTGTGTTGATACTTTATAGTAACCTAGGCTTCTAAAACCAGAAAATGTTCCATGGCTCATTTGCTCTAGAAAAGATGAAGCCAGAACTTGCAAAGTTCCTACCAGGAAGGAAAACCCAAACATTATGTTTTTTTAGAAAACTAGCAAAGTTCTTAACCCTCCCCAACCTTTCCCCTGTAATTCCATTGATTGCACAAAGGACTTTCATGGTATTTACTGACAGATCTACAAGGGTTTATGCATAATCATATTTCCTCATGTGTTCTCCCTATTATGTGTTCCTCCTTCATCTTTTGAGGAGGAAATATGTAATACCTTTTCAAAACTTGTCATTGAGCTTTTTGAGGTTGAGCCGAGGGTTAGATTAAGCTTCTGAATGTGGCAGCTGAGTCCTATGAATAGTCTTCTGGGACCACTTCTCTGCCTTCCTATCCCTACTCTTATTTTATCATACAAGATATTCTTAAAAAGCAGAATAATGTGTGAACCAATACAGCCATCTCATGTGCAAACACCAGCTACATTGGAGGTTTTGTAAATAAGGTTACAATAGACTGGTGGTATAATAAAGAAGAGGAAATGGTGGGATCCTGGAGAATTAGCAAAGCTATTAATAAAAGAATGGAATCATTTCATCTCAGTGATGGAAGGTAGCATGGTATAGGAAGGGACCTCAAAAAACATCCAATTCAATAGTTTTCTATGCAATTTTTGTAAAAAGAACTGGGCAGATGGGGTTTTAGTTCTGTCACTGACTGTATGACCTTTATCCATCCATTTTTGCAGTGCTTCAGGGAAGGGAATCATTTTTCATAGATTCAGAGTTGGAAGGGACCATTTGGAAGTCAACCAATCCAGAAGTTTCCTATGAATTACAACATATGTGAAATGTGTGAAACGGTGAATAATAGATACTATGAAAAGTGCTGAAAATGAAAAGGTTCCACATCTGCCAAACATTGCATAACTAGCTGTTTTCATTTAAGATATTACGCCATGTAGTCTTCTTTAATGTAAACTAAACACACCACTCTTTGTCTTAGCATCTGACTTGAGGTAAAGTGAATAGGTGATATGGATAAGATATCATGCTGGATGTTTGTTTTGCCCTGTTAATAACTGAATACTGTAACAAGTGTATCAGTGTTTCTTGCTTAATGAGCATATTGAAAACCGGATCTATAGTGCTAAAAGCTTTAAAGGTAAATAGAGCAGTGTTGAGTCTTTCAACTCTTTAAGCAGTCTGAATTCAACAAAATTACCTTAGAGGTCACTTTAGCCTTTCCTTTTTCATACATCCTAAACAAAGCATGAGATGCTGCCATTTTAGGTTGGGTTATCTGCCTTTTGGAAAAGTATGTTGAAGTTTCCATTTGGAGCTCTTGACTGCTTTCATACTATTGCTGTAGCTTTTGCTATATTACATTGCTATTGTGAGAAACAATGAGCTATTGTTAACTATTGTCTCCTCAAATCCAGGAAGGTTATAATAAAGCCCATGTCTGCTGGAACCAAAAAATACAAGACATTCTAATTCTTTGAGGTGTTAGGCTTTGGGATATGCAAGAGTGTGGAATATCTCTTAGTAGTTTGGGCATTATGGTTCAGTGGCACAATGCCACCAATTGGTTGGCTGCTTAGGAGCAGTGAATTGTTCTTTGGGTGGCAACTCTCAGCCCAGGTACTATACCTGGGTTCTAATGGGCTGATCTCAATGATCAGCAGGCACAGGACAATGACATCTATCTTTCTTCATGCTGGTGGGCACTAGAAGACGCATGGGGGTAGTCTTGCTCTTCATCAGCCATTGTTTCAACATTTTTAGATACTCAACTTTATGAATATTGAGACTGGACTGCTTTGGGTATTAGATCAAATTGAAACATTTCAAATAGCTTTTGATGACATCATTTTATTTTACTTTGTCTTGGTTGCATATATCTTGGAAACGATCAGACATGGGGATATAAGGCAAAGTAATAATAATAGCTGATATTTCTATAGTGCTTACTATGTGTCAGGCACTATGCTAAGCACTTTACAATTATTATCTCCTTTGATCCCTACAATAACCTGAGAAGTACTATTATTGTGCCCATTTTACAGATGAGCAAACTGAGGCAAACAGAAGTTAAGTGACATTCAGGGTTACAGAGCTAATAAGTGTCAGAGGCCAGATTTGAACTCAGGTCTTCCAGACTCCAGGCTCAGCACTCTATCTGCTGAGTCACTTAGCTGCTGTACAATACTTATCCATATCCTCATATAAATTTTTCAAAGAGGATCTACCTATGCATTGTACTAGAGACAATTCTCTAAGGCTTTTAATATTTTGTTGACAGCAGTGCAATGCTGGGCCTGTGTACCAAGAACATTTTTGGTACATGGCCATCCCATTTTTTTCTGGTTATATATGTCCTTTAACACCATTCCTTACACATAAGCCACCACTGGTGATAGACCTCCTATAACTTATTTATACACACCACACATCTCTCCATTGTCCTTCTGGGCACTCACAATTTTGATTCTTGAGATTGTGATATAATGGCATCTTTGATGCTTACCTTTCTGACCTTTTGAAATTCCTAAGATTCTTCCACTTAGAATGGGAAAGAACAAATGTAGAGAGGCCGAGGACAAAGGCCATTTGGGGAGAGTCACATGGCCTGGGCAAAGAGAAGTTCCCAAGGCCACCCTTCTTTAAGCATTATCTTTTATTGGACAGAGTCATTGGACACAGGATGATTTAAATCATCAGAGGGCAGCTTCAAAGGACTAGACTAAGGCTGACTGAGGCCTTTTTGAAGATGCATCCTTGCCCAGTTCTGGTAACTCAAGTCAATCCAAAAGGCTTCTTATAATCACATAGTTAACAGAGCAAAACCCGTTACGGAATGTCTACATATGCTCCATTATCTCTAAGGCAAATCCATCTCATGTAATCATAACTCTTCCAGAAGGGGTTTCTCTCCTTCTCCATGTGGGGAGGTGCTGTTAGAAGGTGCTGTGCACATGCTCTTAACTCCTGTAACCTTGATGTTCCATGCTTTATATCAATGAAAGAATATTAGTGTTGAAAAGATAGGCTTTTGTGTCAGGAGCATCTTAGAATCACTGAAAGCACTGTTTTTCCTTTAAAAAAAAGTCTTATTTAGTCATGTTTTCTTTTTACATTGGATACCATGTCTGCAGATTTCTCTTTGAAAGATCCACCTAAAATTCCAACCACAACAACAACAACAAATTGTTTGCTATGGCTTATTCTTAGTGACCCCATACTGGCTACTTTTGATCACCATGTTTTTACAAATCATGCATTTAATAAGATTACAGAATTTTGACATGGAACAATATCAAATTTATAAGGCTACAATTTCTTTCTCTTTCAGTCTGTACTTTCCAACTTTTGAAGATTGGAAGGTATTTGGCCAACTTTCATCTTCTATTACTTCTCCCATCCTCCACAACTCTCCAGTATGAATAATAGTTCTGTAAATATATTTGGAAATTATTTCAGGACCTTGGGAGATACTGAAGCATCTTTACCTCTACTTATGGCTATTTTTTCACCCTATTATAGACATATCTTTCAGAGACGCAGTCCCATAAAATTCCTCCTCCTAATCCTTAGTAAGAAAAACTAAAGATCATAGTCCACTACGGTGGTGGGGATGATTCCAGGTAGTATCTCTGATCCATTTAAGAAATGGCGGGACCTGTATTTCATGTGCTTTGGGCACTTGCACCTTAGTAGTGGGAGCTGGACCCTAACCAATCTGAGTGTTACTTGAGGTTGATAGTCCCTCAATCCCACTCTCCACCACCCCTACTCCCCCAGCTCTATTCTGAAGGCCAAGGCACTGTCTGGTCTTTAGGTCTTTAGTATTACATTAGAGCAGAGGGTCAAATAGGCAGCCTTCTGGTCATGTGGCCAACATTCCCAAGTGTGGCTGAAGTCAGATTAAAATGTAATTGGGAAATATATAATAAAATAAATGAAAATACAACAAAACATAGATAACATTACATTTTAAAGTGAAGTCAAGATGCAGTAGCAGGGATTCTTATGCATATCTTCTACATGGATTAGTGGCTCTTGTTCCTATTTGAATTTGACACCAAGCAGTAGAGTGTTCATCTTGTGAGTTGAAGCCAGAGAAGATGCTCTATTTAGACCAGCTGTCTTCCAACAGGTAATACAGATATTCTAAGTAGAAAGACTTGAATTGGAGTGGGTATGACTGTTCTTTTTTATAACTATTGCCTCTGTGGGGTTAATTCTTTTATGCTAATTAATAGTTATGGAAACTTTTTTTATTAATTTATTTTGATTTATCAATAATCACTTCCATATGCTTTGGAGTTTAAAATTTTTCTCCCCCTTCCTCCCCACCACCCTCCCCAAGATGGCACACAATCTGATATAGGCTATACATTTACATTCATATTAAACATATTTTCACATTAGTGAGGTTGTAAGTAGGAATTAAAACCAATAGGAGGAACCATCAGAAAGAGGAAACAGAACTCAACAGAAGAGAAAAAAATTAGCAATTGGACTTCCCTAGTTCTTTTTTTGGATGTGGATAGCATTTTCCATCACAAGGCCTCTGGAAATGTCTTAGATCCTTGTATTGCCAGGAAGGGTTAAGCTTATCAATATTAGTTATCACACAATGTGGCTGTTATTGTGTACAACATTCTCTTGGTTCTGCTCACTTCACTCAGCATCAGACCATACAAGTCTTTCCAGGTTTTTCTGAAGTCAGCCTGTTCATCATTTCTTATAACACAATAGTATTCCATCACATTCATATGCTATAACTTGCTCAGCCATTCCCCAATTGATGGGCATCCTCTTAATTTCCAATTCTTTGCCGCCACAAAAAGAACTGCTATGAATATTTTTGTACATGTAGGTCCTTTCCCCATTTGTGTGATCTCTTTGGGATACAGCCCTAGAAGTGCTATTGCTGGGTCAAAGGGTATGCACATTTTTATAGCCCTTTGAGCATAGTTCCAAATTGCTCTCCAAAATGGTTGGATCATTTCACAACTCCACCAACAATGCATTAGTGTTCCAATTTTCCCACATCTTCTCCAACATTTATCATTTTCCTGTTTTGTCATGTTGGCCATTCTGATAGGTCTGATGTGGTACCTCAGAGTTGTTTTGATTTACATTTCTCTAATCAATAGTGATTTAGAGCATTTTTTCATATGACTATAGATGGCTTTAATTTCTTCATCTGAGAACTCTCTGTTCATATCCTTTGACCATTTATCAATTGGAGAATGGCTTGTATTCTCATAAATTTGACTTAATTCTCTATATATTTTAGAAATGAGGCCCTTATCAGAGAGAGTGGTTGTAAAAATTCTTTCCCAATTTTCTACCTTCCTTCTAATATTAGTTGCATTGTCTTTGCTTGTGCAAAAACTTTTCAATTTAATGTAATCAAAATTACCTATTTTGCTTTTCGTAATGTTCTCTATCTCCTGTTTGGTCATGAATTCTTCTGTTCTCCACAGGTCTGACAGGTAAACTATTCCTTGCTCTCCCAGTTTGCTTATAGTATCAGCCTTTATATCTAAATCATGAACCCATTTTGACTTTATTTTGGTATATGGTGTGAGATTTTGGTCTATGCCGAGTTTCTGCCATACTCTTTTCCAGTTTTCCCAGCAGTTTTTTTTTTCAAAGAGTGGGTTCTTATCCCAGAAGCTGGGGTCTTTGGGTTTATCAAATAATAGATTACTATAGTCATTGACTACTGTGTCTTGCATATTTAACCTATTCCATTGATCCACCACTCTATTTCTTAGCCAGTACCAAGCAGTTTTGATGATTGCTGCTTTATAATACAATTTAAGATCTGGAATGGCTAGGCCACCTTCCCCTGCATTTCTTTTCATTAGTTCTCTTGATATTCTGGATCTTTTGTTCTTCCAAATGAATCTTGTTATTATTTTTTCTAACTCTATAAAATAGTTTTTTGGTAGTTTGATTGGTATGGCACTGAATAAGTAAATTAGCTTAGGTAGAATTGTCATTTTTATTATATTAGCTCAGCCTACCCATGAGCAACTGATATTTTTCCAATTATTTAGATCTGATTTTATTTGCGTGAAAAGTGTTTTGTAATTGTGTTCATAGAGTTCCTGGGTTTGTTTCAGGAGGTAGACTCCTAAATATTTTATAATGTCTACAGTAAGTTTAAATGGAATTTCTCTTTCTATCTCTTGCTGTTGGGCTTTGTTGGTAATATATAGAAATGCTGATGATTTATGTGGGTTTATTTTATAGCCTGCAACTTTGCTAAAGTTGTTTATTATTTCAAGTAGTTTTTTACTTGATTCTCTGGGATTCTCTAAGTATAACATCATGTCATCTGCAAAGAGTGATAGCTTTGTTTCTTTGCCTATTCTAATGCCTTCAATGTCTTTTTCTTCTTTTATTGCTAAAACTAACGTTTCCAGTACAATATTGAACAACAGTGGTGACAATGGACATCCTTGTTTCACCCCCGATCTTATTGGAAATGCTTCTAGCTTGTCCCTGTTACATATTATGCTTGCTGAAGGTTTTAGATAGATGCTATTTATTATTTTAAGCAAGAGTCCATTTATACCTATGCTTTCTAGTGCTTTTAATAGGAATGGGTGTTGTATTTTGTCAAAAGCTTTTTCTGCATCTATTGAGATGATCATGTGGTTTCTGTTAGTTTTGGTGTTGATATGATGAATTATGCTGATAGTTTTCCTTATATTGAACCAGCCCTGCATTCCTGGTATAAATCCTACTTGGTCGTAGTGTATTATTCTTGTGATAAGTTGCTGTAATCTATTTGCTAATATTTTGTTTAAAATTTTTGCATCTATATTCATTAGAGAAATTGGTCTATAATTTTCTTTCTGTGTTTTGACTCTTCTTGGTTTAGTTATCAGCACCATATTTGTGTCATAAAAAGAATTTGGTAAGATTCCTTCTTCACCTATTTTACCAAATAGTATGTATAGTATTGGGATTAATTATTCTTTAAATGTTTGATAGAATTCGCATGTAAATCCATCTGGCCCTGGAGATTTTTTCCTTCATCAATGGCTTGTTCAATTTCTTTTTCTGAGATGGGGTTATTTAAGTATTTTACTTCCTCTTCTGTTAATCTGGGCAATTTATATTTTTGTAAATATATATTCATTTCACTAAGATTGTCAAATTTGTTGGCATATAGTTGGGCAAAATATTGATTGTTTCTATGATTTGTTATTTGACCCAAACATTTTTTAGGATTAGATTATTTAGTTTCCAATTATTTTTTAGTCTATCTTTCCATGGCCCTTTATTACATATAATTTTTATTGCATCATGATCTGAAAAGGATGCATTTAATATTTCTGCCTTTCTGCATTGGATTGTGAGGTTTTTATGCCCTAGTACATGGTCAATTTTTGTGTATGTGCCACATACCACCAAGAAAAGAGTATATTCCTTTCTATCCCCATTCAGTTTTCTCCAGAGGTCTATCATACCTAACTTTTCTAATGTTTTATTCACCTCCTTAACTTCTTTCTTGTTTATTTTGTGGTTAGATTTATCTAGTTCAGAGATGGGGAGATTGAGGTCCCCCACTAGTATAGTTTTGCTGTCTATTTCTTCCTGTAACTCCCTGAACTCCTCTAAGAATTTGGATGCTATACCATTTGGTGCATATATGTTTAGTAATGATATTACTTCATTGTCTATGGTGCCTTTTAGCAGGATGTAGTTACCTTCCTTACCTCTTTTGATAAGATCTATTTTTGCTTTTGCTTTGTCTGAGATCAGGATTGCTACCCCTGCTTTTATTACTTCAGCTGAAGCATAATATATTTTGCTCTAGTCTTTTACCTTTTATTATATTCCTTGGCATTTTCAATTTGGGATCTCTTTCAGGCGGGGAGAGGTGGATTCTTTCTAGTTATTTTACCTTCAGGTTCTAAGACTTCAGGGCAGTTTTCCTTTATGATTTCCTGAAGGATATTGTCCAGGCTCTTTTTTTCATCATGATTTTCAGGTAGGCCTACGATTTTTAAATTGTCCCCTCCTGGTAGGTCAGTTGTTTTACCCATGAGGTATTTTACATTTTCATTTATTTTTTCATTTTTTTTGTTTCTGTTTGACTGATTCTTGCTCTCTCATGGAGTCATTAGTTTCCATTTGTTCAATTCTAATTTTTAACATATTGTTTTCTTCTGTTAAATTTTGTACTTTCTTGTCCAATTGGTCAATTGTGTTTTTTAGGGACTTGTTTTCTTCAGTGTACTTTTTTGCCAATTGGCCAATTGTACTTTTTAAGGACTCCTCTACCTCTCTCATTTGACTTTTAAAATCCTTCTTGAGCTCTTCTAAGAAGGGTTTTTGGGCTTCAGACCAGTTCATATTCCCTTTTGATGTTGCAGATGTGGGTTTGATGACAATGTTGTCCTCTTCAGAATTTCTGTCTTGATTTTCACTCTTCTCATAATATGAATCTATCGTACCTTACTTTTTACTCATGGTGTTTCTTTATTCCCTGGCCTTTAAAGAGATTATGCTCTCCTGCTGGGTAGCAGAGGGCACTGACCCAAGCTTCTTATGTTGGGAGCCTAGGTCTTAGTCACTAATTTTGCATGCGCCTCTTACGTTGGCAATTGGAGGCTCTAGGGTTCTGGCAGCTTACCTGGTGTTAGGCTGGAGTCAGAAAGGCTGGGACTTTCAGGCAATCTGGGTTGCCTGCTTTTCCTTTCCTTTAGCTTTGTTCAACTGCTTTTATATGGATGCTGCCGGGTGTTTATCTGCCTGGGGCCCCTTGCAGTGCTGCCTCCCTTAGTTCTGTTTAGGCACTGGGAAACTCCTTTGCTGTAGAATGCTGAGGCACCTGGTGGTTTTCTGAGCTGGTTTCCACCAGTTCCCCCACCCTCACTGAGGCACTCTGAGGTCCAGCTGTTGGTGTTCGCCTGCTCGACCACCTGGGCTTCGGGATCTCCTTCTGGTTGGCAGTTGGAGTCTGTAGGGTTCTGACAGCTTACCTGGTGTTGGGCTGGAATCAACAAGACTGGAGCTTTTGGGCAACTCTAGGTTGCTTTCTTCAGCTCCTTTCAGACAAATGCTGCAGGGTGCTTCTCCACCTGGGGCCCTTTGTAGTGCTGCTTCCCTTATTTTTGCTGAGGCACTGGGAGATCTGTTTGCTGTAGAATGCCGAGGCACTAGAATCTCCTCCTGCTGTGCAAAAGTGGGTCTTTCCACTAGCTGGCTGGGTGACTCCTGGTTCCTTACTGCTCCCCTTCCCCCAGGTTAAGAGGGGCCTTTCCCGTTAATCCCTCTTGCTTCCTGGGCTACTGCACTGCTGCACCCCGTCTTTCTTCTGGTTCAGCTGCTCCAGGGTTTTTTCAGGGGTGATATTTTCTGGGTTTTCAGAGGTTGATAGGGGAGGGTGAAAGCGACTACCTTTTTACTCCGCCATCTTGGCTCCTGGAAGTGGAAGTCAGGAAAGACTTGCTAAGCACCAATTATGTGCCATGCTCTATGCTAAGCACTTGATAAATATTATCTCAAGGGAGAGCAGCTGAAGAGAATTCTGAGGCTCTGGTCACTAGTACTTTATCTATGGAAACTTTTAAATCAATTACATTATTACCTTTAGTCACAACTGGTCACTTCTGAGCAAAAACCTCAGCTCACAATTGGTTAGCTGGGAAATGACTGTGCTACTGTGGTAAGTGCTGAAAATAGGGAGAGGAATGCCGTGTTAAATCCACTAGTCAGGTCCCCACATGTTTTTAGGACTCTGTTATCTTCCCTAATCTCTAGCACATTGCTTTGCATACAATAGACACTTCAGAATGTTACTTGTAGTTTATTTCAATCCAATGCCCTGTCTTCAAAGATGAGGAAATCTGAACCAAGAAAGGTTCTACAACTTTCCCAAGGTTGCTATGGCACAGGTAGAAAGTAGCAGACTTAGAATTCAAGGCCATGCCTTCTGACTCTAAGACCAATGCTCTTACAGTGACTGCCGGTGAAAGTCCAACTCTCTTGTTTGTGGATCTATGTAGGCACTTTGAGTTTTGCTTTCCCTCAAGAACAAGATTGGCAGAATTGTGGGATTGTGCTGGTGCCCATGTTATAAATTACCTGGGAAGTCTTGCGTCTGCATTCCAAAGGAAAGGTCGGGGATGGAAACATATGCTAGGATCATCCTTAGTAGGACTGTTCAGTCAGTGCTTTGTTAGCATGACCTTCAATAATTTAGAACTCTGAGCTCACTGACAGTAGGTACTGGGTCTTTTTTCTTCTGCCTTTCTTTGTAACTCTAGTGTTTAGCATATAGTAAGCACTTCGTAAATGTTTATTGATTGACTGACCTCTAATACCCAAGGAGACTTCAGAATTTTGTTGAATTCAGGTCTGTATATCTGCTTCTGGTGGGGAGAACAGGAACCAGACCAGCTAACTGTGGGGCAGCTTATCCCCAGAAGTCTGGCCATAGGGTAATGAATATTTTTGGCCATAGTAACTAAATGAGTAGGAAAGGGATTTCCTCAGGTTGAATAGTTAAGCCAATAGGAACTTGACATACATGGAAAAGCAATCAAGCACCATGTTATTGTTAAGTGTTCTCCAGGCTAAATAATCTCAACTCCTATAACTATTTCTGGCAGGTCCTGTAAAGATTTAATGATGTTTTCACCTTCATCTTCCACTGTCATAGAATGTTAGACCTGGAAGGGACCTTCTCATCTCTTCCGGCTATCTCATTTTATAGAGGAAGAATCTGTTTGAGGCCTATAAAAGGGAAGTGAATGGCTTGAGGTCACACAGCTAGTAAGAAACAAAGGCAGATCAGAAGCCAAGCCTGACTCCAAATCTAATACCCTGTTTCAGCAGACTGTGTTCTGCCACCTTGGGAAAGGGAGGAGCATAGAGGGAACTTCTGTATTTAGCTAGAGACTGCTATCCCGGATTTGTTTAACTAGCTTTATTTCTTTGAAACTTTGGGTAGTGGCTTATCAGAAAGGAGAACAGGAATAAAAACTGTTCTCATTTTCAGCAAGACTCCAAATTCTGACAGATTACACATTCCTGCTTTTGAAGGTAGGTGCTTGTTTTTTTCTGATCTTGCTTCTTTCAGGGTCTTATGGTATGGAATATAATACAGAGAGCCTCAGAGGACTAATGCTCCTGCTGTTCCTGAAGTTAGCCACTTGTGATTTCTGTAAACTTTATTGATAGGGTATAGCTTTTGTCTAATTTAGATAGGAGATATTTGACTATTTGATTCATCTAGATTGAAGTGATATCTAATTCTATAGAACCACAGAATCACAGAATATTAGAATTGGAAATAACTAACCTCTGGCCCTCCCTGACCCATTTTACAAATAAAGTCAGTTTAAGGGTTTGCAGATTATTGATAGATTTCATTAAACCAATTCTGATAAATTCAAATCTATGTCAAAACACTTTCTGGAGGTTGAAAGTTGTTCAAAAAACAATTAGACTTCATAGTCTTTATTCTGCTTTTCTTCAGGAATATCAGTTCAATTTCATTTATATAGGCACATCACTAAAAAGAAGGAAAGTCAAAGCTTCTCTAGAGCTAATGAATAGATTATAAAACTGATAGAAAAGTCAAAATAGTCTTCTCTAGACACTTTATTGTGCTAACTAGTAAAATCTTAAAATGAGAGGAAAGAGGACCAGCAAAATTAAGATCTTCAAACAAGGGAGAAAATATTCTTAGATAATCATAATTATAGTTCACAATTCTATAGTTCATTGATGTGCTTTCTTTTCAAAAACCCTTTGAGGAAGCTAATTTTATAGTTAAGTAAACTGAAGTTCTCTGTCACATAGCTAATGGTAGAACCGGAGATTCAAACTCAAGTATTGTCCTCTGTGTTTTTTCTACTAGCTATGTGATTAGGGCAACTTAAATAGTCTCTTTGAACCTCTTTCTTTATCTATAAAATAGTACCACATATTTCACCAGATTGTTTCAAAGAGGAAATGAGATATTTTGTAAAAGGTATCTTGAAAACCTGAAAGCTCTAAAACAAATATGAGATATTTAAATATGAAATATGAAAACAAATATGAGATATTTAAATATAAAATATGAAAACAAATATGAGATATTACTGTTACCACAATTATTACTGTTATCTTGTTCCCATCTTTTTTGATGGAGTTTTGACCAAAACAATTCAAATATGTCACTATCCAACTATTATTTTTCAATGTTTAATGTTCTGTGAGTGATTGCACAAGGGGATAAAAATGGCTACTTTTTTTTTTTGGCAGTTGAATAAGAGCAGTGGAATTTAAGCTCATCTTCTGTAGAATCATTGAAAATATCCTTCAGACAGGGGCAGCTAGATAGCACAGTGGGTAGAGCACCAGCCCTAGATTCAGGAAGACCTGAGTTTAAATCTGGCCTCAGACACTTGACACTTACTAGCTGTGTGACTCTGGGCAAATTACTTCACTCCATTGCCTCGCTCCAAAAAATAATATCCTTCAGACAAATCTAATAGCAGACAGGGATAACATATACCTTTTTCCTTTATCTACCTAGTTTTAATTTCTTCTGCTAAGTTTCTATATTTTGATATTTTTTTTAATGTAATTTGGAGATGATGAATAGTTGGTTAAAACTATTTTAGAATGTTGATCTTAAATTTTGATGGATCAATGTCATGTGTGACAGTTGCAGGCAATAGCTCTCTCTATAATGATCAGCTGGCACTGGAATTTGTTGAATTCATAAGGCATAAGGTATAGGGATTTTCTTGCATTGCTCTGATTTCTGTTTCCAATTTTTCCTCTATCTCTCTTACTTGATTTTCAAAATCCTTTTTGAGCTCTTCCATAGCCTGAGACCAATTTGTATTTTTTTGAAGGCTTCGGATGTAGGAGTTTTGACTTTGTTGTCTTCTTCTGAATGTGTGTTTTGATCTTCCTTGTCACCACAGTAACTTTCTATAGTCAAGAGTTTTTTTTTTTTTTCCATTGTTTGCTCTTTTCCCCAGGCTATTACTTGACTTTTTAACTCTTTGTTAAGGTAGGGCTCTGCTTCCAAGGTAGAGGGCGCACTGTCCCAAGCTTCAGGGTTTTTGTGCAGTTGTTTTCAGAGACACTTCTAGGGACTTGTAAGTTTCCAGTTCTTCCAAGGTGGTATGATCTAAGGCAGGCCTGCACAGTATTTAAGCTGCGGGCCGCTTATGGCCCACACTGCTTGTGGCCCGCCAAAAGATTTTGGGCAGCCTTCGACAAATGAAGATGATGTAACTACAGCTCAGGTCATCCTCAGGTCCCAAACCTGTTTTCAGACAGAGCTAATAAGGCTCACTGGCCCTTGAAGAAGAAGTGATTAAGAGGCCTAAATACTCTTGGGCAAACCTGTATAACATACTGCCTGCCAGCTGTGGGCAGTGTGTTGTGCAGGTTTGATCTAAGGAGAAGTGTTTACTACTCTCCTGGCCTGTGCTCTGGTCTGTGAGTGACCACTAGCACTCTTTTCTGTCCTGGAACTGTAAGGAGGGTTCCCCCTCCCTTGTGGCCACAAACTCTGCTATGCTAATGTTCCTTCTTGCTCTGGGACTGCCACCCAGGCCTGCAACCCGGATCCAAGTATGGGCAAGACAACAGAGTCCTGTCCCAGCGCTAGCCAAAAGACCTCTCTAATCTCTTTCTGACAGTAGTGTCTGTGGGCTGAGCATTCCAGAAGCAGCAGCTGCCACTGTCATTGCTGATTCAGTCACTCCTAAGGCCTGCTCCTAGGTTTGCTAGGGCTGGGGCTGTGCTGGACTGCGCTCCACTCTTACCCAGGTATGATACACCTTTCCTGCTGCCCTTCCAAGTTGTCTTTGGTGTCTGTGGGCTGAGAGGTCTGGAAATAGCCAACACTGCCTGTGGTTCAGTCGCCTGGAGGACGGCTCTGGGTTTGCTGTGCTGGGTCTGTGCCGGTGCACCCTGTACTGAACTGTGCTTCTCTCTCACCCTGGTGCAACAGACCTTTCCTGCTGCCACAGACCTTTCCTGCTGCCACAGACCTTTCCTGCTTTCCCTTCCAAGTTGTCTTGGGCTGGAAATTTGTTTCACTCCATCTTTTTGTGGGTTATGCTGCTCTAGAATTTATTTAGAGTCACTTTTTAAAAATATTTGGAGGGCTTTGGAGGAGAGCTCAAGCAAGTTCCTGCCTTTACTCCACCATCTTGGCTCCATCCTACCATCCCCACTTTCACTTGTTTTCAGCCTCTCCCTGCCTACTGGTCCATTACCTACTGCCTACAAACATGCTGGTGTCTCACCACCCTGGAAAAAAAAATACCCTCACTTGATTATTCCATCCCCTCTATTGTCCTATGTCTCTTCTGCTCTTTGTAGCTAAACTCCTCAAAAAGGCCATCTGGTAATAGGTGATTCCACTTTCTCTCTTCCAATCTCTTCTCTTTTTTAAAAAAATTAATTTATTTATTAACAAAATTTCCCCAGTTACATGTAAAAACAATTTTTAACATTCATTTTTAAAAGTTTGAGTTCCAAATTCTCTCCCTTCCTCCCTCCCCTTCCCTCTATTGAGAAGGCAAGCAGTTTGATATAGGTTATACATGTGAAGTCATATAAAACATATCTGTAATAGCCATGTTGTGAAGGAAAACATAGACCAAAAAAAAAACCTCAAGAAAATAAAGTTTTAAAAAAAAGTATGCTTCATTCTATATTCAGACACCATCAATTCTTTCTCTGGGGATGGATAGCATTTTTCATTATAAGTCCTTCAGAATTGTCTTGGATCATTGCCCTGCTGGGAATAGTTAAGTCACTCATAGCTGATGATTTTACAATATTGCTGTTACTTTGTACACAGTACATTTAACTTTGCATCAGTCCATTCAAGTCTTTCCAGGTTTTTCTGAGACCATTCTCCTCATCATTTCTTATAGTACGATAGTATTCTATCATAATCACATATATAAAAATAACTTGTTCAGCCATTCCCCAGTTGATGGGCATCCCCTCAATTTCTCATTCTTTGCTGGAAATGAGCTACTATAAATATTTTCATATACATAGGCCCTTTTCCTTTTTTTTTTTAATCTCTTTTGGGATACAGATCTAGTAGTGGTATTGCTAAGTCAAAGGGTATGCATGGTTTTATAGCCCTTTGAGCATAGCTCCATATTGCTCTAGAGAATGGTCGAATCAGTTCACAACTCCACCAACAACCAGGCATTAATGTCTCATTTTTCCCACATCCCCTCCAACATTTGTCATTTACCTTTTCTGTCCTATAAGCCAATCTAATAGGTATGAAGTAGTACCTCAGAATTGTTTTAATTTGCATTTCTCTAATCAATAGTGAGAATATTTTTTTTCATAAGGCTATAGACAGATTTGATTACTTCACCTGAAAACTGATCATATCTTTTGATCATCTATAAGTTGTGGAGTGGCTCTTGTTTTTATAAATTTGACTCAGTTCTCTATATGTTTGAGAAGTGAGGCCTTTATCAGAGAAACTTGCTTCAATTTTTTTTTCATAGTTACAATTGCTAACTGTATTTCCCTCCATCCTATTCCCTCCATTTTCCACTCTCTTCTTAACTCTTTACAATCCAGCTTCCAAATCGAAACTGCTCTCCCCAAAGTTACTAATGCTATCTTAGTTGCCAAATCCAGTGGCCTTTTTTCACTCCTCATTCTTGATCTCTCTGCAGTCTTTGATACTTTCACTCTTTCCCCCCTTGATATTCTCTTCTCTCTAGTTTTTCCTCCTACCTACATGACCACTCCTCTGCCTCCTTTACTGGATCCTCTTCCAGATCACACCTTCTAACTATAGGTGTCCCTCAGGATTCTGTTTTGGGATCTCTTCTTTTTTCCCTAAATACTACTTCATTTGGTGATCTCGTTTGGAACTGTGGGTTTATTTACTATCTCTGGGCTGATGATTTTCAGATATATCTATCTTGCCCCAAATACTCTGCTGACCTCCAATCTCACATCTCCAGCTGTCTTTCAAACATCTCACATATATGTCCCTTTCTTTCCTCTAACACTGCCACCACTCTAGTGCAGAACTTCATTATATGTCTGAATTTTTGCAAGAACCTGCTGATGGGTCTGCTTGCCTCAACTCTTTGCCCACTCCAATTTATCCTCCACTTAGCTCTACAGTGATTTTTCCTACAATGCAGATCATGTCATTTCTCTTACTTTTCGACAAATTCCAGTGGCTTTCTGTTGCCACTAGCACTAAATACCAAATGCTCTGTTTGACCCTCAAAGCCTTCATAACCTAGCCTCCTTGTACTTTTTCAGCCTTTTTACACCTTACTTCCTGACATGTACTCTTCAATCCAGTGATACTAGCCTCCTAGTTGTTCCACAAACAAGACACTCCATTTCTCAGGTCCCCGCATTTTATCTTACTATTTCCCATGCCTTGAGAAATACCCTCCTCTCTGACTTCTGACTTCCCTCGATTCCTTTAAGTTCCAACTAAAATTCCACTTCCCCCAACTCTTCTTAATTCTAGTGCCTTCCTTCTGTTATTTTCTCCTATTTATCTATATATAGCTTGCTTTGTATATTTCTTGTCTCTCTCTTTAGATTTTAAGCTCCTCGAAGGCAGGAACTATATTTTGCTTTTTTTATGTCCCTGGCACTTAGCACCATGCTTGGCACATAGTAGACATTTAATAAATGTTTATTGATTGATTGATTCAGTAGATTCTAAATATTTGCAACCTGAAGTGATATGCTATAAAGTCTCTACCATTTCATTTCATCATTATAGATTATCTTTCTGTAATTTCTAGTGGCAGTGATCTGATCTTAAATCTCAATAATAAATTCTAGCATTTCTATTAATAAACTTGCTTGACTCAGCCATTTGTTTAACACTTCTTTTGTTTTTTTTTCTGTTTGTTTTTAGGCAATTGGGGTTAAGTGACCTGCCCAGGGTCACACAGTTAGTAAGTATCAAGTATTTGGTCTCAGGCTGGATTTGAATTCAGTTCCTCCTGACTTCAGGGCTGGTTCTCTATCCACTGCACCACCTAGCTGCCCCTTAACACCAATATGCCCCTTAAGGCATATTGGTGTCACTTTTTGATTCCACTTTTGAATTTTAGCCATATCATAGTCTCCATCTGGAGATAAACCACCTCTCACTATATTTGGTTAATCCAGTGGCATATACTTGTTGACAACCTTTACTCCTGCTTTGGGAAGTGAGACCTGTTTGTTCCAAATATTTGAAGACTACATGTGTAGAGCTAAATTTCAAGTGTGAATGGCATCAGGGGTGGTTCTGATGCTCACACCATGGTTATTCAGATCTGGTACTAGAATGAAAAGAGGCACTCAGTCATTAAATAGTTAGCAAAAGGAGGTGTACTTAGCCCTGGCATAACAAGGATATTCAATCAAATACAGTAGCACTTAGCCTTGGTAAACAGAAATCCCTTTGTTTCCATATCTATACAAATCTTGGCATCAGGGCAGGGTATGGTGACATTTAGTTTTAGGACATCCACTGAAAGTGGCCAATCCCATGTGGGTGGGACCATCAGGTGACCAGAAAGCCACATTAATATAGCCAAAGGCCACCAGAAAGGTGCTTTGAGGGAGGCATAGCTTGAGCCCTGCCCTAACCCTTCGTCAATCAAGTCCTGACTTTGTTGCCTTTTGGGAAAAGTCTAGCCTAACCTATGTTGGGAGTGGTTAGTAGGATGGGAAGGGAAACCCTGATAGATAGTGGTCCCATCACATAGCATTTCATGGTGGTAAGGTCCTCAGGAACTTGAAGATGACATTTTACCGCTTCAATGTCTTTACTGTATAATCTTCCTGGCATAGACATTAGTAAAGGGAAAAAGAAAAAGAAAATTATAGTACCTCCCCCAAAGGAATCATTATGAAGAAAAAGAAGAAAGAAAAAAGAAAAAAAAGGTGGAGAAGAATAAAATCCAGAAATCTTAGTCTTTTTCTTCTCCTGTTTGGAAGGATTTGGTCTCAAATTTCAGTGATCTGGTCTATGTGGTGAGTGATGTCATATCTTTTCTGTTCATCATGGGTCTCCAAATGGCAATGACAATAAGTTGGAGGAATATAAGGGACACAGCAAAGATGGTGTTATCTCCAGAACAGCCCAGAATCTCCTCCTGATATGTCAGTGATGATGAGCAGGAGCAATACCAAGAATATCAGGGACATAACACAGACGATAAAATTTTCACCATAGTCAATAATTCTTCAATATGCATCAGGGTCACCTGTAGGAGATCATTTCTTGCAAGTAATCTGTTCTGGGACTTAAGCTGATACCTAGTCTCTCCCAATACTACTACTCCCTCAGTAGCAGTACCATGGCTCACCCACCAAAACCTTCCCCTCCTTTAGAGGGACATCACCCTTCCTCCATAGGTACTAAATAAGTACTCTTCCATACCCCATCCAGGAACTCAGAATTATCACTGAGTCAACTAAGGTATCCCCTTACAGTCAAGTAAATACACGTTCACCATAGTTGTATAGCAACAATTTTAACTCTTCCATGTTGTCAGAAAGCAAACCACATTCCAATAATACTTCCCTTTGGTCTCCCAAGCTCTTTCTCTGAAATAGTGCTTTGAGGAATCCCAGAAGAAAAGAAGGTTGTGAATTGGGAGGTGTGGTGGAAGGAGGGTAAAAGGATACCTGGGTTATTTCTCTGGGGCATTCCAAGACTTGTAAAGGGACAAGAACCTCGAGGCCAAGGCAAGTCTGTACTGTGGAAGGAATAAGGAAGGACTGGATGTCCAAAGGCAGTCTATTACTATTAAGTAAGTCTTTCTAGAGACTTGATAAAAGAAACCACTGGACTAGAGAATCTTTCTCCTTCCTAGGGTGGCATTGATTCATCCTAGGCACAAATTCTGGGAGATTGGACACTTGAACTGGGCAGTCAGGTGTATGATTATGCAGTTGATGATTACCGGGTACAATCTGCTTGCCCTGAGCTGGAAGAGTACCATTTTTCCAGTTGGGGAAAAGTTGAGAGCCACTTGAGTTAGATGGGTGCTCCAGTTGGTAAAAGGAGTCTAATTAGGCAGGAATAGCTACCTTGCCTTTAGTTATGAAGATAATATGGCCCCATATCCAGCAAAACATGACATCACTATCCCAATGTTCCTGTTGGCGATGGACCTATTTTCCAAACTGCACTCTCCTTTTTTTTTTTTTGGCATATCTTTGATGGATGCCCCATAACATGACATGCCTCATAAACAACTGTCTGCAGTGGAAGGCATTGGCAATATTCCTTCACTGATCTTGACACCAAAGAGGAGAACCTTTGATTGTCCAGTTAAGTATTCTCCAGGCCTCATGCCACTTGCTTAGACCCATGGCCACTACCCAGGAATTAGTGTAGATTAAAATATTTTTCTCCATCTCTCAATGCTCCCTTACATACCAGTCATATAGCCTAGAGCTAATCCCTCTGGGAGGATTTGCCAGGATCCTCATTCCCTAGTATATCACTGTTACTTGGGTTAGTGACTGCTGAAGTCATATGCCTCTTTTTTTTTTTTGCTTTTTGGTGAGGCAATTGGGGTTAAGTGACTTGCCCAGGGTCATACAGCTATTACGTGTCAAATGTCGGAGGCCAGATTTGAACTCAGGTCCTTCTGACTCCAAGGCAGGAGCTCTATCCACTGCACCACCTACCTGCCCCTATATGCTTCTTTCAAGGCAGATAGAGACATTGTTAATCAGGAAAAAGGGCAGTTGTCATTTGCTAGGTTCTTATAGGTGAAAGGCCTATTGGGTTAGAAGAAGATGCAGGGTTTCAGACCCAGGACTGGAAGCTTCAATCTCTGGCATGGTCACCACTTCTTTGTGAAGGACATTATACTGAAAGGATCTTAGCAAGCATAATTTGAATGTACAATTTTCATTCAGCAGTTGAAGCCTCTTGTGCCTTACCTATCTTGTTAGACGGACCACCTTGGATCATCTGTTCAACTGGGTAGTGCAGTGGAGAGTGCTGGACCTGGAGTCAGAAAGACCTAAGTTCAAATTCAGCTTCACAAATTTACTAGCTGTGTGACCCTGGGCAAGTCACTTAATCTTTGTTTTCTTCAGTTTCCTTAACTGTAAAATGGAGGTGATAATAGCACCTACTTCCCAGCGTTAGAGGATCAAATGAGATAATATTGGTAAAGCACTTAGTATAGTACCTGGCACGTAGTAAGTGCTATATAATGCTTATCCCCTTCTCCTTTTCTCCTCCCCACTCCCAGCAGCAATTAGGGTCCAGTAAGAAGAAAGCTATTGCTTTTCAAAAATATTATAGTAAGTGGCCACTTCGGGGAAACTGCAGCTCCTGAAGGCTGACAGTGGCTTATTCTTTCCATTCCTTGGTGGCTGCCAAAGAAGCTCCATTCAGCCTGGTCTTTATAGGCTATATGGCCTGTAGCATCAGAAGTACCCAAGGGGAGATAGTCTGCTTCAGATCTTCTAGCTGTGTGGCCTGTGCTGGGCCCCACTTTAAAGAGACAGGCTTGTAGGTGACTTAGTCAATGAGGATCACCAGGATGTCCACATGAGGAATGTTAGTTCTATAAAACCTAGAGTCTGATAAGTCTTTAGGCTTCCTTTTAAGATTGTAGGGGAAGTGAGTGTCAGTAGCTTATTTCAGACAATGTCTGGAATCCTCCGAGTTATCTCTACCCCAAAACTTGACCGAGAGAGCTGCACCCTGGATTTTCTTAGTATTGATTTCTAACCCCTTGTCCCTTTTATGGATCACCATCTAATCTAGAGCCTGGACTTATGTGACTAGGTCAATATTATATCATCGATGTTGTGGTGTCCATTAATACTTTCAAAAAGGGAGTCCTTTTTCAAGTCTTTGGCTAGTGTAATGTGGCAGCATGAGAGAGCTCAGGCAACCCTGAGAAAGGACAGTAAAAACATACTGGCTTTCTTCCCAGATGAAAGCAAACTGTTCGTTTTCAGGTGGAGAAATTAAAACTATCTATAGTCATATGAAAAAATGTTCTAAATCACTATTGATTAGAGAAATGCAAATTAAAACAACTTGGACATACCACCTCACATCTATTAGATTGGTTAATGTGACAGAAAAGGAAAATGGTAAATGTTGGAGAAGATGTGGGAAAATTGGAACACAAATGTATTGTTGGTAGAGTTGTGAACTGATCCAACCATTCTGGAGAGCAATTTGGAACTATCCCCAAAGAGAAATCAAACTGTGCATACCCTCTGATCCAGCAATACCACCTCTAGGTCTGTATCCCAAAGAGATTGTAAAAAGGGAAAAGGACCCACATGTACCAAAATATTTATAACACATCTTTTTTGTGATGGCATAGAATTGGAGACTGAAGAAATGCCTATCAATTTGGGAATGGCTGAACAAGTTGTGGAATGTGAATGTAATTGAATATTATTGTGCTATAAGAAATTATGAGCAGGCCAATTTCAAAAAAAAACCTGGAAATACTTACATGAACTGATGCCGAGTGAAGTGAGCAGAACCACGAAAACATTGTATGCAGCAACAGCAGCATTGTGTGATGATCAACTATGATAGTCTTAGCTCTACCAATGATCTTAAACAATTCCAAAAACCTCATGGTGGAAAATACCATCCACATCCAGAGAAAGAACTTTGGAGTCTGAATGCAGATTGAAGCATACTATTTTCACTTTTTTTTTGTTTTTTTTTTCTTTCTCATGGTTTTCCCCTTTTGTTCTGATTCTTCTTTTACAACACGACTAATGTGGAAATATGTTTAATATCATTGTACTTGTATAACCTATATCAGACTGCTTACCATCTTGGGGAGGGGGGAGGGAAGAGAGGGGGCAAAAAAATTTGGAACTCAAAATCTTATAAAAGTGAAAACTATGTTGAAAACTATCTTTACATGTAATTGGGAAAAAAGTACTATTATGTGAGGTAAAAAAGAGAGTAACCTGCTCCTGACTAGTCTTAGCCACAGGAATAGAGAGGAAAAATATTGGGCAAGGTTGATAACTCCATGCCACTCATCCTGGGTCTAGTCAATAACATATAACAAGGTCAGGAACAGCTGTAGCAATGGGCATGATGAGTTTGTTCAGCTTCCTGTTGTCCACTATAAGCTGCTAAGTGCTTTCTGCTTTCCTCACAAGATTATCGTAAGGGGAGATCATATAACAAAATCCTTCAGCTACTTTCATCTTTGACACGAGAACAAATATCTTTCACCCCTCTGGGGACCCAATATTATTAGATGTTAACTACAAAAGATGGTTTGAAAAAGTCCAAGGGTTGCCATTTTACTTTTCAAACAATCACTTGCCTAGAAGTTGCTGAAAGACCCACAAGTATACTGATACCCAAGAGCTCATTCCTCCTCCTTTAACCCAAAGAGCCCCCCTCTCCATAAGAACCTAGCTCTTGGCAAATGCCATTTTGCTTGATTTATTGATGTCTTCTCCCTCTGCTTTGAGGGAGACATATGCAACTGGACTTCAGCAGTCACTAACCTAGGTAATAAGGAATACTTTAGGGAATTCGGATCCTGGGAAATCCTCCTAGAAGGCTGAACTCCACACTACATGGCTGGCATATAAGGGAGCAGTGAGAGATGGAGCAGAGATTTTAATCTACACTGATTCCTGAATGGTGGCCTTGGGTCTGGGCAAGTGGTCTCAAGCCTAAAAACTACCACGGGTAGGGAACCTTCAGCCTTGAGGCCACATGTGGCTTTCTAGGTCCTTGGGTGTGGCCTTTTGTCTGAGTCCAAGTTTTATAGAACAAATCCTTTCATTAAGGGGATTTGTTCTAAGTTTGGATTCAGTCAAAGGCCACACATTTGGATTCATTCGAGGCCACATGTTCCCCACCCCTGAAGACAATGAAAGGCTTTCCTCTTCTTTGTAAAGATCACTGGAGCAATTCCACTGACACTTCTCACTACAGATAGTTGTTTGTGGGGTATATTAGCATCCATCGTATCATATCCAGATATGATAAACAAGGAGTGTAGAGGTTGGGGAGTAGATCCATTGCCAATAGGGACATTGGGGTAGTGTTGCCATGCTGTGCAGGATATAGGATCATATGATTCCCATTCCTACCTAACTAGGCTCCTTGTGTAAGTTGGAGTACCCACCCAACCCAAGTGACTCTCAACTTTGCCCTAACTGCCAAAATGGTACTCTCCCAGCTCAGAACAAGCAGTTTGCCCCTGTTAAGCAGCAGTTGCATGATCATGCATCTCCATGGTTCACCCCTTGTAGCTTCCTCTAAGTGATCCAAATGAGGTGGGATCTTTTGCTGTTGCTGCTGTTGTTCAGTTGTATTAGTCATGTCGGACTCTTTGTGACCCCATTTGGGGGTTTCTTGGCAAAGATACTAGAGTGGTTTGCTATTTCCTTTTCCAGCTCATTTTACAGTGAGGAAACTGAAGCAAACAAGGCTAAGTGACTTGTTCAGGGTCACATAGCTAATAAGTATATGAGGCCAGATTTGAACTCAAGAAGATGAGTCTTCCTGATTCTAAAGCCAGTCATCTACCCTCTGTGTCACCTAGCTGCCTGGCAGAAGCTTTACAGGATGCCTTAAGGTGGGGTGAGGATGAAGGTCTCCTACTTCCCTGATGCTGAATTTCCCTGTACATGTCTACTAGTACTTTAATAGACTGGCCTTCAATTTCTTATCAACCTGATGTTTTAGGAGTCACACACAAAACTCCTGTCAAGAGAGGGTGTCATCGCCCTCTATCCACCTAGCAGGGCAGCAGGCTCCATGTCTCTTCTAATTGAGGAATGACACTGATGACTTATTTTCTCTAACAACAGTATTTGCTGTCCTGATCTGTTGTTCTAATTTTACCAGTTGATCAGCCCATGCTTATATAGTTGTGTGCCAGGGGAAACCCATAGCTAAATCTGAAGCCATTTGGGGCTCCATCTGGAAGATGGATCTAATTTTTCCTACGGCAGACTAGTCATAAGCGTGGCAGGTTGTGTGTGTGTGGGCGCATGTGTGTATGTGCATGCAATCTCTCCAATCTATAAAGCCCATTACCCTTAGGAACTTTATCCCATCCCTTGTAAATCCCCACAAGGCACCTGACTGCATCAGGAATTCATCTTTATGTGGGTATGAATGAATAAATTCCCATCACACCTACCTAAAAAGTGACAAAGTTCAGTCTTTATCTGGAGATTCTCATTGATTTAGTTGACTCTATAACAGTAAGTTCCCAAGCCAAGTTCAATACTTGGCAGAGAGAGTGAAAGCATTGGCTCCATGAGACCACACCCTCAGAAGCCATTGTTCCAGTGATTTATCAGGTTTCTGTTTGAACTTTTCATGCAACCTCCCCAGTTCCTAGATGGTAAAACCCTTCCATCCCCTACTTTCTCATTGGAGAAAATCACCCTCCTCCTAGGAGTAGTTTTAAGAGAAACCTGGGGCTTTTCTATTAATGGTGGGAGTTTGCAGCAAAACTTTTTCTTGAGAGACCATATTGTGCAATGAGTTAATGGCTTTAGTCTGTCATGACCACCTTCATCAAGAGAGGTACTACTTTAGGTTGGTTGGGCACCACCTCCATTGGGTGTCTCTTCAGCCTTAATCAAAAATTGGAAGTTCTGTTTTTAGTGATTGAATGTACCTGGTCAGTTTATTTTCAATCTTATTAGACTGGTAGTCCAACTTCCATATGGCAGTCAGCAAGCAGAGAATGGTGGTCTTGGTGTTTTTTTTTTTTAACCCTCCCTGTCAGCCTCAAAGTTACTTTTAATGAACTTTCTCTAATTATTAGTGACTTGGAACATTTTTTTTTCTTTATGGCTATTGATAGCTTAGATTTCTCCCTTAGAAAACTTTCTGTTTATGTTATTTGCTATTGTTATTTGGGGAATGGCTCTTATTCTGATACATTTGAATAAGTTTCTTAATATATCTTGGAAATGGGACTCCTATTAGAGAAACTTGCTGCAAAGATTTTTTTTTGTAAATAATATTTTATTTTTTCCAATTACATGTAAAGATAGTTTTCAACATTCATATTTTACAAGAATTTAAGTTCCAAACTTTTTCTCCCTCTCTCTCATCCCCCCTCTTCAAGATGGCAAACAATCTGATATAGGTTATATATCTGCTATCATGTAAACATGTTTCCACATTACTCATGTTGTGAAAGAAGAATCAGAACAAAAGGAGAAAGCCATGAAAAACAAAAATAAAAAACCCCCCAAAAGACTAAAGAAAGTGAAAACGGTATACTTTGATCTGCATTCAGACTCCATAGTTCTTTCTCTGGATGTGTACATCATTTTCCATCAAGAGTCTTTTAGAATTGTCTTGGATCATTGAATTGCTGATAAGAGCTAAGTCAATCATAGTTGATCATTGCACATGTTACTGTAACTATGTACAATATTCTCCTTGTTCTGCTCACTTCACTCAGCATAAGTTTATGTAAGTCTTTCTTGGTTTTTATGAAATCATCTTGTATATCATTTCTTATAGCACAGTAATATTCCATTACGTTCATGTACCACAACTTGTTCAGCCATTCCCCAGTTGATGGGAATTCCCTCAATTTCCAATTCTTTGCCACCACAAAAATAGCTGCCATAAATATTGTACCTATGGGTCCTTTTCCCTTTTTTATGATCTCTTTGGGATACAAACCTAGTAGGGGTAATGCTGGATCAAAAGGTATGCACAGTTTGATTGCCCTTTGGGCATAGTTCCAAATTGCTCTCCAGAATGGTTGGATCAATCCACAACTCTACCAACAGTGCATTTGTGTTCTAATTTTACCACATCTTTTCCAACATTTATCATTTTTCCTTTTCCATCAGATGGTACCTTCGAGTTGTTTTAGTTTGCATTTCTCTTATCAATAGTGATTTACAGCATTTTTTTCATATGACTTTTTCATACGATAGCTTAAATTTCTTCATCTGAAAACTGCCTATTCAAACCCTTTGACTAATTATCAATTGGGGAATTGCTCTTATTCTGATACATTTGAATTAGTTCCTTATATACTTTGGAAATGGGACTCATATCAGAGAAACTTGTTGCAAAATTTTTTCAAGTTATATTTTTCTTTTCTAATTTTAGCTACATTGTTTTCATTTGTGCAATTTTTTTTTTACTTTATGTAATCAAAACAATATTGTTCCTTTTATCTCCTGTGATCCTCTCTATCCTTGTTTGGTCATGAACTCTTTCCCTATCTATAGATCCAAAATATTATTTTTTTCCCAATTTGTTCATGATGCCACTTTTTGTGTCTAAATCATGTATCCGTTTAGTCATATCTTGTTATATAGTGTGAGTTGTTGGTTCATATGTAGTTTGTCAGATTGTTTTCCAGATTCCCTAGCAGGGCTTTTTTTTTAAAGTGAGTACTTATACCAGTAACTGAGATCTTTGGGTTTATTAAATATGAGATTACTCTGTTCTTTTGCTTCTATATATTGTATACCAAATCTGTTCTGATGATCTATCTCTCTATTTCTTAACCAGTACCAAAAAATATTTTTATGTTCACTGCTTTGTTGTCTAATTTGAGATTTGGTACAGCTAGGCCCTACTAGTTTTTTCTGACTTTTTAAAAAATTATTATTTCTACTGGTATTCTTGATCTTTCCTTCCTGTAGATGAATTTTTGTAATATTTTCCCTGGCTTTATAAAATAATCCTTGGGTAATTTGGTGTGGCATTAAATAAGTACATTAATTTAGTTGGTATTATTATTTTTCTTACATTGATTTGGATTACTCACAATTAAAATTTATTCAATTATTTAGATCTGCCTTTATTTCTGTAAAGAGTATTTTGTAGCTGTATTCATATAGTTCTTATGTGTATCTTGGTAGGCAGACTCTCAAGTATTTTATATATACTATACTTATATTACATAGACTTTTTCTTTCTATATTTAGTTATCACATTTTTAATAGGTTTCAGATGGAAACTATCTTGGGACAAGTCAGCTGTCCTATTTTTTAATTTTGAATATTCATTCTCCTAGCTATTAGAGTATTGCACAGATGGATAAAACAAATGCTTTTTGTGCTTAAACAATACTAGTATTTAAGTTCAATTTATTATTGTCACTATTAATTCATTCTTATCATCTTTTTTGTTCAGAGAGAAACAGTTCTGGGACAAGTCCTTATAATACTATTATTCCTTTATATTCAATTTTCTATGGATAGATAGGTGGATAACATAACTTTTTTGTAGCTGAATAAAAATATTAGGATGTAATCTTATCCTCTGTTGTTGTTCTGTCATGCCCAACTCTTTGTGACCCCATGTGGGGTTTTCTGGGCAAAGATACTGAAGTGGTTTGCCATTTCCTTCTCCAGCTCATTCTATGGATGAGGAAACTGAGGCAAACAGGATTAAGTGACTTGCCCAGAGTCACACAGTTGGTAATTGAGGCTGGATTTGAACTCAGGAAGATGAGCCTTCCTGATCCCAACCCAGTACAATATCCACTGAACCACCGAGCTGCCCCTTAGCCTCTGTAGGTTCACTGGAAGGATCCCCACTAAAACTCCAGTAGTAGACAGGATAGACAAAAGTGATGGTATGAACCTTATCCTGTTCCCACATGGTATTGATCTCTTCAACTAAGTCCTTATATTTTGAAAGTTTTTTCCTCATATCCCTCGGAGATTATGAGTGTTTAACATTTTAGCCAATAATTAAAAGCATTATTCTTACATTTTCATGAATCAATATTATATTTGAGTGACTGTGAGCAGCATTTGTGTATATGATTCAGATCCAGTACAGTTTATTGGTTGAGCTCTTCAAGATATTTTGAGTTCTGTATTTTAAGTATGGGTATTTGCCATCCATCAGCCCATGAAAAATAGCACGCTTCCAAAGTTTAATTTTAGCCACCAGGTTATGTCCTGCCAGATATTTTGGAAATGCGAAATTTTTAGATCTTGAAATGTTGTTACATGCTTGCCACCATTTCCTTGAATAATGTGCATTGATCTCTAACTCCAGGTACCTGAAGGATGACCCTGCTGTAGTTTCTGGTTCCAATGACCTGATCCTGATTAGATATAATGAGCCCTTCCTTGGGACATGCAGACCTGTTTGGCTTAGTCATTGATTTGACACTTCTTGGTCAATGTATTGTTGGCTGAGTTGATATGGATGTTCCCCAAGGAGGCCCTTTTGGATCTTACTTGTTTCAGAGGCACCATCAAATGCAAAGATTTGTACCTTGTTATCAGCCTTTGCTATTGTTTAGTGAAATGATATCTGCTTATTACAAAAGTACCTCAGTAAGTTTTGTACATTATTATTATTATATTGTGTAATATAATAATAATAATTCTTATTATTATGCTATAATTCTCTAATATTTAAAAGAAGTTAGGGAGATACGTCAAAACAATGTAGCTTCAAAAAGAGAGTCTAATATCAGAATTTTCTTTTATGTATATTCTATCTTATTTTCATGTTATACATGTATCTCTTTAGCCCTTCTTTCTTTCCCATAATATATCCCCAGTCTCTATTTCTTCTCCTCCTTCATTCTTGTTTGATACCAAATATACCAGGCTGAATTTAGTAATAAAACCTCTGCAACAGGCTCCACCTACATGATTAATTATAGGTGTCTGTTTGAGATATTGTAGAATTTTAGAGTAGTCATGGCAACATGGTACAGAGCAAAAGGTATTGGATGTGGAGCAACAGAATCTGAGTTCAAATTTTGCTATTTATTATCTGTGTGGCCTTGAAAAAACAGAGGCCTCAATTTCCTCATTTGTAAAATACGACAATTGGACTAGATGACTTCAAAAGTTCCTTCCAACTCTAAATCCATGAGCATATGGAGCTTTTGGATGAGAATTCTAAAATTAGAAAAAATATTGAAGATAAAAGAAGAGTCTCATAATATTGCAAAAGGCTCCCAGCCTTTGCTATGACTTAGTCAATCAATGAAGTTTGGCAATAGAATCTTAAATCTAGAAAGTGGCTTAGAAGGCTACTGAGTCCAAGCCCTGTCCTAATAGAGTAGTGCCCTCTGTGATGTCCCTCAAAAAAAAATTGCTCAAAAATATCTGGTGATATCACGTGATAATAGTTCAATTTTTGAACAGCTCTTATTACTCAGCGTCTTACACAGAGTGAGGGCTTAATGAATCTTTGTTGAACTGAATTAGAAGGTGATACTATTTAGGTATTTTATATTATATTATTTTATTTTTGTTTAGACATTTTAAAGGAAAACTATTGCCCCAAGTATGTGATAAGATATCTTCACCTGTTTCTCTTAGTCTTTTTTACTGGAAAAAAAAAAGAAAAAGGCTTCCAATTAATGACCAATAGTAACACCACTGGCTAGTATTTATTCTTTCATTCTTATTACTTCCAACAAGTTACACTTTTTATAACATGGGTTGGAGACCTGACAGAAATAAAAAAGAGACCAAACTTGAAAGATTTTTTTAATTAAAAAAAAATTTAATAGTGGGGAAAGCATAAAATTACCCAGGTCCATAGAGAAAGATTGACCTTGCAACAGAACAAGGAAAGTTGTTTAATTTATTTCAACAATGTTAAATGAACATCCCTTATGCCCAGCTGTCCCAATTTCCATTGTGAAGATTGGCAGTTTCCTCTTTTCAGATTTCTTTTAACTGTAATTGCCCTTTCAATAAAGGAATGCTGCCACCAAGTGGTAGGAGAGTATCTTAAATTTACAGTATCTTTTGCTATAGAAAATTAAACAGGATTTTAACTGGTTCTATCACACCAGCAATGCAGAAAAGATAATTTTCTTCCTGTTCTCTTGAAAGATAAGTTGGTAAGATTTCATAACAATCATGCTGGAAAGAAAACAATGACTGCCATCTTGCATCTTACTGTCTTTGGTAAATTTTCCTAGACAAGACTAATATCTCACATTCATATAACACTTTAAAGTTTATAAAGCACTTTCCCTACAACTCTGTGAGGTAAGAAGAGCAAGTATTATTATTTCTCTTTTATAGATGAAGAACTGAAGCTCAGACAACTTGTCCTGGGTTCCACTGCTAGTGTCAAAGGCAGAATTCAAATACAGATCTCTTGAATACAAGTCCAGGACTCTTTCCAATCTATTATACTTCAAACAGTAACATTATAAAACTTCAGAGTTAGAAAGGACTTTAGGAATTATCCAGTTCAACTTCTACCCAGTCTATGCATGGCTCCTCTTTGCAGTATCCACAACAAGTGGACTTGCATTTTTCGCTTGAGGATTTCTACTGCTGGGGAACTTGCTGCCTTCTAAGGTAGCATATCCCATTTTTGGGCAACTCTAATTACTAGGAAGTACTTCATTCTATTGAACTGAAACCCACCTCCCCATAACTTACACCCATTGGTTATGATTCTATTTTCTAGTGCCAAGCAGAATATGGTGAATCCTTCTAATGATAACTGTCCAAATATTTGAAGACTGCTATCATGCTAGTCCCAAGTCTCTCTAGAATAAATACTCCCAGTTCTCTGAATGGTGATTACCCTCAGGATGTGATCCTAAGACTGAATATTATCTCTTTTTATAAGCAGTCAGGATCACAAGATATCAAACAGAAAAGAGGTTTTATTTATACAAAAAAAAGAGCACAAAAAGGATTTTCTAAGACAATAAACCTATAAAAGTCGAGTTCCTTTCTCTTTCTAGTGGGAACCCCCTTTCCACCAACCCCAGCAGAGACCTGTACTTTCCCTGTGACTTGCAGTCTTATGGTGGGGCTCCTCTGGTGTGTGTGTGTGGAATGGGGAAGAAGCACAAGTTCACTGCTATTCAGCTCTGTCTGAAGATGAACTTATTCCTTCTTTTAGTTTTTTCTTTTCTTTTCTTTTCTTTGAGGCAATTGGGATTAAGTGACTTGCCCAGGGTCACATAATTAAAAGTGTCTGAGGCCAAATTTGAACTCGGGTCCTCCTGACTCCAGGGCTGGTGCTCTGTCCACTGTACCACCTAGCTGCCTCTTATTTCTTCTTTTAGGAAATGGTGCTAGACTTTTGGCAGCTGGATTTGGAAAGACTATTTCATAGCTCTTTTACCACTAGGATATTATGTCAGTTTTCTAGCTAATAAGAGGCTGATAGTAATTCATGATTAGGGATAGGTTGACTTTGGGTTATTTTTTCTATCTGTTCTTTAAAACATGATTCCATAGCCCAACCCTAAAAAGGAATTGTGAGAACTTTTCTATGTGCTTTGTGCAAAATAGTCTTCGTTTTATTCCTTTTAAAATTAAATATGTATATAATATACACTTTGTTTTTATATAATTTTTATTTTTGAAAATATCTCTTCTTCTTTCTTTACTTAGTGATGCATCTTTTAAAACAAAGAGTGAAAAAGAATGGGAAAAGCAGTTCAGCAAAACTTAGCAACACGTCAATTAACAACATATCCATAATCCTCATAAATCTCTGCAAAGAATGGAGGATTTTGTCTTTTCTCATCTCTTTTTCAGGACCAAACTAAATAATTCTAATTACATCATGTTTTGTTTCTTTTTCTTCGTTTCCCTTCTTTTCCTTTCTCTCCTTTTCTCTTTCTCCTTACATATTTATAATCATATATATGTATTCTTGGTTCTGTTTACTTCAGTTTGTTTGTTTAAGTTTTCCTGTGCTTCTCTGAATTCTTCATAGTTATCACACATGGCATAGCAACATTCCATTATTTATTTATTTAGTAATTTCCCAGTTGCTGACAATCAAGTTTCTTTCCAGTTCTTTGATGCTACGAAAAGTGTTCTCTATGTATTTTGGTTAGGGCATAGGACCTTCTTTCCATCTTTGACCTCCTTGGGTTGTATTCATAAGAGAAGAATCTTTGGGTCAAAGTGATATTCTAAGCACTTTTCTTCTTTAAAAGCATAATTCAACATTGCTTTTGTAGGATGCACTGACATTTCTAGCTCCACCAACAGTATATTAATGTGCTGGTATTCATGCAACTCTTCTGACCTTGATTATTCCTATCTTTTGTTATTTTTGCCAGTATTGGAAGTGAGGTGAAGCCTCAGAATTGTTTTGATTTGTATTTCTGATTTTTAGTAATTTGGGACAATCTTTCAAATAGTTGTTTAAAAATGAAAAAAAAATCACCTCTTTTTTTTTTCTTTCTGTCTCTATAGAGATATATATCTTTCCTTCTCTTTTTCCTTTTACCCAGAGAACCATCTTTCGCAAGAATAATAGAGAAAAGAAGCAATTTAGTAAAACTAAACAAACATAGCAAGTGAGTCTTAATATACAGGCAGTGTTCTGTACCTGTCATTCCCTAGCTCTGCAAAGAGAGGAAGGTGTGTATGCATACACCCATACACAAACACATATCTATGTATATATACATACACAGATATACACACATATATATACATACATATTCATTCAAACATATATTTTTTACTTCCTCTTTGGAACCATATGGTTTGTTAATAGTATACAATTCTTCTTTCGAGAAATGCTCATCCATATCCTTTGAATGTTTATTTCTGGGTCAGGTCTGACTGAGACTGACACCTTGTTAGTTCAGATTTGAGGCTGGGGTGAAATGAGGAACTTACAGTTCATTGAATAGTTAACACAAGGAAGTTTACTTAGCTCTGACGTAACAAGGATATTCAATAAGGTAATACTTAACATGAGGAGATGCACCCCATCCCCATATAGGGTAACTAGGTGGCACAGTGGATGGAGCACTGGGCCCAGAGTCAGGAAGATTCCTCTTCCTAAGTTTAAATCTGGCTTCAGACACTACCTAGCTGTTTGACCCTAGCCAAATTACTTGACCCTATTTGTCTTAGTTTTCTCATCTATCAGGAAGTGGGTAGTATTATTTATTACTGGGCCTCTGGAATCATGGTTGGTAATTGCATTGATCAGGTTTCTTAAGTGGTGGTTTTCCTTTTAAAATGTACTGATATATTCTGATTTTATGCAATAGACACTTCTCCTCAAATCCCCAAATACTTACTCCCGATATCTTACCTAGTAATAACTACACAGAACCAGTGATAATGAAATAATTATAACTGATGGTTCAAGTTACTTTTCAGTTTTGTAGTTTACCAGTTGTTATGGGAAAAGAAGAATATATGTTTTCAATTTAACCATTTGGCACCAACACTGTCCATTGTCTTTTATTTTAGTTTTGTTTCTTTTTGGTGTTGCCTTTGCTTGTATTGTTATAGTCAATGTAATATTTTTCTTTTGACTCTTCTTTCTTCACTCTGCTTTGTTTTCATATAATTCTTCCTGTGCTTTTCTGAATTCTCATATTTGTCATTCTTTGAGGTACATAAACTTTAAAAATGATTGATATAATTTATTTTGATACTATAGACACTTCTAAAAGTCTACCCAAACACCAAATTCCTTACCCTTTTCCATTCTTCCCCTTCCCCAATATATTCCCTGAAAACAGATAATTTATCGACTGTTAAAAAAGGAGAGATATGTCCGTTAACTTGGACAGTATGGTATGGTTTGTATTTGACTGGAATTTTGTTGCATCTCAATGATGACTTTATTTATACTGTTGGGATCATTATGTGTATTGTCCTCAATTACATTTGATGAAAATTGAGAACTTATGTGCGAGTTATAGTAATATGCACTGAGATAGAAAAGCAAAAATGAAATTGTTCCTGTCCTAAAGAAGATGATATTCTTTTGGCTCTTTTTTTTTTCAGGCAATTGGGGTTAAGTGTCTTGCCCAGGGTCACACAGCTAATACGTGTCAAGTGTTTGGTCTGAGGCCAGATTTGAACTCAGGTCCTCCTGACTTCAGGACCGGTGCTCTATCCACTGCGCCACCTAGCTGCCCCCATTTTTTGATTTTTTTTTTTATTAAAGAGACCATCCCTTGACTCACTTATTCTTTTTTGGGGGGGGCAAGACAATTGGGATTAAGTCACTTGTCCAATGTCACACAGCTAGTAAGTGTCAAGTGTCTGGTCTGAGACCAGATTTGAACTCAGGTCCTCCTAACTCCAAGGCCGGAGCTCTGTCCACCATGCCACCTAGCTGCCCCTTTGGCTCTACTTTCTTCATGTTGTATCACCTCATAAGAGTCTTCCCATGTTTCCCTGAATTCTTCATATCTGTGGCTCCTTACAGTATATTAATATTATATGACATTGATATATCTTAATTTACTCACCCATTCCATAATACTTTTGGCTCTAGCATTTTCTGTTCACAGACAATGCAATAAATGCTATCTTGTCAATGATTTCCTTGGAGTATAGTACAGCAGTTAAAGAGGGGAAGGAAAGTGGAAGGGAAAGGGGGAAGGAATAAACATTTATATAATGCCTACTATGTGCTGGACACTATGCTAAGCACTTTTATAAATATTATCTCATTTGATCCTCACAGCAACCCTGGGAATAGGTGCTATTATTGTCTTTATTTTGTAGTTGAGGAGACTGAGGCAAATAGAAATTAAGTGACTGCCCAGGGCCACAGAGGTAAGTATCTGGGGCTAGATTTGAACTCAGGTTTTCCTGATTCCACGTTTAGTGCTCTATCCATTACATAACTAGTTGAAAAGAAATAAAGACAGAAACAATTCATTAACTTTTCTTCCATAAATAAGACCTGTTCTTAATGAACTCATGCTTACAGTTAGTGATTATTCAACAGCTGTAAATAATTCTTCAGCAAAAGGACTTTAAAGAATTCTAATGTGTGAATTTCTTTACTTCATTGAATAAATTAGAAACTTTGTGGATTTACAAATATGTAATGCTCTCTCTTGGGAGAGTATTAGAGCATAGGAACATAGATTTATAGCTAGAAGGTACCTTAGAAGTTGTCTAGTAGACCCCTTCATTTTATAGATGGGTAAACCAAGGGTTAGGTTAAGTGATTTGCTTAAGGTCTCTCTCTCTCTCTCTCTCTCTCTCTCTCTCTCTCTCTCTTTCTTTCCACTCTTTCCTTTCCCTCTCCTTCCTGTGTTGCACACAGACCTTGTATGGCAGGATTTTAGCCCTAGTCTTCCTGACTTTAAGTCCTATACGCTACCCATTCCTCCATGCTGCCTCTCGGATGATTGAGATGTTAATGGTTTCTAGGCCAGTACCTAAAATAATTTTCATTTTTTTCCAATTTGTTTTCTCATTTTAAAGAAAAAGATCTATGAAGAAAAAACAATGCTGAAGGAGTTCCAGATCTCCCTTTCAATCTTTTTTCTGTTCACTTGTGGATTCCTGTATGAAATGACGCTGAAACCCAGATGCTTCTTTTCCTGCACACCTGCATACAAGGCCATGATGAAACCTGAGGACATTTTGAGACATAGAAGAAACATTGTATTCCTGGAGACCACTAATCGCCTGGAACCTTCTCCCTTAGTTTCATGTGCTGTTGAGTCTGCAGCTAGAATATATCCAGAAAGGTCTATTATTTTTTTAATGAAAGGACTGGATAATAATTCTACCCATTTGCCATTAAATGCTAGCTACCCGGGCTTCTCCCTCTTGTCAGCAATTGAGAATGTCTTCTTTTTCCCTCTTGTTATGGAAACATTGCTGCAAGAGACACCCCTTTTCTCGTGGTATACTCAAGTAAGTGTTCAACAGGTAAAAAACAAAATAAAAGTCTTGTGTCAAAGACTCTCTCTCTTTGGACCCAGAGACATTTTGGGGGGATTTTTTCCTCCTCTGGCTGATCCCTGAGCAAGGCTACATCTTTCCCTCTGGTTTATAGGGCTGCCCCTGTGGTGTTGGGTCCATCTTTCTAATGTCATCTTCTTGAACCTTCTCTGTGGCATCCTTTCCAGTATCAATCACTAGTTACTTTTAGTATCCCACTCATGATTGATTGAACCAGTGATTAGTACTCCAGTATCATTTAACAAATTAACACCAAAAAGCTTTTCAAACATAGGGATAGTTGCTGAAGAAGATGTAGCAAGAACAGAAGTACACACATCCCTTTGAACCGAGCACATATTCTCCCCTCTGCCAGCTCGGTCCCTGGAGAGAATGGGCTCAGATTTAAAGCATTTGCAATAAAGCATTTGCCTAGCCAAGTTTACTTTTAAATGCATATAGCAAAGTTGCTCCAGAAAACAGTGTCTCAGTTGCTGTTTTGATTTGCTGGTTGGCTTGGTGATGCAAGTGGCTCCTTGGGGCTGCACCGGTGGCATACTCTAGTCTGGACTCCCATTACCGTACCTTTTTAGATCTCACAAGGTCATGACCTCATCTGTCCTCTCTCCAATGTGCCTTCATTTAAAGGTAGGAAAGAGTAAGCAAACACAAAGAGGCAAAGAAACAGGGGTGCCATGTTCTTTTGTGGCAATATGTGGGTCTTGGCTGGGGAGATAAGCAACTGCTAACAGAAAACCATTCTTATGACTGTTGCTGCCTCTCTTTCCACTTATAGGCTTATAACTGTCCTTGCCACAAACATCACCAGCAAGAGACAGGCTTGCCCTAGCTGTTTAGTGCTTTTTGAATGCACACTCAGTTTTGACTGAGCAGACAATTGAAAGCTCTTTTCTTTTCTTTTCTTTTCTTTTTGGATGGGGCAATTGGGGTTAAGTGACTTGCCCAGGGTCACACAGCTAGTAAGTGTCAAGTGTCTGAGACTGGATTTGAACTCAGGTCCTCCTGACTCCAAGGCCCGAGCTCTATCCACTGTGCCACCTAGCTGCCCCCCAAAGCTCATTTCTTCATCATGAAATTAATGGGCTAGAAACAGTCAAAAATACCTACGTATACTTCAAAATGGAGAGTAAGGCCCCTTCATTCCACATCATTAGGCACTTCCAGAAGTTGATTCACTGGAAATGATTGCTCCCACAACTGAGCCCTTATTTGCTAGTCTCTCATTACACTTACACGTCTTCTGGAGGTGCTTGAGGTACTGCCCCAAATCTCCCTGTGACTGTCTCTTCCTCATAAGTCCTATATAGGATGGTTGCTCTCTATTTCCTAGTGCTTGAGGATAGAGAAAAGGGAGAGATAAGGGAAAATTTCTCTCTCTCCGTCTTTTTCTCTGTCTCTGTATCTATCTCTCTGTCTCTCCCTCTTTTTCTCCACCTTTTCCTCACTTTCTCTTTATATCTCTGTTTCTCTCCTTCATTCCTTCTCTTCTCCTCTCCCTCCCTCATCCTCCCTTCTTCCTCTCTCTTCTCCCTCTTCCTTCTCTTTGTCTCTGTCTTCTTTCCTTCTCTTTCTCTCTCCTCTTTCTCTCTCCTTTCGTCTTTCTTTCCAACTCTCTCCTTTTCTTTCTTTTCTCTCTCGCTCCCTCTTTTTCTCTCCTCCTTCCCTCTTTTTTCCATCTTTTCCTCACTGTCTTTATTTCTTTCTGTCTCTGCTTCACTCCTCTTCTCTTCTCCTTTCTTCACTCTCCCTCCTCTCTCTCCTCCCTCTTCTCTCTCTCTCTCTCTCTCTCTCTCTCTCTTTCTCCCTTTTATGCCCTTTCTTTCAATTTTCCTTTCCTTCTCCTTTCTGCCACTCCTAATGGCTCTGCAGTATAATCACCCTATCTCTTTATTTCTTGGTCCTAGTAAATCTTTATAGAGTCCTGCAATCTTTCCATGTCATTGATCTGGTGTAAGATGAGGGGAGAAAACCCTGCTCTCTCTCTTTCCTTCTTCAACTCCTTTCTGTTACTGACCCTGTCTATCATCATGTATATTCTATGTGGTAGGCAGGATTTATTTTTTCTGTTACTCAAATGGGAAAGGGAAGAAAAGGGGGCAAATATCTTGTCACTTGCTACAAAAGATATTTCTAAAACTGTTCTTTTCTTTAGTTTGTTTTCTTTTAGTCTCATTTTTTTAAAAACTGGATTTATTTTTTTATGACTGCTAGAATCTGGAAAGAATTTCTATATCTCTCTCAGGCCAGTGAGATGTCTTGTAACTCTAACCTTTCTTTTTTGGTTGTTGTTGTTGTTGTTTATTTTTTTCCATCTTGAGGACGATATATTTGTATCTTAGAAATAATTTACATAAGACAAATTTAGGAAGTATCAAGGGTTAATGCTACATGGTATCAGGTCAGACTATGAAATGACTAAGAAATTCTTCATGCTAAGGGAACTTAGGAATTTGAATCTCTCTTTGCTACTAGTAGTGCATGATAAATAAGTGAAATTTCAATTAAATTACTCATTTGCCAAACAATATTGTCCATACACATTCCAATAGGACATAGCTATAAATTACAATACTGAATTTCAGGCTTACCATTTTCTTGGATTCCAGGATTTAACAATAGTATGAGTAATGATAATTTTTAGAGCACTTTAAGGTTTGCAGAGTGCTTTACATATTCTCTTTCCTTTGGGAGGTAGGTGCTATTATTGTCCCCAATTTACAGATGAGAACGCTGAGGCTGAGAGAGGTTAAATGATTTGCCCAGTGTCACACAGTTAGTGTCTGAGGCAAAATTTAAACTCAGGTGTCTGAGTCCAGGACTTCAGTCATTGCACCACCTAGTTGTCCCTTGAACTACTGTTGCCATCCCCACAACTACCATGAATAAAATTGAGAGGAGTGAACATGATAATAGCAGACATTTATATGTAGTTCTAAAATGTGCAAAGTGCTTTATCATGTTAGTTAAGATTTAAAACAACCTTTGAAGTAGGTATTACAGGTTTCTATATCATTTTTACATGAGGAAACAGGTTAAGAGAGCTTACATTGTTTCCTCGGGGTAGGTCTAGAAGAAGCAACAAAAACATTGGCCATTTGTACCTATAATATGATGACAACCTCAGAGCAAGGGGTTGTATGAAGTCTCGCAGTTTCAGAGATACAGCCTGGCTAAACAGCTGAGAGAAGTACATGTTACCAAATGTCATTTCAAAACAAGTGTTTTGATAGAGATGACATCTGAGGATGGAAAGGATTCATGCTCTCTCCAATTGCATTACAGCTTTTCCTAGTTCACAAACATAGATCTCATAGGTTCTGCCAACTGCTGGTGACTCCAGGGTCTAATGCATTTTCACAGACAAACTAAGAACTGGGAAAGACCTTAATTTAGTCGTGGGCCATCACCAGTCATCCTGACCTTTGTCTCACCACTGGACTCCGACAACTCTGGAGGAGAGAGTGAGATTGATAACTTTGCACAGCTCTGCCTCACTTAAATCCAATTCGAGTGCAAGTCAAGGCATTAAGCTTGTGATGCCATTGGTCCTCTTCGTAAATGAAGGATAAACAACAACAACTGTAGGTCATCTCTTCTTGGATAAATTACATAGGCCTAGTTCCTTCAATGAAAGGTTTGGATGAGATGATCTTTTCAAATATAAAATTATTTTCTTTTGATTCTTTGGTTCTTTGAAAGTTGCCATTGTAATAATGGCACTCTGAGCCTGGTAATTTGTTTTTACTAAAAATTTTAGCTTTGGTTTTTTCAGAAGACTCATTTCTATCTATCCCTGCAGATCAATTCCAGTGTGGAAAAGAACTGGATCCACATCAGCTCAGATGCTTGTAGGCTTGCTTTCATCTGGAGATATGGTGGGATCTACATGGACACTGACATAATTTCCATCAGACCCGTTCCAGAGGATAATTTTCTGGCAGCACAGACTTCTAAATTCTCTAGCAATGGGGTTTTTGGGTTCCACCATCATCACTCTTTCATTTGGGACTGTATGGAAAATTTTATTGAGCACTATAATGGGAAAATTTGGGGCAACCAGGGTCCTGGATTAATGACAAGAATGCTGCGGCTATCATGTAATCTTACAGATTTTCGTGAGGTAAAAGACCTCAGGTGTCCAAACTTATCCTTTTTACATCCCCAGCGGTTTTATCCCATTGCATATCTGAAATGGAAACGTTACTATGAAGTTTGGGATATAGAACCAAGTTTCAATGACTCTTATGCCTTGCATTTATGGAACTACATGAACCAGGAGAAGAAAGCTGTGATTAGAGGGAGCAACACATTGGCAGAAAATCTTTATCGAAAGTACTGCCCAATAACTTACAAGAATCTCATTCAAGGCAAAGAGAAAATGGATCAAGGAGAACCAAAGGACACTCTTTCCCCCACCCCCCACTAAATAACAATATAGTTTCAATTCCTGTGGTTTAACAAATACATTAAATACTGCCTTTATTTAAAATACTTATTACTTTTTTTTTCAAGTATTGTTATCTTGTCCAGACTGGAAGAGAAGCAGCCACTCATGGCCCAAACCCAATGCTGTTTCAGTGGTCATCCAATTTATGTTTGATGAGCTCCAATGAAGGGGAACTCACTACCTCCAGGGGCAGTACATTACATTCCTTTTTAATGGCACAATAGCATTCCACTATATTGTTATGCCACCATTTATTTGGGCATTCCCCAATCATTAAACTTAAACAGTAGGATGCAGTAGAAAGAATGTTGAGTTTTGAGTCAGAGGACCTGGATTTGGAACACTTAGCTGATTTCTACCTATGTGAACCCGAACAAGTCACAGCCTTTCTGAGCCTTAAGTTTCTCATCTGTAAAAAGAGAGTATTGGATTGGAAGATGTCAAAGACCTCTTCCAGCTCTAAATTTATAATCCAAAGGCTGCTTTCAATTTTTTATTACAAATTTAGAAGTTATGAGTATTGCTGTATAGATAGGTCTTTTTTTTCTTTTAATGATATCTTTAGACTGTAGTCCCAATAATGGTATCATTGGGTCAAAGGTATAATCAATTTTATAACTTGATGTTGCTGGAATTTTTCCATCAAAACATTGCCTAAATTTATAGTTTTACAATAAATAGAGTATTTATGTACCCTTGGTCCTGTTAACATTAGATTTAAATAATTTTAAAATTATTTTGGCTAATTTGATGGTATAAATTACTACCTCAAAGTTGTTTTAATTTGTAGTTCTCTGATTATTAGAGAGTATAAACAATTTTTCAAGGGAATATTTATAATTTATGTTTCTTCTTTTCAGAAATTGTCTTTTCCTATCCTTTGAATTCATTGGGAAAGGGGCATTACTCTTATACATTTGTATCATTTGCTTATAGATTCTGGATGTCAGACTTCTATCATATGTTTCAGTAACAAAGTTTTTTCTTAGCCTATTTATTTTGGTCATTTTTTTGCACAAAATCCTTAAAAATTCTTATGTCTTCAAATCTGTCTTTTGCTTTTTAATAATTTATTCTGCTATCAATAAACTTTCTCTTCTTCACAATTGCATATTTGATTTTCTATATAAATTTTGTCATGGTTTTATTTAATTATGTTAAAGAACCCAGTGATATTTTGATCATATTGCACACTGGAACACATAAAAGATTCCAGGCATAGATGGTTTCAGAAAAGGGAGGGGAAATACAGGCAGGAAAAGGGGTTCTGTCCAGAGCAAGAACACCCTGTTTCAAAAAAAAGCTAGACTCTGAAAACCAGAATCTTTTGGTGTTACCACAACCTATTACATTCAAGGTATTGTGTTGTATGATAGGTACACAAAAGCAAAATTAAAAGCAGTCCCTGCCCATAAGTAAATTGACCTTTTCCTCTGTCTTCCCTGATGGCAAAGGCAGGGAGGTACCATGGAAGATGGGAATTTCTAGTATGAAAGTCTCAAATTATCAATGATTCTAGAAAAGGAAAGAAATGCTAGGAAGGACTGGAGAGAATGGATAAATTATGTTGACATATAGCTAAACCCCATTAGTATGAATAATGAATCCCATGAAATGGTCACATATATTCTGATTTGGACTATTTGAAGTCATAATTATGTAAAATATGGTAATTGTTTCCAGCTCAATTGAAATGTGCTGTGCAAATTTGAATACATACAACTATTTCAGAAGATTCATTATTCTCACTGCTTGGGCCTAGCTTGGCCCTAGCTGTACTTACACATAGAACATTTGCATAGATGAGTAAGTATAAGAAAATTTGAAGGAGGAAAAATGATTGAAAACTCAGTAGATGAGGGGCTTCCTATAAAATATGGCACCAAAACTGAGCTTGGAAAACAACTAGATAGAGATTCTAAGAGGTGAGGAGGGAAGGCATTCCAGTCTACTTGTATAAAGATAAAATGGATTGTGGAGCTCAGGACACAGCAAATTACTCAATTTAGCTAAAATACAGAATACGTGAAAGGGCATGGTATGAGATAAGTTTGGAAACATAGGCCAGAGCCAGACTGTGAAGAGTTTTACATGTTAAACTGAGGAGTTTGTATTTTATCCTCAAAACAAGAAGAAGCCATTGAAAATAAGCAGTCACACCTGTATTTTAGAAAGGTTATTTTGTCAGCTGGGGGAAGAGGGACTAGAGAGATGAAGGCTTGGGAGCAGAGAGATCAACTGCAAAGTTATTGCAACAGTTGAGGTGAAAGATGTTGATAGCTTGATTTAGGGCAGTGGTTGTGCTAGCAGGGAGAAGGGGGCTGATGTGAGGGATGCTGTGGAGTTACTGCGGAATCAATAAGATTTGGCAACTGATTGGATTTTTGTGGGATGAGAGAGAGTGAACAGATTAGGATGATTCCAAGTGTGTGAACCTGATTGACTGTTGTTTGTCCTTCGTTCTTGAAGAGGAAAGTGACCTCAGAAAGTTGATGCCATAACTTGCAAGTGAATTGGATTTAAGTGAGGGAGGGCTGTGCAAAGTCACCAGCCTTACTTTCTCCTCCAGGACTATAAGATTTGTGATGCCCTTTATAGAAAAAGGGATGTTAAGAGAAAGGATTAGTTTCAGAAAAAATGATATAATTTGGATATGTTGAGCTTGATATATCTCTGGAATATCAAGGTGAAAATGTCAGGCATTTAATGATGTGAGAGAAGAGCTCAGGAGAGAATTAAGGTATGGATATGTTCGTCTGGGAGATGTTTATCAAGATATGATCATTGAACCCACGTGTCTGGCACAAAGTAGAGAACAAATGCATGTCCTCTCCCTCCTTACTCCCCCCTCCCCATTAGTGTGCAAATTAACTGGAACAAAGTAAAATTAGTAAAAAAAAAAAAAAAAAAAAAAAAGGAAAAAAAAGTCCCAAGTAATGAATATACCACTGAAGGTCACAGGAGTTGAGAAAATTGATGAACTATGGGACCAGGATGTTTGACCAGACATCAAGGAGTATATTGAAGCCAGTCAGTTTATTAGTAAATAAACATTTATTAAGTGCCTATTACGTATTAGACACTATGCTCAGCACTGGAGATACAAAGAAACCCATAGTTTATTTTAACCCATAACTTTTTAGTGGCAATTAAATCAAGGTGTGTTACTTGGCCATGAAAGCATCAAAGTCTTGCATAAATTTCTTAACATTTTGTGATATGTAGCAAGGTTAAGGTACAGGAATTATTACAATTTTACTTGAGAATTTCTGTAATTCTGGAACAATTATAATTCCCAGTATATTAACATATTTATCAAAGTTTATCATTCCTTCAATAGAGAATAGACTTCTAGGCCCCATGAAAATTTAAAAAAAAATCTCCCATTTTTTTGGATGGATGTTTTACAGTCTAATGAAGATGTTCATTTATACTCTTATCTGGATTTCTTCTTTTGGCATAGTTTTGAATGAAGAAGTGTTTTATCTGCACAAATTATCTTTTTTTAATCTTTAGTATGCCTATTTATATACAGGGCAGCTAGGTGGTACAGTAGATAGAGTGCCAGGCCTGGAGTCAGGAAGACTCATCTTCCTGAGTTCAAATCTGGCCTAAGACATTTTCTGGCTATATGATGCTGGACAACTCACTTAACACTGTTCCCCTTAGTTCCTGATCTGTAAAATGAGCTGGAGAAGGAATGGCAAATCACCCTAGCATTTTTGCCATGAAAATCCCAAATGAAGTCACAAAAAGTCAGATATGACTGAAAGCAACTGAACAACAAAAAATCTTTGTATTGTTTTGCCTCAGAGAAGCATTTTTTTCATAAAAATATTAGTTAATTTTTTAATGGTCTCAATATTCTCCCACCTCCAAGAAGCTTATATTGCCCTATACAGAAAACTCTTCCAGCTGTCCGGTTCTTCTGAAAGGAGCAGGCTTTTTTTCTGAGGATTAATTAGTTTGTTTGGTGTCATTAGTTTGTCAGTTTTTGACATTTTCATTTTCAGCCTCTCTTTTCTTTCCATTTTAGTGCAACCGAGTAGGCTTGGACGATATTGAAACACTTGACTTGCCCACACCAAAAATCATTGGAGTACCTCTAACAGTTATTGAAGTGTGCTCTTTAATAGCTACATTTTCACATTTCCTCAGAGCAATATCTATTCTTAAAAACCATAGAATTAAAAACACAAGGAAAGAGAGAAATGAGACTAGTGTGTGGCATGAAATCTAGCTTTCAACTGACAAAGAACTAACTGAAGGTGAGGAAAGTAGCTCAGTCTGGTTTTATCTGGTCAAGGTCAGACATTCTGTGTCAATCTGGTGTCAGTGAAAGCATATGGCTTAGCCATTGCTCTCATTAAAAAGAAACCACATCATAATTTTTGTTTGTCCCAAGTAATTCATATACCCTTGAAGGTCACAGGAGTTGAGAAAATTCATGAACTGTGGGGCCAGGGTGTTTGACCAGATATCAAGGAGTATATTGAAGTCAGTCAGTTTATTAGTAAATAAACATTTATCAAGTGCCTATTATATACTAGACACTGTGCTCAGTACTGGAGATACAAAGAAGGCAAAAGACAATGCCTGCCTTCAAGGAGCTTACAATCCAATAGATGAGACAATGAGTAAAAAAGAGGAAAAAAGGGTCCACAGGGTACCTGGCATGGGGGCATGATGCAGTCTGGAGGAGTATATCCTGATGGGAAATGAAGAGATGGTTGGACCATCCTAAGAGGGTCTCAAAGGAGCTCACTGTTCTTCATCATTTACCTTCTCCTGTCAGAGGGATGGAGGATTCAAACGGTGGGATTGAGGGGACTGATGAGGTATGAATTCCAGGGTTGATGCCATTTTCTAGAATGATGAATTTTCTGGGTGACATAATGAAATCCAGGTGGGAAATGAAGAGAGCAGGTATTGGGCATGAGAGCATAACTGTGAGCTAGGTACTAAACTCTGAGAAAAAAAAAAGGTAATAATCTAAAGCAATGATTAAGGTAGATGATTACAAACAGGATATGGACAAGGTGATGTATTTAACCATTAGGTCACACTGTTAGCCACTAACCTGATCCTATTCAACAAGAAGCATCAGTAACTGGGTTATCCCATGATCACCAGGGAGGCTCTGTGCCTCACCTTGCTGAGGGTTTCAAGGTCTCTATGATTCTCAGAAGTTGAAAACGTCTTTCTCTCAGCTTTACCTTTCTCTGGTTGACTGAGTCAACCTGTCATTCTAGTGGGTGTGGGTAGTATGGCTTTACCCAATTAGGTAAAGCCTTTTAGGTTAGCTCTGAGCCGCCATCCTATGAGCAAAACCTCACCTCTTAATAAGTTATATTTCACTGAGACCTAGTTCTGTGATCTTGGCATAATGCAAATGATTCCACGGGAACAGAAAAGGCATGCTTGCATGTTGTGTACAGTATTTTTACTCTTAGCATAGGGGCAGTCATACGTAGTCTGCAAGAGGAAAAAAAAGACATGCTTTGAAAAGTATACCAATTATATTCATCTGAAGTAAAGCAGTGGAAGGGAATAAGGATCATCAATTCCTATCTTTTTTTTTTTTCTCCAGCACTCCACCCACCTGAGCAAATGCCTACGATAAAAATTCAGTCTTATACTTTGCTGTGTCCCCTTTTAACTTTCATCTCTCTAGTGTCCCGAGAGGTATGGGTTTGTGAAGACTTATGGTGTCACCCCAGTTGCCTCTGTCTTGTCGATGTTCCATATGTCAGAGGAAGTCCTAATTCCTTCTTCCTCTTGTTGTGTTTCCTTTTTCTGTTAGTCTTTCCACTCCCCCCCCAACTCCTACTATCACCCCAATCCCAATCTAGGCAATATTTTTTTGACTCAGGAGATGAACTGAATTCCAAATCTCAGAAGTCTATGCAGATCCAAGATATTCTTATCCCATCTAGGGGAGGCATTACAAATATATTATAAATCATCTACTACATGGCTATGGGCTGGCAGTCCTCTTAAACTCAGGCAGCCTTTAGAGAATACCCAGGCTACTTTGAAGCCAGGGATTTTAGGAAACAAATAGTTCCATTCACTTAGCCTCTCAATAGTCTTTCCTCGAGGGCAAAGGAGTGGAGACAATACAACGTAGTTCTCATACTGATAAGTAACACCAGAGGTATCCCTAGTAAAGGTGGAATTGTGGGACTATAGAACTGAGTGGGTGATAGGCAGAGGTGCTTTTCTCTTTCCCTTAGTCTCCCCTTCCTGCTTCCCACTAGCTGCTGCTCCCTCTTCCTTTTCTTACCTGGGTGTCTCTGCCTCTATTGACCTTGCTGTCTTCTTCTGCTTTTCCTTTTGTGGCAAGAAGTCTCTCTACTTCTGTCTTACTCTTTTTGTCCTAGATTTCTTCCCCCAACTCCACCCCTGCCCCAGCTATAAAAAGTATTAATTTTATGTTTCCTGTTTTTAGCTAAAAAGAGTTAAATCCCCAAAAAAAGCAAGAAAAAAGTTAAATCTTAATTCTTTAAAATTCAACAAACAGTTATTGAATTACCAGCTATGTGCAGGGTACCATATTAAGTGATGGGAATACATGGATGAAGAAGGACATAGTCTCAACTACCTAGACTCTTTAAACTAAACCATATTAATTTTTTGCTTGTTTGTAGTCCTTGATTTTTTTTTCTTTTCTGTGGTTCCATGATTCTCAATAGAAAAAAAAATTTCCCCCAGGAAATTGGAAAAAAAAAACAAACTTCTGTTTTAGTTGAAAGGAGTGAATTATTGCAGTGAAATTTTAGGTATTCTGGGAGGTTGGTGAATCTGTTTTGAGGTTAGAGCCCATCTCAGTTTACTCCCTCCTTATTGATAATCATTACCCCTAAATTGTGTTTCAGAGTAAAGGACACATTTGAATCTGGTTAATGAATTCCTGGTATTTTTTTCTTAGCTGGGAGAACCACAGATTTTTTTTTTCCAAACAGAAACAAACTTAAAAATAGCTTGTCTTGATGCTGGGTCTTGGTCAGTTCCCTCCCATTCTGGTGGGAGGGAGGATGGGGTTGGTCTCCTCAGTATGAGTCTAACCACCCGGGAGGCAAACCCTGTGTGAGTGGATTGCCTTTTACCACAACTCCAAAGGAAGTTCTGTGGCTGTTTTGTTTTCCATGGGAGAAGACTGAAGGTAGGGGACAATGTTTTCCATGTTCTTAATTCTATCTCCAAGGGAGAGCCCGGGAGCTTCTCATTTTGTTTGGATAGCAACTTCCGAGTGCAAAGGGAACTCGGAATTTTGCAGGAGAATGCAATGGAGTTGAGAATGGGGGTGGGAGATTTTCCTTAGCTACAAGAGATTTAGTCCAAATGTTATAAGAATTTGAAAATGAAAGCCTGGAGTCTGAACGGGAGACACTCTGTACGTCATTCTGGTCCTCCTGTTTTTTGTTTTTTGTTTTTTCCACTTTGTTATACTGAGGAGAGGGGTTGGAGGTGGGAAGTACACTGGTCACAAGTGGCCCTTTCTATTTATGTTTTAGAGGACTCTGAAACTCCTAAAATTCTGCTGGAGAATGTGGAAAAACTACCTCAAGACTTTTGTTTAGGAGGAGAGAAGGGAGAGATTTGTTAGTATCCCAAAGTTAGAGCAGGATTGTTTCACATTGACTTCATTTGGTTAAATATTAGCGGCTATGCAATGCCCTGCATAGCTAAGCAACCCGCACAGGCCCCATATGTCTCATATTTCACTGCCGAGACTCTGCTTGCAGATAGTATAATTTCTGTCTCTTAAAGTTTAGGCGTTTCTTCCCTTTTTCAGTTATTCTTGCCTTTCCTTTTTCTCTGGGCTATTCATAAGATAATTCAAGAGTGTCTTTACTAGAATCACGGTGGTTCAACCATGCTGTGGCCAAGAACCCTGTGTTAGTGTCCTGCTTGGCCTCCTCTAAGAAAGACAGCATTTGGGGATGATTGTATTTTTAAAAAACAAAGATGATTTTTCATTATTATGTTTTGATTAGTGTTTTTAGGGCTGTTTGTATGCCTATTTCAGATGAAAATGAAATTTCTCCCTCTTCAAATTAATTATAGCTCTTTTCCTAGACCTCTCTCCTTTGTACTTGCCTCACTTTCGTGTATTACTTAGCAAATTTTAACTCATTTTAACCCATTAATTAGTTTTTAAAGTTTAATTTTATTATTAATTTTTTCTAATTAACAGGCATCTCTTTTCTTTCCCTCCCACTTCCCTCAACATCATAACAAATATGCATAGTCAAGCAAAACAAATTCCCACATTGGCTATGTTCATGTATGTCTCATTGTGCATTTTGAGTCCATCGCCTCTCTGGCAGGAGATGGGTAGCTAGCTTCATTTTTGGGTCCTTTGGAATCATGGTTTGTCATTGCATTAATCAGAGTTCTATTTTTTTCAAAGCTGTTTTTCTTTTTAATGTTGTCATTGTATAAATCATTTTCCTAATTTTATTTACTTCACTCTTCCTCAGCTGACAGAGGTCTTCTTAGTTTCTCCTGAATTGCCCATTTCATCATTTATTACAGTGAAATAATCCATCATTTCATTCTTTAGTATAATTTGTTTAGCCACTCTCCAGTAGGTGCATACTCCCTTAGTTTCCAGGTTTTTTGCCTTAAAAAAAAAAAAAGAGCTGCTATAAACATTTTTGTACATTTGGATCTTTCCTTTCCCCTCCCCTTTTAAAAAATCTCTTTGGCCCAGGATCAAAGGCTATGCAGTTTATTTATTATTATTATTATTTTTTGGCTACAGTTTTTAATTGTTTTCCAGAATGGACAGATTATTTCACAGCTCTACCAAGAGTGCTTTGGTATGACTATTTTCCCACAATCCCTTCAATATTTGTCATTTTACTGTTTTGTCATTTTTGCCAATATGATGGGTGTTTGGTGGAACCTTAGAATTGCTGTAATTTCTATAACTATTGGCAATTTGGAGCATTTTTTTATGTGATTTTTTTTTTTTTGGTTAGGCAGTAACTTGCCCAGGGTCACACAGTTAGTGTCAAGTGTCTGAGACTGGATTTGAACTCAGGGCCTCCTGACTCTAGGGCCAGTGCTCTATCTACTGCGCCACCTAGCTGCCCCGATATGATTGTTGATAGTTTGGATTTCTTTCTTTGAAAATTGCTTGCTCTTATTTATTTGATTATTTATTTAGTTACTCATTATGTTGTAAGCTCTTTAGGAGCAGGGCCTATGTTGTAACTATTTTTGTAATTTCAGGGTCTAGCACAGCTCCTTGTGTAAAAAAGTCCTACCTATTATATTTACTGTCTGTGTGACCCTGGAGAAGTAACTCAATTTGTTGTTGACTCATTTTTTAGTCACGTCTGACCCCATTTGGGTTGTTCCTGGCAAAACTACTGGAATGGTTTGCCATTTCCTTCTCCATCTCATTTTATAGATGAGGAGACTGAAGCGAACAGGATTAAATGACTTGCTCAGGGTCAATTACAGTTAGTAATTGAGGCTGGATTTGAACTCAGGAAGATGAGCCTTCCTGACTTCGGGCCAGGCACTCCACTACTGTACCACCTAGCTGCCACAGTCACTCAGTACCCCAGGCAACTTTTACAGTTGCAGAAAGTTGCTAATCTGCGTTGGTAGAGGGAGTTTCTTAACAAAGGAACATACAAGTCAATGAAATTCCAACTTTGCCCTAAAACTAAAAAAAAAAAAAAAAAAAAAAAAGATGTTCTCCAGTTTTCTACTTTCTTTCAGATTATCTACTAGGAACCTAGTAGGTACTTGAAAGAGAATTTCAGGTTATAGGATCCATTGGATGCATTTTTTTTTGTAAGACAAATTAATTAAGGAGGAATGGGGTGAATGAGAGCATTGCTGATTAAGATCAGTCAGAGTTATATATACACACACATACATATATATACACATACATGCATACATATATATGTTTTAGTAATATAGCTATAGCATTTACATGCAATCATCCTACAAATTAATATATTGTAACTAATATATTAACATAAATATACAAATTGATTAAGACCAGCTATGATGTAAATATTGAAAATCTTCATATAACAGAGAGATAATTCTGGACCCTTTCCCTGAATATGAGAAAAAATGATGAGTTCTATAGAAATGGGAAACATCTGTCAAGGTAAACTGTCCCACTGGTATCCTCCTCAAAGAATATTTATTTTTATTATTATTATTATTTCCTTTAAAAAATCCTTATTTTTCCCAGTCCTGTCAACTCCTATTTTTTACCTTTTCCATCTATTCTTTTAATTTAAATGACATTCATCTAGAGTTTTTCTTTTCCAAGTTCCTCTCTTTCCTCCTCCCAGAGCTTTTGTTTACTTATTTCCCTACCTCAGAAACATTCTTTCAATTCTTCAACCTTTTCTCTTCCTGATGTTTTGACCCTCTTAAATCTATAGCAGCTACAGGAATACTTAATGTGGTTTGCAAAGTCTTTGGTTGTTCACTTTCAGTTTTGGGAAAGTTCTTAAATTAGTACTACAAATGACCCCTTAGATTGTTTTGCTCATTGATGCTTTCTTTTTGTTCTCTTAATGTCCCTTAATGTGAAAATCTTTTTTTTTAATTGATAAATTTATTTATTTTTAGTTTTCAACATTTACTTCCACAAGATTTTGAGTTCCACATTTTCACCCCATCTCACCCCTCCCCCCACCCCAAGATGGCATGCATTCTGAATACCCCTTCTCCTAGTCTGCTTTCCCTGCTATCTCTTTCTCCCTTCCCCTTCTATTTTCCTGTAGGGCAGGATAGATTTCTGTACCCTATTTCCTGTATTTCTTATTTCCCAGTTGCATGTGAAAACATTTTTTTTAAACATGTGTTTTTAAAACTTTGGGTTCCAAATTTTCTCCCTTCCTCCCTCCCCACCCACCCTCTTTGAAAAGGCAAGCAACTCAATATAGGCTATACATGTGTAGTTATGCAAAACACTTCCATTGTAGACATGCTGTGAAAAAGAACTCTATTTCCCTTAAACCTATCCCACCCTCGCATTTATTCTATTCTATCTTTTGACCCTGTCCCTCCTCAGAAGTATTTGCTTCTGATTACCCCCTTTCCCAATCTGCCCTCCTCTCTATCATCCCCCTACTCTCTTGTCCCCTTCCCCTCCTATTTTCCTGTAGGGTAAGACAGATTTCCATGCCCAATTGAGTGTGTATGTTATTCCCTCCTTAAGTCAAATCCTATGAGAATAAGATTCACTCATTCCCTCTCACCTTCTCCCATTTCCCCTCCACTGTAAGAGCCTTTTCTTTTCTGTTTTTTTGTGAGATAATTTACCCCATTCTACCTTTCTCTTTCTCCTTCTCCTAGTATAATCCTTTCTCACCCCTTACTTTTATTCTCCAGATATGACTCCTTCATCTTCAACTCACCCTGTGCCATCTATCTATCTATCTATCTATCTATCTATCTATCTATCTATCTATC